>NW_024543086.1:28812500-29120000 GCF_018167655.1 Microtus oregoni | reverse complement strand
CAGCTCCCATCAGATTCATTCCTCAGAGAAATGCCTCACTGTCAATGACCTTGTACTAGGCACCTCAGGAAGTGCAGGACTAGATCTCTGTACCTCCGCCCGAGTAGTATTGACCCCACAAATGGGTGTGCAAGCCTTGGGGACTGGAGTATTTGGACCTATCCCAGAGGGTTCAGTAGGTATAGTTTTGGGTAGAAGTAGTTCTGCGCTCAAGGGAATCAAAATTTTACCAGGAATTATAGACTGTGATTTTACTGGAGAAATTAAAATTATGATTGAAGCTGGTATGGGAGTCCTTGTCATCCCTCAAGGAGCAAGAATAGCTCAATTAGTGCTTTTGCCCATGTTTCGCTCTACTAATCCTTTCTTTAAACAAGAACGAGGAGACAAGGGATTTGGCTCCACAGGATCCCCTGGAGCTTTTTGGGTTTCTAGTTTAGAGAATCGCCCCACCCTTACTTTAACAGTCAATGGGAAAAGGTTCCAAGGCCTTCCTGATACAGGGGCTGATTCTTCAGTGATTGCTAAAAGGCACTGGCCTGTAGCCTGGCCTCTACAGCCAGCCTCTACAACCTTGCAGGGAGTAGGAACGGCCAGTTCTCCAGAGTGCAGTACTCAATATTTAAATTGGGAGGACGAAGAAGGCCATAAGGGCATTTTTAAACCATTTGTCCTGGAACACCTTCCTCTTAATTTGTGGGGAAGAGACGTTTTGCAAGCTATGGGAGCAGTTCTGACCACTGAACCTGTGCAGCGTATGCTATTGAGGCAGGGCTTTGTCCCTGGTCAGGGTTTGGGCAAAAATCTGCAGGGGGATGTGCAGATTTTAGCAGACAAGAAAATTATACAACAGTCACCTGGACAGCGTGCAGGGTTAGGAAATTTTTCCTAGGGGCCATTGCAGAGCAGCCAGAATACATTCCTATAAAATGGAAAACTGAAAAACCTGTTTGGATAGAGCAGTGGCCCCTGAGTAAAGAGAAATTACAGGCTGCTCGTACTCTAGTCCAGAAACAGCTAGAAGCAGGACACATAGTGCCATACACTTCTCCCTGGAATACCCCTATCTTTGTTATTAAGAAAAAGTCTGGTAAATGGAGGTTATTGCAAGATCTTAGAGCAGTAAATGATTGCATGGAAATTATGGGGGCAACTCAACCTGGGTTGCCTCAGCCTGTAGGTATTCCTGCAAGATATCATCTTTTAGTTATTGACCTGAAGGATTGTTTTTTCACCATTCCCTTGCATCCAAAAGACTCTGATAAATTTGCTTTCAGTGTACCGTCTGTAAATTTCACAGAACCATACAAGCGCTACCAATGGGTAACATTGCCCCAGGGTATGGCCAATAGTTCTGTAATTTGCCAAATGTTTATGGCACGGGTCATTGCCCCTATTAGGTATAAATATTCTCAACTGTATATAAGTCATTATTTGGATGACATCCTATTAGCTGGACAGGACCCAGAAATAGTCCTTGAGGCTTTTGCTGACTTGCAAGAATGCCTAGCACATGCTGGGTTAGTTATTGCTTCTGAAAAAGTACAACAACAGTTTCCATATCAATACTTGGGGCATCAGCTGTTGCAGACAGGAGTAAAACCGCAGAAAGTTACTCTTCGCCTAGATAAACTACAAACTTTAAATGATTTTCAAAAGTTGCTTGGAGACTTAAATTGGGTCCGGCCAAGTCTGGGAATTCCTACTGGAGACTTAAAACCACTTTTTGACATTCTGCAGGGGAATCCAGACCCAACCTCCTTTCGTGAGTTAACACCTCAAGCAAGACAATGTATTACTTTAATTGAAGAAAAGCTTGCCTCTGCTCATATTAATTATATTGACTATAGTCAGCCACTGCTGTTAATAATTTTCCCCTCCAAGCATAGTCCTACTGGAGTTTTTTGACAACAAGGACCCATCCTATGGGTACATAAACATGTGTCACCTGTAAAAATTGTTATCTCATATCCATCAGCTATGCTACATGTTATTCAAAAAGGATATAAGCTTAGTTTACAAACTTTTGAAATGTTACCTGATGAGGTTATTACACCTTATACTCAGGCAAAAATAACTTGGTTACAAAATTTTGCTAAAGATTGGACTTTATTTTTATGCACTAATCCCTACAAGTTAGACAATCATTATCCTTCTGATAAGTTAGTCACCTTCTTTAAAAATCATCCGATATGTTTCCCTAAAATTATTTGTTTACAGCCCCTGGCAGGGGCACGAAATGTGTTTACTGATGGATCTTCCACCGGGAGAGCTGTAGTAGCCTCCCCTCCTGATTTTGATATTCAGTCTGTTAATACTAACTCTGCTCAGATGGCTAAATTGGTTGCTGTCCAAATGGCTCTAGAGAAATATGCTGATATTCCATTTAACCTTTTTACTGACAGTCAGTATATAAGCAAAATTCTTGCACCGTTGGAAACTGCAGCTTATATTGCCTCTGTATCTCGAGTCCAGATGCCGTTATTGGCTATTCAAACTTTGCTTTGGGCCCGATCTGTACCCATTTACGTAGGGCATTTGCGGGCTCATACTGACCTCCCTGGTCCTTTGAGTGAGGGAAATGCTTTGGCTGATCAGCTTACTCGTCAAATTTATGTAGTTAGTCAAAAATCTTATAAAGCTACAAAAAAAAGCTCATAATCGTTTTCATCTCAATGCTGGATCTTTAAGATTTCATTTTAAGATATCTCGAGAGCAAGCCACTAATATTGTTAAAAAGTGCTCTCTGTGTACAGAACTTTTAACTGTTCCCCATTTGGGAGTTAATCCTCGTGGGCTTGCCCCTAATCATTTAAGGCAAATGGATGTCACCCATATTCCTTCTTTTGGGCGCATGCAATATGTTCACGTAACCGTGGATACATATTCTCATCTCATTTTTGCCTCAACTCACACAGGAGAAAGATTACGAGATGTTAAAAGTCATTGTCTCCAGGCTTTTGCCTACATGGGAGTTCCTAAAACTGTAAAAACTGATAATGGACCAGCCTATACTAGCACTGGCTTTGCTAAATTTTGTTCTGAGTTTTCAATTTCTCACAAAACGGGTATACCTTATAATCCTCAAGGACAAACTATAATAAAGTGAGCTCATTGTACGCTCAAAGCCTATTTACATAAAACTAAAAAGGGGGCATAAGGTTCCACCCCCAGAGATCATTTATCTTTTATTTTATACATTTAAAATTTTTTGACTGTTGATGCTCAATCTCATAATGCCGCTGCCAGACATTGGCAGCCAGATTCTTCCGGGATGCCTCATGTCAAATGGAAGAATCTATCAGATGGCACCTGGCATGGTCCAGATCCTGTACTGGTGTGGGGAAGAGGGGCTGTTTGTGTTTTCCCGCAGGATGCTGACAATCCAATTTGGGTACCTGAGCGGCTGGTGCGTGCTGTGGATTTTCCTGTCCAGAAGCCTGAAGACAGGACAGAGCCGAGAGATCAAAGAGATTCTGGCTTGTCAACTGAAGAGTTGCGGGATTCCTGAGGAGCTGGCTGCGGTGGTCCGAGTGCCAAGGATTATTCCTCGCCCGTCTACCCATCTACCCATCCCATGATATCGGCAGCCACAGCTGTTGCTGCCACAGCAGCTAAGCTGCTGGATTTTTCATTAGTCAGTCAGTTGCTTCCTGCTAGCACAAAGGATACCTTCTCAGGGCAGGTTGCAAATGCCTTAGCCATTCAAATTGAGCTAAATTTACAAATGAATATTGCAGTTAATTTTGCTCTTGGTTGTGGTTACAGTAATAAGCTTATTGCTGTTATTCACGGACCCTGAGCTGTACAATTTATTCTAGTTAGCTTTGCCAGGGTTATTTTCACCAACGCTGAGACCTTACTTACAGGGCTCCATTTTGGGCAGAATTATTAAGGATTGAGCAAGCACAGTCTCCTTAAGGGATGCTTACATGTGCCGGAGCATCATCTTCATGGTTATGATGCCAGAGCCAAAGGCAAGCTCAGGTCAATATTGCCACGTGGCAAGTCCTCTTAGCTATTGCCCCAGAGAATCTCAGCACAAATCTGGCTGAACTCGGTGATGGATGACTAGTGAGCCAAAGACGGGAAAGGCTTTTGGGGGGGCTGCCTCAACCTAAGACAGGAAATGTGTTTTGACCTGGATACTTTCCCATGACGGGTAAGGGGTATTGCCTGACGTCCAATGCCACCCAAGACAGGCCTAGTCATAATTTATACAAAAGGGGGACCTGTAGGGCCCTGGTCTCCCTTATTCCTGTGGTGCATTCATGGGGACAGTTTATGATCAACTAACTAAGCTTCCTGTGTGTTTCTGTGCTATGCCTGCCCCACCTGGTGGTTAGCTGCAGGGCATTTACTCCATTGTTAATATGGTAATTTCCCACCTGCCTGGGCGGAGATCCTTGTGCTGCAGTCAGGTAGATAAGGACTCCCCCAATGCTGAATAAAGGGGCATTCAGCTGATCTCCTTTCGAATGACCCTGGTCTCTCTGTCTTCTTTTCAATCTCCAGGCCCTTGCCCGACTCGCGTTCGGTACAGTGGCGCGCGAACTGTACCGAGGGTGTAACACCAAATCGGGTGTTACAATTGGAGGCACCGCTGGGATGATCATCGGCAACTACACCCATCTGCGAGATCGGGAAATGGGGATCCCTGAGAGGTCGCCCTCGGAAAGGCTGGCCAGCAGGTAAGAAATTGTACTGAGGGTGTAACACCAAATCGGGTGTTACATAGGTGTCAACAAGTGCCCTTTACCCACGGAGCTATCTTGCTGGAGTTTTCTCTCCGTCCACCACATAGGTGTCAGCAAGTGCCCTAACCCATGGAGCTATCCTGTTTGAGCTTTCCGTCCATCATGTGTATTCCCAGCAGTGCCTTTATCTGTGGAACTAGCTTGCTGGCCCAGGTTCTCGCTGCTTTGAAACAAGCACTTTACCCAAAAAGCCATCTCCCAAACCATTGTTTTCATTTGGAAGGTTTCAGAGACAATATCTTCTTAGATACCCTAGACTGGCCTGAACTCACTGTCAGTCCCTGCTAACCTAGTGCTGGGACTACAGGTGTGTGCCACCATCCTGTACTTGCTTCCGTGTGTCCGAGTCCTGGATTTCTCGGAGACACCGCAGTCCCAACAGCACTGCAGTGACGCACTAGACCCTTGTGGTAGCAGTCCAGTGCGGCGGTGGAGTCCCTGCAACTTGGAGAGCCCTCAGCCAGGTCTCAGAAAGGGCCAGTCTCCTGCTGTGTGCTGATTGAGTCATGAGCAATAACTAGAAAACACCATGGTCAGGACATAGAATATTTTGTGACATATCCACGGAGAGGAAAGTGATTAATACATAATGTTTAATAAAATGTAGAGTCTGGCTTCCCTCAAGGCTCAAAGATATATTTGGACGAGGACACAGAAAGATTCTAAGAGTCAAAGGTGATGGAGGAAACAGTGTCTTCCAGACACAACTGGGTGGATGCACACCTGAACTCAGACTGCCACAGCATGCCCAGGGCCTGCGCAGGTTTAAGCCAGAGAGGGTCCCAGCACTAGGGAGAAACAGAAACAGGCTCCCATCTCTAAAACAAGAGGCTATGTGAAATCCATCCCTGCTGGCAAAGGAAAACTGCTTCCTAGTGGAGTCTCACCAGCTCTAAGGACTACACGTCAGGGCAGGCCCATGCTCAGGAGCCACCAACACAGAACAAGCTCAGCAGAATCTTCTAGACTTCTTGTCTCCTTCTGCTTTGTTTTGACGTTCCTTGTCTTTTACCTGTTTATTCTGATCTTCATTTATGTGGAGGTTTTTGGTATGTTTCTCATTTTTGTTTTTGCCTGTTTGGTTTTTTTTTTCTACTTATTTTGTATGTATGGGTGTTTTGTCTGCATGCATGTCTGTGTACCATTAGCATGCAGTGCCCTCAGAGGCCAGAAGAGGGACTCCAGAGTGCCTTAAAGAGGTGCTAGGAACCCAGGTCCTCTGAGAGACCAGCCAGAGCTCTTACCACCGAGCCATCATTCCAGCCCACTTAGTTGCTTTTTAATGAGAGAGAAAAAGAACATAAAGTTGGGTGGATAGAAAGGTGGCAGGAAGGATATGGGAGGAACTGGGGAAGGGGAAAAATACAATCAAAATATATTATATTAAAAATTGGGAAAGGGAGGCGGAAAGATGGTACAGTGGTTAAGGGCACTTGCTGGATTCAGTTCCCAGCTCCCACATGGTGGCTTACATCCACCTGCAACTCCAGTTCTAGGGGATCTGATGCTCTTTTTTGACATCTATGCATGCACACAGTATATAAAACTTCATACAGATGCATGCACACACATAAAAATAAATAAGTCTTTCTATGTAGTGAACGGCGGGCTGGGTTCCGCCACCCAGTTAGCTTTATACCTGAAATAATTACACGGAAACTGTATTCTTTTAAACACTGCCTGGCCCATTAGTTATAATCTCTTATTGGCTAGCTCTTACATATTGATCTAACACATTTCTATCAGTCTGTATAGCCCATGAGGTGGCTTACCAGGGAAGATCTTAACCTGCGGCTATGTCGGGTGGGAGAATCATAGCGACTGCCTGACTCGGCTTCTTTCTCCCCGCATTCTGTTCTGTTTACTCCGCCTACCTAATTTTCTGTCCTATCAGGCCAAGCAGTTTTCTTTATTAGTTAACCAATGAAAGCAACAGATAAGATACAAGACCCACCTCCATCATTTCTATTTAATTGAAAAAAACTTAGATGTAGGGGCTAGAAATGAGGTTCGGTTGGTAAAGCACTTGCCTAGTATGTATAAGGGTCTCAGTTCAATCCCCTACTGTATAAATGGAGTGTGGTGGTACGTGCTTGGAGTCCCAAAGCTCAAGAACTGGAGACATGAGAATTAGACGTTCAATCATTCCTGGCAAAGTGAGAGAAAGACTCAGAAGCACAGCAGGCAGGCCAGGCTTCTGAGAGCAGCCTCAGGAATGCAGGGGGCCGTATCGACAGCAGTGGCCTCCAGAAATTATCCGACCACCTGCACCTGGAGGAACAACCATTGTATCCGTAGACATGCCTGCACCTGGAGGAGTGACCGTCTGTGCCTGTTGGCACCTGGAGGAGCAATCACCAAAGGCTCTGCCCTGCTTACACCTGAAGAAGTGTTCAACAGAATTAAGGCCCAACTACACGAACTGGAGGTGAAGGGACCCCCCCTGAAAAACAGGCTCCACCTGTTCTCACTGGAGTAAGAGGTGGGTAGACAGCAGGGTAAGAATAACTCAACAAAATAAAGAGCAGTACAGTACCACCAGAAACTAGTGGTTCTACAACAGCAAGACCTGAACACCTCAAAGCTGGAAAAAAAAGCCAAGTAATATATAAAGGCAGACCTATCAGAATTATACCTGACTTCTCAATAGAAACAATGAAACCCAGAAGGTCCTGGTCAGGCATTATGTAGACACTAAGACACAACAGATGCCAGCCCAGACTGCTATATCCATGAAAGTTTTCAATCAACAGAGATGGAAAAAAGAAGATAGTCCATGACAAAGCCAGATTTAATCAATACCAATCCACGAATCCGGTCCTACAGAAAGTACTAGAAGAAAAAAATCCAACTCAAGGAAGTGAACTACATCTACAAAACCACAGGCAATAGATAATTCCACACCAGCAAATCTCAAAGAAGAGAAATCCACCACACAAAATACCGCCGCCACCAAAAACAAAAATAACAAGAATGAGCAATCACTGGTCATTAATATTCCTTAATATCAATGGACTCAATTTATCTATAAAAAGACATAGGCTAGGCTGGAGAGATGGCTCAGCGGGTTAAGAGCATTGTTCATTGCCTGCCCTTCTTTCTAAAGGTCCCCAGTTCGATTCCCGGCAACCACAAGGTGGCTCACAGCCATCTGTCATGAGGTCTGGCGCCCTCTTGTGGCTGCGGGGGGAAAAGACAGGCTAACAGATTGGAAACAAAAACAGAATCCATCCTTCTGCTGCATACAAGAAACATACCTCAACCTCAAAGACAGACATTACTTCAGAGAAATGGGTTAGGAAAATATTTTCCAATCAAATGGACCTAAGAAACAAGCTGGTGTAGCTATCCTAATTTCTAACAAGATGGACTTCAAACTAAAATTAGTCAAAAGAGATTAATAAGGTCATTTCATATTAATCACAGGAAAACCATCAAGATGAATTCTCAATTCTGAACATATTTCCCATTTGTAAAAGAAGCTTTACTAAAGCTTAAATCACACATCAAGCCCCACACACTAATAGTGGGACACTTTAACACCCCACTCTTACCAACGGAAGGTCTGCCAGACAGAAACTAAACAGAGAAGTAAGGAAACTAATAGATATTATGAATCAAACTGGCTTAACAGACATATATAGAACATTTCACCCAAACACAAAAGGGTATACCTTCTTCTCAGCACCTCATGGATCCTCCTTCAAAATCAACCACATACTCAATAACAAAGCAAATCTCAACAGATACAAAAACACTGGAATGACCCTCTGGGTTTTATCAGATTATCGGGGCTTAAAGTCAGAATTCAACAACAACACTAATTGAAGAAACCCCACAAGCTCATGGAAACTGAACAAAGCTCAGCTGAATCACCACCGTCAAGAAAGAAATAAAGAGCCGGGCGGTGGTGGCGCACACCTTTAATCCCAGCACTCGGGAGGCAGAGGCAGGCGGATCTCTGTGAGTTCGAGACCAGCCTGGTCTACAAGAGCTAGTTCCAGGACAGGCTCCAAAACCACAGAGAAACCCTGTCTCGAAAAACCAAAAAAAAAAAAAAAAAGAAAGAAAGAAAGAAAGAAATAAAGAAATTAAAGACTTCCTAAAATGCAATGAAAATGACTGCACAACCTACCTAAACTTATGCGACACAATGAAAGCTGTGCTAAGAGGAAAGTTCACAGCACTAAACGCCTACATGAAAAAGTTGGGAAAAATACCACACTAGAAAATTAACAAAACACCTGAAAGCTCTAGAACAAATAAAGCAAACTCACCCAGGAGGACTAGACGACAGGAAATAATCAAATTGAGAGCTAAAATCAACAAAATAGAAACAAAGAACACAATACAAAGAATCAATAAGACAAAGAGTTGGTTCTTTGAGAAAATCAACACAATAGACAAACCTTTCTTCAAAAGAACCAAAAGGCAGAGAGAGAATATTCAAATTAACAAAACCAGAAATGAAAAGGGGGCCATAACAGATACTGAGAAAATAGAGAGAATCATCAGGTCAAGACAAGATAAGCCAATTAAATAGACCTATAACCACTAAGGAAATAAAAACAGTCATCAAAAGCCTCCCAATCAAAAATAATCCAGGGCAGATGGTTTCAACACAGAATTCTACTAGAATTTCAAAGAGAACTAACACTAATGCTCCTCAAATTGTTCCACACAATAGAAATAGAAGGAACATTGCCAAACTCTTTCTATGAGGCTATGCTTACCCTGATACCCAAATCACACAAACACACAATTAGGAAAGAGAATTATAGACCAATCTCCCTCATAAGCATTCATGCAAAAAACTCAATAAAATAATGATAAACTGAATCCAAGAACTCATCAGAAAAAAATCATCTACCATGACCAAGTAGGCTTCATCCTAGAGATTCAGGAATGGTTTAACATATGAAAATCTGTCAATGTAATCCACCATATAAACAAATTGGAAGAAAAAAAACCCACATGATCATCTCATTACATGCTGGAAAGCCTTTGACAAAATTCAACACCCCTTCATGATAAAGGTCTTGGAGAGAGCAGGGATACAAGATACATACATACCAGCCAGGCGGAGGTGGCGCACGCCTTTAATCCCAACACTCGGAGGCAGAGGCAGGTGGATCTCTGTGAGTTCGAGACCAGCCTGGTCTACAAAAGCTAGTGCTAGGACAGGCTCCAAAGCCACAGAGAAACCCTGTCTCGAAAAAAAAGATACATACATTCCTAAACATAATAAGGTAATATACAGCAAGCCAACTGCCAACATCAAACTAATGGATAGAAACTCACAGTGATCCCACTAAATCAGGAAGAAAAGGCTGTCCAGTCTCCCCATATCTATTTAATATAGTACTTGAAGTTCTAGCTAGAGCAGTAAGACAACAAAAGGAGACCAAGAGGATACAAATCAGAAGAGAAGTTAAACTTTTGCTATTTGCTGATGATATGATAGTATACATAACTGATCCAAATATTCTACCAGGAAACTCCTATAGCTGATAAACAGCTTCAGTAATGTGGCAGAATACAAGATTATCTCAAAAAAACAGTAGCCCTCCTGTATACATATGACAAATGGGCTGAAAACGAAATTAGGGAAGCATCACTGTAGTAGCGGGCCGCTTGTTTTTTTTCTGGCCACTCAGACTCCCGAAATAATCACATAGAAACTATATTATTTAAATCACTGCTTGGCCAATCACTTAAGCATATTGCTAGCTAGCTCTTTTTTTCTTCTTCCTCTTTGCTAGCTAGCTCTTATATCTTTGGTTAACCTGTTTCTATCAATCTGTCTATCACTACTTGGCTGTGGCTTACCAGCAGGGTTCCAGCATGTCTGTCTCTTGTGGGTCTATATGGCTTCTCCCTGACTCCACCTTCTTTCTCCCAGCATTCAGTTCAGTTTTCCCCATCTAGTTCTATTCTGCCCTATCACAAGCCAAAATAGCTTCTTTATTCATTAACCAATAAAAGTAACACATTTACAGAAGGACTTCCCACTTCACAATAGCCACACACAACATAAAATATCTTGGAGTAACTATAACCAAACAAGCAAAGGACCTGTATGACAAGAACCTTAAATCACTAAAGAAAGAAATCAGAGAAGACACCAGAAAATAGAGAGATCTCCCCTGCTCTTGGCTACGTAGGATTAACATAGTAAAAATAACAATCTTATCAAAAGCAATCTAAAGAGTCAAGCATGGTTGCTTAAAAAAAGAAAAGAAAATGGATATAGACTTTAGGAAAAATGAATAATTTAAAAATAATTAAGTAATGTCTTTAAAGAAAGAGCAACGTAATATAAAAATAATAAGCCATGTAAAGATGGGAAATACACAGGGGGTCTGGATCCTGCATGGTACTTTGTTGACTTTGAATTTTTTTAATATTTATTTATTATGTATACAATATTCTGTCTATGTGTATGTCTGCAAGCCAGAAAAGGGCACCAGACCTTATTACAGATGGTTGTGAGCCACCATGTGGTTGCCGGGAATTGAACTCAGGACCTTTGGAAGAGCAGGCAATGCTCTTAACCACTGAGCCATCTCTCCAGCCCTAGACTTTGAATTTTTTGAATGCTGATGAGTGAATGACAGCTGCTGGGAGACAAGGGATTGTACAAGATAAAGCACCCTAGATACTTTAGGGATGTCTTAACTTTAAAATGGAATTCTGAAAATGCATTGTGTTGGGGGAAAGGTTGTGTTTTTGTTTACACGGGAAATGAAAGGCTGTGGACTCCTTCAATTAATAGAGACACCAGATTTAATTGGGGAAGACATTCTAAAAATCATGACTACAGACATAAAGAAATAAACCTAGAAAAACTATGAGACAGGTGATGGATATGCTGATCCCTTGACATGGAAACATCTATGAGACTTGATGAGACATGACAAATCTTGTTGGCTACAGAGTCCTCATGACTTACTATTACATGCCATCCTTTCATATGACATGGATAGAGGTTCTGTTATACAGTCCAAAAAAACTTATGAAGTTGACGGATGTCTATTGCTTGCTCACACATAAAACAAAAATCATCTTTGGCTGGCTTTTGTACAACACACAGTCCATACTTGTGTAATGAAGATATGTATGTTACCTTTGAAAGTTTGTGTGTTTTCAGGACAAGGGGATCAGACAAAAATAAAAATGGGTGGCCCAGGTGATCCAGCCTTTCAGAGTGCCTCTGCTGCAGTTTCCTCAGAGTTCTGCATCCAGAACAAGTTCAAAGTTGCTGACTGAGATGGTTCAGCCTCACAGACTACTCTAGCCAGGACTTCAGATAAGACTTTACCATTACACAGAGACCGGACAACTGTTATATCTAGTTTTCTAAGGACTTGACTATTATCCAAATTTTCTCAGGATTTCTGAGGATGCATATGGAGTTCACTTTCTTTGTTGCACAGCTAGATTTTTGGGAAAGAAACTTTCCTTGCTTCAACTGCTGGCAGTATGCTGTATGAACTAGTCAAGCAGCACACAAAGTCCTTCAAAATTCCTACTTTATAGAAAAATAAGTCAGTTATTCTAGACTTGTATGCCAAATATAGATGCCCCAACATGACAGAGGAACCTTGGGTAACTGTTCAGGCAGTCAATTGCTTTGGTCATTTCTATAGTTTTGGAAGATACTTGATCTGCACTTTCTGTTTACTCAGGTAATATTATATCCTTCTAGGGTCTCTGATGGAGTGGAAGATGAGACAGTTGTAGTCATAGGTTTCCTTGTTACCAAATTCAGAAAAGAAACTTACATAAAAGATGTAAGGTTTATAAGATTGAGAAACATAAAAGCTTGCCAGGTGGTGGCGCACACCTTTAATCCCAGCACTCGGGAGGCAGAGGAAGGCAGATCTCTGTGAGTTTGAGGCAAACATCGTCTACAAGAGCTAGTTTCAGGATAGGCTCCAAAAGCTACAGAGAAACCCTGTCTCAAAAAAAGAAAAAAAGAAAAGAAAGAAAGAAAAATCTTAAACTAGCCGGGTGGTGGTGGTGTACGCCTTTAATCCCAGCACTTGGGAGGCAGAGGCAGGCGGATCTCTGTGAGTTCAAGGCCAGCCTGGTCTACAAGAGCTAGTTCCGGGACAGGCACCAAAGCTACAGAGAAACACTGTCTCAAAAAAAAAAAAACAAAAACAAAAAAAAATTTAAAAAAAAAAAGAGAAATCTTAAACTATTTATCTAAGAAAATGTTTTGAGGTCTAAAAAATATAATTTTGTGTTGGTAATACAAGTTAGGATAGAAAGTAAATTAGGTACACAATTTTGAATTCACCAAGATAGAATAGATGATGGAGTCTCTTCTCTGAATTTGCCAAATGTAAATGGACTGGACATTGTAAATATAATTCTTAATAATTGTTCTTATTATATATAGTCTTATTATGTTAAAGGTAAAACCTTTGTATTTAGACAAAAAGGAGAAAATGCTGTAGAATATTTGTTTAATTATGCAAAGATGTGTTGCTGTTTTACCTTGCCTGCCTAAGTAAGGCATCTAATGGTCTAATAAAAAGTTGAACAGTCAGGGCTGGAGAGATGGCTCAGCGGTTAAGAGCATTGCCTGCTCTTCTGAAGGTCCTAAGTTCAATTCCCAGCAACCACATGGTGGCTCACAACCATCTGTAATGGGGTCTGGTGCCCTCTTCTGGCCTGCAGGCATATACACAAAACAGAATATTGTATACATAATAAATAAATAAATATTTTTTAAAAAAAAGTTGAACAGTCAATAGTAAAAGAAGAGGTATAGGTGGGACTTCCAGCAGAGAAAGTAAAGAAGAGAAGGAATTTAGGCTTGGTGAAGAAAGAAGAAGAGATGCCAGGGAGATGCCAGGGAGCAGTCAGCCAGTCTTGAAGCAGGAAAATAGGACACACAGAAGGAAAGAAATGTCAAAATCCCTGAGGCAAAACAAAGATGAGTTGAAACAGGTCAAATTAAAAGAGCTAGTAGGACAATTCTAAGCTAAATGGAGCATTCATAATTAATAATAAGTCTCTACATATTTATTTGGAACTGGTTGTGGCCCAAAGAAAGTGCCAACTACACAGAACCACCAATCTAGAGGTAGCACTGTCCACAATAGGAGTGGCACTATCAGGAGGTTTGGCCTTGGAGGAAGTGTGTCACTGTGAGGGTGAGCTTTGAGGTGGTCTATGCTCAAGCTACTCTCAGTGTCACAGTCTAATTCCTGTTGCCTGCATACCAACATATAGCAGCTCCTATCTGCCATGCTTCCATGGCATGATAATGGACTAAACCTCTGAAACTGTAAGCTGCCACCTCAGTTAAATGTTTTCCTTTATAAGAATCACCATGGTCATGGTGTTTTACAACAATAGAAATCCTCACTAAGACAAAAGTTGGGCTTGGTGGTGGTAGTGCACACCTTTAATCCCATCACTCAGGAGGCAGGTGGATCTCTGTGTGTTCATGGTCAGCCCGATCTACAGTTCAAATTCTAAGACAGCCAGGACTACACACACACACACACACACACACACACACACACACACACAAAGACCTCTATCTTGAAAAAACAAAAAACAAAAGACAGAAGTTGGTACCAGGGACTAGGGTATTGCTGTAATGGGCCTGACCTTGTTTTCATTTGGAGGAATTTGGACTTTGGTGATGTGGGATTCCCCTCTGTGTGCTGTGAATACCATTGGTTAATAAAGGACTGCTTTGGATCAATAGCAGGGCAGAACTTAGATAGGCAGGGAAAACTAAACTGAATGCTGGGAGAAAGAAGGGCAGAGTCAAAGATAAGCCATGTAGCCCCTCTAGAGACAGACACTGGAACTTTAGACAGTAAGCCACAGCCATGTGGCGATACACAGATTAATAGAAATGGATTAAATTAATATGTAAGAGGTAGCCAATAAGAATCTAGAGTTAATGGGCCAAGCAGTGATTTAAATAATATAGTTTGTGTGTGATTATTTCAGGGCTGAGCAGCCAGGAACCAACAAGCATATGCTATGGCAGCTGCATGCCATACTCACACACGTGTGGGTGCACACACATGATAAATATATGAATTTTGTGAAAGACTACGGTGGACTACTCAGCAAGGCCTTATCTCAAAACAGCTGAATGTGTGTCTTCATTTTGCTTCCTAAAGACAGGGTCTCGCCAGGTGATGGTGGCGCACGCCTCTAATTCCCACATTCGGGAGGCAGAGACAGGTGGATCTCTGTGAGTTCGAGGCCAGCCTGGGCTACAGAGCAAGTTCCAGGACAGGCTTCAAAGCTACAGAGAAACCCTGTCTCTAAAAACAAAAACAAAAGAAAGCAAAAACAAACAAACAGAAAAAAAAAAGACAGGGTCTCACTATGTAGCCCTGGCTGATGTGAAACTTGAGATGTACGCCAGGCTGGCCTCAAACTCATAGAAATCCACCTGCCTCTGCCTAACAACTGCTGACACTAAAGAAGTATGCCACCACCACACTTAATCCCAAATAAATTTTTTCAGATAAAGAGTTAAAAAAAATTAAAGGCCTGGGTGTGTACCTCAGTTGGTAGCATCTGCCCAGTGCCCCATGAAATCACGGGTCAGCTCCTTTGTCCTGTACAAAGCAGGCCTGGCTACACGGACGGGTGTAAAACTAGGAAGTTCAGAAATTCAAGATCATCTCAGTTTGAGGCCATTCTGAGTACATGAAACCCTGTTTTAAAATAAATTCAGTACATTACATTTAAAGACACAGAAAAGTACCCAAACCCCCCTTAATAAAAAAGTAAAGAGAGATGACTTTGCAAGTAAATTCTAAAGCTATCCATAGGACACAAAATGTGTATGTTCTTTATTCCATGCCCTACAGCAGCCTCCTGGTGATAAAAATCAAGTGTCTTCTTTTAATGCCAAAAACAAAGCTGGACTGAGAGGGTCGGGTCAGCGGGTAAAGAACTTGCCTATTGCCGGGTGGTGGCCGAGTGGAGCCTAACTGTGTAGAGCAGGCTAGCCTTGAAAGCAAAGATGTCAACCATGCCCAGCTTCAGAGCATCTCACCTGAGCTTGTCAGTCACCTCCACACATGCGCACCTGACCTGCGCACATACAAACTCACAAAATGTTATGTCAAAAATTAAATATTAAGATCCAGAGTGTGGTGGCGCACATGTTTAATCCAAACACGAGGCAAGCAGACCTCTGAGTTTGAGGCCAGCTTGGTCTACAGAGAAACCCAGTCTCAAAAAGCAAAACAAAAGAATAGAAACAAACAAAACCAAAAAAATAAAAAAAAAAAAAACAAAAAAAAAAACAAGGAATACTAAGTGGATGTGCCTATAACTTCAGCACCTTGGCACTCTGGAGAAGTTAGAAGCCATTCTGAGCTACATAACGACACCTTGTCTCCAAACAGCCAGCCAAGCAAGGTGATCGGCACCTTAAATTCCAGCACTTGGGAGGCAAAGGCAGGTGGATCTTTATGAGTTCAAGGACAGCCTGGTCGACAGAGCAATTTCCAGGACAACAGCCAGGGCTACACAGAAAAGCTCTGTCTTGAGAAAAAGAAAAAAAAAGAAGCCGGGCGGTGGTGGCGCACACCTTTAATCCCAGCACTCGGGAGGCAGAGGCAGGCGGATCTCTGTGAGTTCGAGACCAGCCTGGTCTACAGAGCTAGTTCCAGGACAGGCTCCAAAACCGGAGAAACCCTGTCTCGAAAAACCAAAAAAAAAGAAAAAAAAGAACAATACTGGTTGCTCTTACAGAGGACCCAAGTTCAGTTCCCAGCACCTACAAAAACCCTAAACAGTTCCAAGAGATCTGATGCTTTCTTCTGGCTCCAAGAGCACCAGGCACACATGTTCCACACACATACAAACAAGCAAAACATCTGTAATCCCAACCTCCATCTTTAGAGGCCCCTCCCTTGTGCCCGTTGAACCTTGACCCCTCCCCAGGAAAGGTCAAGACCACTCCCACAGGCTATTTAAACTGCTCCCCAGAAAATAAACACGTGGTTTTCCCTCTTCCTCTCCGTGGTCTAGACCACTGCTTTCTGTTTCCTCTCAGGGGCCAACTGAGAGCGCAGACATCTAATTAAATCTGGATCTCTTTTAATTTGGTCTGTTTTAATCTGATTGGGATTATTCACATCGGCAGAGAGACTTGTGTTACGAAATATTCCTAACAACATTCATAAACAAGGATAAAAAACAAATAAAATAATTTTTTTAAGTCAAAAACAAGTCCTCCATGAATCACATCACAAAATGCTTTCATTCAACACTTTTGAGTGTCTAAAGACTAAACACCCTTTTTATACAGGACCCTGTGACCTTTATGACCTGGTTGTGTGTTGATCCTCCTGTTCACAAGTGCAATCAGCTGTGCCTCTGTGAGCCACAAGCCCTAAGGCTAGAATTTCCCTCTGGGGAAAACTTGAGCCGTGACTCTGCTCGACCACAGGAACAATGAGTTTGCTGATCTCTGCCAGAAACTCAGGAGGGCACTGTTACCGCTCACTGTGCCAAGACGCAGAAACCATGTCTGGACATCAGCAAAGAGGAAGGCTGACAGGTTTGGGCCGTTACCGCAGCCCTCTGTCTCTCTCTCTCACGAGAAACCCTGACTCTATTATTGACAGCTCTCAGAAGACCAGCATGGGGCGGGGTGGGGGAGCAGACCCTGTTTATGTTTGTCTGTAGAGGAGGCAGCTGGAGACTAAAGCTGTCTGGGCTGTAGTCGGCAGTCAGGAAGTGAAACTGATGGCCCCACATCCAGAGGTAGAGTCCTCATGGGGAAATGCCAGGAAACCTAGTGCCCGGCTCTTGGCAATGCTCATCACTGGGGCTTTCTTTTTTGCTGTTTTATTTTTCAGTCAGACTATCCTGTAGTCCACACTGGAATAGGTAGTGGGGAATGTCTAAACTCCTTACCCTTCTGCCTCTGCCTCCCAGGTGCTGGGGTCCCAGGGAAGCTCCACTACTACCATTTGTTTGTTTGTTTTGTTTTGCTTTCTGAGACAATTTCTCTGTGTAGTTCTGGCTCTCCTGGAACTTGCTGAATATATAGATCCATATATATTCATATATGTGTGTGTATACATATATATTAATATAGCCGGGCGGTGGTGGCGCACGCCTTTAATCCCCGCACTCGGGAGGCAGAGGCAGGCGGATCTCTGTGAGTTCGAGACCAGCCTGGTCTACAAGAGCTAGTTCCAGGACAGACTCCAAAACCACAGAGAAACCCTGTCTCGAAAAACAAAACAAAACAAAAAAACAAAACAAAACAAAAAAACAAGAGCTAGTTCCAGGACAGGGTCCAAAACCACAGAGAAACCCTGTCTCAAAAAAGAAAAAACAAAAAAAAAAAACCCATATATATTAATATATTCAGCTGGTTTGAGAGTTGGACAATGGCTCTGTACTTCTCTAAACCCAAGCATGCTGTTAAAAGGAACATTCAGAGGTTCTGTCTCATATCAGGAGCCATATGGTATGGGACAGAAGGAAGACTTTAGGGAAAATTTTACTTTCTTCATGCCTATTTTGTCTTTATCATATTCTTCATTGAATGCATGTATATATGAATGATATTTAAGTTTTCCACAATGAACAATAGAATTTCCTACAAATCCATTTCTTGCAATAATCTTTGAAGTTTCCAGGAAGAAGATGGGGCCCCACAGCAACAAATCCACCTAGATGAGATGACATCATGATGCAGACATTGCTACTATAAGACCGCTTTTTTGGGTACCAGCTGCTGAAATGATGCACCTTCTCATGGCATTCTGGCCATAACTCCAAATAAGAACTTTGGAGAAAATCCTATCAACTGCTTGGAAATTGTTTGCAACTATACCAGACAGTAATTTTGAAATGTAACCATCACTTTACTTTTGCAGGATCCCATTAAGAGAACATCGCCCCCATGACAGCGGGAAGCAATTCTAGAGGATGATGTCACCTATCCCAAAAAAGTTTGTCCTTAGAGTTGGGAACAGTGTTTAGGGATTGTTTATTATTATTTGTACTAAATAGAGGGTTGGGGTAAAAACTATGTTTGTTCAAAAAAAAGGAATAATAATAGTGGGTAATAGAGTGAATATTTGTGAGCTATTATTCATGAATAATTTACATTGGTATAGTTTTTGTATACTGATACAAGTTCAAATTATATTTGTTATTTTTGTTTACATTATTTGTACACCTATGCAAAGTTATTCTGTCAGATTGTATGCATGCATACTTCTACTTCTGTTAGGATATTTTGTATATTGATACAACTTTTAGAATATATTTTCATATTGCATTATGTATTATTCCTACCTCTGATCAAGCTATTTATACATTATTTACATTTTGAGGTCATTGTCCTTATTTGTTGCACATTTGTTTACAGATTATTTCATATTCTGGCATGAAGTTTTATTTTTTTTTAATTTTTTTAATTTTTTTTTTTTGGTTTTTCGAGACAGGGTTTCTCTGTAGCTTTGGAGCCTGTCCTGGAACTCCCTTTATAGACCAGGCTGGTCTCGAACTCACAGAGATCCGCCTGTCTCTGCCTCCCGAGTGCTGGGATTAAAGGCGTGCGCCACCACCGCCCGGCATGGCATGAAGTTTTAGTCTTTACCTTATACATGTATTAAATATTATAGGTCAATAGTTGCTCATGTTTGTTGTACATACAGTCAGATCAATTAGGTTCTTTAGATACACAGAGATTATATTCTGTCTAGATAGGTAATCTTCAACCACTACAAGGATCTGTAGAACATGGCATTTAAATAACTTAGGGTTCTGTTGACATGAGACATGATTCTATTCCCGAGAGAATGTTGAGCACCAAAGACACTCCACTTGGAGTTTGTTTTATTTTGGCACAATTGGTCTTTGGACAAGCAACTGCCCATACCTCAACCACTGACAAAGTACATGGTATCCAGAAATGAATAAGCAGGACACAGAAAAAAGAGTGTCAAATCTTGCCAAGACAGGGTAAGATGATTCTGAAAAATTTTCTGCCTCTGATAATGGTCTGTCTGTTATGCTAGGCCATAGCCAAAGTTGATTACTTCAACGTTGCAAAATGAGATTTTGGGTGATTGTTCAGGTAGCTAATTGTCTCTGTCATATATTGCTCGCTTTGGAAGCTGCTTGATTGTACTTCCTGCCTGCTTAAGTAATATTATCTCCCTTCTCAGGCCTTCAATGGGGTAGAAGATTAGATAGTTGTAGTTACTGTATGTTATGGTTTTTGTCTCTTTAACAGACAAGACAAGCCCATTCCCGGTGACCCCTGCCCTCCTCCTGCTATCTTAGATTCTGTCTGTCCCTTCTTGGCGTGCACACTTGTCTCTCTCTCAGGCCCTTCTCTGTCTCTCTCCTCTTCTTTTCCTCTCTCTTCCCTTTCTGTCTCTCTCTCCTTTCTCCCCCCTCTTAAGTAATAAATATTCAATTCTATTCTATACAATGTGTCTGCCCATGTGCCTTCTACCCACTGCCTGCTCACACCTGCCAGCCCACTGGGACCAGCCCAGTGCCACATGGCTGGGCCCTCCCCTGCTGCTTGGGACCGGGCACTGGGACCCACCTGCCAGCCCCCCCCCATGAGCTGCTCGGTACTGGCAGCCATCTCTGCCTGGGACTAGCTGCTCTGAGGGCCTGCAGGGGATCTTGCAGCATTTTAAAAACTGTACTCTTATAATCTGGCCAAGCCATTTCCTATACAAGAGTTAGACTCCATAGGACAGAATGTTTATTAAAACATTTAGCATGTGTTCCTTGCTTTTTATTGTTTATGCTGATTGTAATTCTAATTATACTTGATATCTGTTCCTAGTGTATATAGTTTTGTATTGGGTTTGGAACTCTCTTATTTAAACAAAAGGGGAAGGTGCTGTGGGAGCACATTCTGCTCCTTCAGCCAATAGCCTTTGAGATACCAGCCCACTTGGATGTGCTCTCTTATACTGTAAAAGCAGCTGTAAATAGGCACCCACTATCTTTGTTCCAGCTCCCAGTTCCGGGTGCTAGACTCTGTTCCTGTTTGCACAGAGGACTGTTATCTAGGACAGTGATCTGTAAGTTTTTCCCTTAAATAAATAACCCTTTATTAGTCATAATTCTGAACTGGTGTGGGATTGTTTTGTGACTTTCATCATCACTTAAATATAAATTAATAATAATTTTTAAAAGGAAGCTTTTATTTCACAACAGATAAAGACTGTTGCTAAAATTCCCAACTGGGACAAAATGCAGAAAATAAGGAACTATGGGTGCCCACGTCCAACTAATATATCTGCAGTGCAATCCCTACACCTAAAGCTCAGGGAGAATCATGGAAGAGGGGAGGAGGCCTAGATAAAGCCACTAGGCATGATGGGAAAATGCATCCATGAAATCTCAACAATATGGTTGCCTGTAGAAGATCAGCATAACGACAACAGCAGTCAGCGTACCAAAGCGGATAGAGTTCTACATAATCGCACTCCAAGATAAAGAACTACAAATGGTCAAAGATTGCTGAGAGGGGAGTTAGCTTCCTCCAGGGACAACTTCTGCATACAATGTCAAGTCCCAGGTTGTTAACCTGAGACATGAGATCATACCAGCAAAGTTACATAAACACAGTATGTTACATGTGTGCATATATGTGTATCATATAGGAATAATAATTAGAGAACACATTATGAATTTGGGTTTGTGGTTTGTTTGTTTGTTTTTTTAAGACAGTCTCACTATTTAACCTTAACAGGCCTAGAACCAGTTATATAGACCAGGCTGACCTCCAACTCACAGAGATCTGCCTGCTTCTACCTCCTGAGTGCTAGAATTAAAGACAGATACAGGCCAGCCACCATGCCCCAGTAAGACCATGAGTTTGGGGAGGAGAAAATGAGAGAAGTTTGGAAGGGAAAGAGGAAGTGGAAATAATGTAGATGTAGTAACCTCTCAAAATTAATCAAATTAATTTTTTTTTGTTTTTGTTTTTGAGATACATTTGTATATCCTTGGCTGTCCTGGAACTTGCTCTGTAGACCAGACTGCCTCAACCTCAGATACCTACCTGGTTCTGTCTCTGGAGTGCTGGCATTAAAGGTATGTGCCACCACTGCCTAGCTGAAATAAAGACTTTCAATTGGCTGTGTCTGAGGGGTCATCTCTGGTGGGCTCCCTGTAACACACCCCCTGATTCTGGCATTAGAGGAGAGCCTCCACATTTCATTCCTGTGGTGCTGGAGAGCAAACCAAACCCTTGTACGTAGAGGACAAGTGCTCCCTCTCCCAGCCCGATAGAAGTATTTTGTACCCAACCTGAAACATTTCTTTTTTTTTTTTTTTTTTTTTTTGGTTTTTCGAGACAGGGTTTCTCTGTGGTTTTGGAGCCTGTCCTGGAACTAGCTCTTGTAGACCAGGCTGGTCTCAAACTCACAGAGATCCGCCTGCCTCTGCCTCCCGAGTGCTGGGATTAAAGGCGTGCGCCACCACCGCCCGGCCAACCTGAAACATTTCAACTGTGAAAGAGTCCAGTTAGTGGAAGCAAAACACAATGCTTCGTGAAAACAAACAAACCACTTAGTAACAAGTGTGCACATATTGGTCCAGGAAGTGTTAGAAGTTACATGCTCCCACCTATTTAGTTAGAATTGAATTATAGAAGCATATGTACATTGTGAACAAACAAAACTTGCAATAAACAGTTTGTCTGGTCTGTTCTTTGGAAATCAGCCAATCTTTCTGCCCGGCAATTATCAACAGCCTCTAATCAGCCTGCTGCAAATGAAGACAATCCGGTTCCTAGTTTCACTTTGGTGCTGTTATTAGTTTAGTAACATTAGCAGTATTTAGTAACAGCCTTGAGCATTAGCACCCACCAGCTGGGCTAATCTGACAGCACAATTTCAACCCCAAAGAAACAGAAAGGCCAAGGTCATCCCCCACCTGCACAATGAGTTCAAGGCCAGTATATGTTACTGGAGACTCAGCAGCATTAAGCTAGAGGACCTGAGTTCAATCCCCAGGACCCTCAGAGTAGAATAGAAGAGAATCAACTCCCACATGCGTGTAGTCCCTAGCACACATGCATGCAGGCACACAGACACAATAAATGAATAGCATTTTTAAGAAAAGTTTTAAGATTTATTTTTTTTATCATGTATACAGTGTTCTGTTTGCAAGTGTGCCTGCACCCCAGAAGAGGGCGCCAGATCTCATTACAGATGATGGTTGCTGTAATATGCTGGCCTGGTCTGTCACCTAGGTACCCTGTCACTTTAAGAGATAATCCCCACCCACTCCCAACCTCCTCCTTCCACCAAGGCAAGTGAATCTCCTACCTCCTCTACAGCCTCTGTCTGTCCCTCTTCTGAAGAGGTAACTACTACCTCTCCTTCTCCCCTCACCCCCCCATCTGCCTTTCTTCTGGAGAGACAGCTTCTGCCTCTCTTCTTCCCCCTCTTCCCCTACCCCCTTTTCCCTTTCCTTTCTCCCTTCATAGCCCTCTAAAATAAGTTCTATATCCCAGCTCTCTCTGCATTGTGTATCTATCTATCTCTCTCTATCCTGCTGAGGCCTCAGGCCACCCACCAGGGGACCCACTGAGACCTCAGGTTACCTGCCACTGCCCCTCATGGGACTGGATTACCCAGTGTTATGAATGATAACATTGGTGCCGTGAACTCAGCAGGCTACCCTTGCAGCTGAGAACTGATAGGAATCCTGTAATCTTCTAACTCTTCTTCTATATGGTCACTTTTCCAACTTAAAATCACTGGAATTCTACACCCAACGTCAAATGGTAGGTTCTTCCCACACATCTGGCCATGCCTCCTAGAGTATGCAATCATAAAATGTAAAACTGGCCCAGTACTAGTCAACCACTTGCCCATCGAGCTTAAAGTCCCTTGCTTGGGCCTCCAACTCCACATGATGACATGGGGTTCAGTTTGTGCCTACCTGTTCTCACGGCCCCTGGACTTTGAGTGATTACCAAAGTTCAGATTGAGCCACAGTCCATGCTGAAGTTCTGGGATGCTCGAGTTGTCTCTGAATCTTCTTGCCTTACTCATGGAGACTTGCGCCAACTCCCCCACACCATCAGATATCAAGCAACATAGCTGCCTATTATCAGCTTACATTCTGACAGTGATTATTAGTTGGAAATGCAGCCTACTTTTTCTACGTTTTTCTGTCTGCTCTTTGATCCCGGCATGTAATCACACCCATGCTAAACTGTTGTGCTGCTGCCATGCCCTGGCTGCTCCATCTCACTGGCTCAGGTCCAGCTCCCGGCTTGGTGGCTTAACGGGCAGCCAGTCCTATTGCCCCAGCCCACGCAGTGGTGGAATCTGTCTCTCTTCTATTCATGGAGCCCTGTTTCTGCCACTGCTGCACTGTGGGCGAAAACCCTAAACCTGGACCTTCCACCAGCCCAATTCCCAATTTCCATCAGTCTGCTGGGACAATTGGTAAGATCACCTCTGACATTTCCCACGAGCAAGGTTCTCGGGCTCTGCCCTGGCACTGCAGCCACAAGTGGTGCAGGCGGATCTACCTTTTCGGGATACTGTTTGTTGTTCTTAATTTCTGTTTGTCCTATGGGGTAAAGACGATTACGCAGGGAAAAGACACAGACACGCGGCAGTACCACGTGGTACACTTTTTAATGGGAGGGGAAAACACACTAGGAAAAGTGAAAGGAAGGGACAAAGGGAAGGGTTAAGAAGGGGCGAACTTGTGGCTTGTCCTTGCTTTTAACAGAGGATGCAAAGGCTTCTGGGAAATGTGTCCCGCGCTTGCCGTCCAGAGGGATGTTGGGAGTTGTAGTGTTGCAAGGGAACAACATTTCACCCTTTTGGTTTGATTAAAAAAAATTGGGGGACCTTAAAGGGTAGGGAATGGGGGCGTAGTCCAGTCTCTCATGGCTGCTTCCTGCTGACTTTGGGCGTTGAGGGGTCCAGGGAATGTCCGATTATCTTGGCAATGTCCCACTGGCGTTTGCGGTCGCTGGTGCAGTTGGTCACTGATGTCCATGTCCAGGGTTGCTGGCTGGTGTAGTCGGTCGCTGATGTTTGAAGTCCTGGCTGTCGTCTGAGGCGGCTGATTGAAGAAATCTGTGTGGCTTTTCCTGAGTAGCTGGGTCATCATTAAGATGCTGGAAGGCAAAAGTTGCATTAGTAAAAGAAAAAATTAAAAGAGGGGGGGGATTTTTGGAGAGCTGGGGTGAAGAGGGGGGGGAGAGGGTCTTAGGATGTCCGGGGTTAAGAAATGATAAAAAAATTAAGTGATACTTATTCCTTTGTGTTTGATCCGTTGGGCTGGCATCCCGGAGCTTAAGGAAACTGTCTTAAAAGAAATAGATTCTAACCATACATCTCTTAACATTTTAGGGGGCCGCTGCTGCAGTCAGCGGCTGACCTGTTACGTAAGAGCTTTGTAGAGGAGAATCTGCTTACCACTTGTCTTCGTATTTGTTGGGGGTACCTGTAACGACAGCTAGACGGTTATTTATGAATTTAAAGAAGGGAGGGTGTGTTAACACAGCGACGGATCGGGACCATTGTTGTCCTTAGACTGTAGTAGGGGGGCTGAATCCGGCGTCCTTTGGAACTTAAGAGTACAGGGTCCGGTTTGAGTCACCGTGTATGAAGGATCTTGAGCTGTGGAGATAAACGGTTTAAGATGTGACAGGTGAATCCAATGAGGAATTCCTTTAAGCTTGGCAGCTGTGGGAGTTAAAAGAATTACTTTGAAAGGGCCCTGCCATTTAGGGGAAAGGGGTGAAGGGCGCTGGCCTGGGGGTGAGAGTAATACCTCATCCCCTATTTTAACTGGCGGCGGACATGTATTAGCACGTGGTCGAGGTAGTGAGTGATCTGTGAAGTCCCATAGTAGTGAGCGTAAGTGGAACAGGAGGGGAGTGAGCAGGTGGTCAGGAAGGGGGGAAGTCTCCGATGAGAAGCCGGGGGTTAAGACCGGCCGCCCATACATGAGTTCAAAGGGTGAGATGAGGAGGGGGCCCCTTGGAAGGGCTCGGAGTCGGAAAAGAGCTAAAGGCAGGAGCCTTACCCAGTCGAGGTGGAGTTCTTGTGACATCTTAATGAGGGCTTCCTTTAAAGAGCGGTTAGTTCGTTCTACCTTACCTGACGACTGAGGATGGTACGGTATATGAAAATTCCAGGGGATCCCGAGCGCTTTAGACAAATTTTGAGAAATCTGAGAAGTAAACTCTGGACCGTTATCTGACTGGAGAGAAGTTGGGAGTCCAAACCGAGGAATAATCTCTCGGAGGAGAATATCAGAGACTGTCTGGGCCCTCTTGTTAGAGGTGGGGAAGGCTTCAACCCACCCAGACATTGTATCCACCAGAACCAGGAGATATTTAATCCTCCTGACTGTGGGCATATGAGTAAAATCCAGCCGCCAATCAGTTCCCGGAAGGGAGCCCCTTGCTTGGTGGGTAGGGAAAGGGAAGCTACGATATTTAGTCCTGGGATCTGACTTTTGGCAGATCTGACAGGAGGCTGCTGTAGCTTTTAGGAGCCTGATATCCTTAGGTGTAACAAAGGGAGAGTGGTGGTTAGTGACAGCGGGAGCTTAGAGGGGCCTTGGAAGATTGAGGGGGAGGCGTAGGACAGGGAGGAGATGCTCCAAGCTGCCTGTGTGGCCTGTGGCGGAGAGGAGACAGGGAAGAAACAGAAGACACGCACGACCTGTTGCGGGAGAAGTGGGGCGAGGCTGGCCCGGAGAAGGAACGGTAATGGGTGAGCTGTCGCTGTTGCTCAACTGGGCGGAGCGAGAGTGAGTGGCCCCCGGAGGCGCGGTGGGGGGGTGTGGAGGCAGGGGGGTTGAGGTTTGTCCGCGGGATCCATAGCAGCGGCAGGAGCAGAGGGTCCCTGGAAGGATGGCATTGCACCAGCCTTCCAGATGTGGGGGTTGGTTACAGAGCCCACGACTGAAACGAAGTCTGTCCGCAAAAGGCAACTGGCCCGAACCCAGCTACCGTACGGGGGGAGGAAAAGCCCCGGCCCCGGCTGGGAGGAGACAATTACCGCGAACACGGCAAGCCAAGAGCGCTGGCGTCCCAGGCGTTCTTGGGGCATGCTAACTCTTAACTGCCCCGAGCCCAGCAACCGTACGGGAGAGAAAGTCCCGGCTGGGAGGAGGCGATTAAGCTCCTTAGGGCACAGGGCCCGGAGGTGCCACAAAAAGTGGCCCGAAAGTGGACAGGAAAAAAGTTAGAAAAAAAAGGAAGAAAGAAGGAGAAAAAAAGCCCGGAGCACCGAACTCCGGGTGTGCGGACTGAGCGTTTCGGCCGAGGGCAAAAAAACCCGGGGGAGGTGGGTTAGCAACCTAGCCTTAGCCCGAGGTGTGCAAAGAAAGCCGGCCGGATAGTCTTTGAATGCCCCAGGGGGAAGGAAGCCAACTCAGGGTAACTCATGGATCAGGATGAAGCTGTTGAAATGGCCGTGGAAACAGGTGGTGGTGAGCGAAGGCTGTCGGTTCTTTGGACCTTGTCGGTGAAGCCCAGAGGCAAAGCCTCGGGCACCGGACAGAGAGGTCTCCGAGTCGATGCGGTGGCACCAAAATGTTGTTCTTAATTCCCGTTTGTCCTATGGGGTAAAGACGATTACACAGGGAAAAGACACAGACACGCGGCAGTACCACGTGGTACACTTTTTAATGGGAGGGGAAAACACACTAGGAAAAGTGAAAGGAAGGGACAAAGGGAAGGGTTAAGAAGGGGCGAACTTGTGGCTTGTCCTTGCTTTTAACAGAGGATGCAAAGGCTTCTGGGAAATGTGTCCCGCGCTTGCCATCCAGAGGGATGTTGGGAGTTGTAGTGTTGCAAGGGAACAACACTGTTCCCTTTCGGCCTAGTGCCTCTGGGCGACTGCCTTTCTCAGGTTCTCCCCAGCACTGTGCTCACTGAGTGGTACTGAAAGACCTGGATAAATCCAGACCCCCCAGCAGGAAAAAATAGAGCCAAAAATCTAAGCAGGGAGAAAAGAATCAGAAATCTAGGATTAGCCGGTTCAGTGACTATGTTTCAGGAACTAGCTGAAGATAAAGTTAGATTATAATCTTGAGAAACAGGGAGTTTCCTCGTGATTATCATTGGTATTTTTGGAATACTCTGTTTCAGGAACCAGCTGATTATAATCTTGAGAAACAGGGAGTTGTCCCCTTGTGACCATCACTGGTATTTTTGGAATTTTCTATGATGCCCTCCCTACCCCTTTGGGTTACTGGGCTGTGGTTTCTTCCCTTCTTCTCCCAGTTACTCTGGGTCGAACTCTTCCCCTGCATGGGTTATGAGTCTCGGTGTTATGGTTTTCTGTCTCTTTAAGAGACAAGCCACGCCTGCTCCCTCCCCCATCTGCTGAGGCAGGCTGATCTTCAGCTTCCAGCCTGAGCTCGCTCTCTTTTCCATCTTCCTCTCAGAGAGGCAGCTTCGCTTCTGCCTCTCTCCCCACTTCTCTGCTTCCCCCCCTTCTCTGTCTCTTTCTCCTCTCTTTCTCACTTTCTCTCTCTGCCCCCCTTCACCCTTCCTCCTCCATAACCCCCTGAATAAATATTCAACCTCACTCTGCATGGTGTGCCTATCCATGTCTCTGTCTCCAGCCCGCCAGCCACGTGTCTCCCTGCCTGGGACCAGCCACTGCTCGGGGACGGGCAGCCATCTCTGCCTGGGACTGGCTGCTCCCAGGGCCCCGCTGCCTCCCACCACATGGCCCGCCACTACTGCTTGGGTCACCACTCTGGGACTGGCAGCCATCTCTGCCTGGGACTAGCTGCTCCCAGGGCCTGCTGTCTGCCACCACATGGCCTGCTACCATCATTTGGGACCTACAGCATTTCTGCTGCCAATTGCCACCGAGGATCTTCAGCGTTTTAAAAAAATATATAAAGCTCGTCCCCAGTGTACTGGCTCCCATCTTGTCGATTAAACATCGTGTGATTGCAGCAAGGACAGTATCTCGTGAGTTACTGGGGGGGAGGGTCATGTTATCCCGAGACTTGAATGAGAGTCTCCCCACACTGGGGGATCTTTCAGTACATACATTTTTCAGGCCCAGGGCCCCTCACCTTTCTCGGCCCCTGTTATCTTGTGGACAAATGGATAATGGCCTGAGCCAGTCACTTATTTTCTGCCACACCCATGAAAAACAGGCTGACATTTCTAACTTCTACCAGCAGACAGTTAAATTTTAAGAGCTATACCACGTGGACAACCATGGCTTCCGCCATTTTCTTTGAGCTTAACAAAGGGAGGAGGCAGAGTGAGGCTCCACCCCTAGCCAAGGAGTGCCAGCAATAGGTTCTCCACCTGAGGTCCTGCCCCTAGCCAGTTACATGACTTTTAAGTCTCTTACAAAAATACTGTATATATAATCCAACCTTGCTTTAAAATATATTAAGCTGTTCTCCACCATTGTTAGTTCTACCGCTAAGTTTCTATTGCAAACAGTTTTTCTTGTCTTTCACAAGTATATATCTCACCTGTTAAGCTGAGAGCCAGTACAGTCAAGCTTGGACCCAGCTGTCCAGGCAGATCCTAGGCTGCAGTCATAACTCATCTATACCCGATAAACAGCTCTCAAATGCTCAGAGATCTGGGGAATATGGCATTTAAATGGTTAATTATTAAGAGACTTTTCATAACAGAGAGATAGGCTGGCTCCTAGCAGCAGCTCTCCAAAGAAGACAGAAGACATTTGGACACAGAACAATGTCCATCTGCAATTCGCTTCATCAGGTGAAAGCACTAACCACTGGGAAGAACTGCCTTTCATCTAAATTGAAGCTCTTTAGACGTGGACAAAGAATCAAATGAAATTGACAGCCTACCTGCTCAGTCTGAGGTAGGCTTGTCTTCCTACAGATTTCTTAACCCACAGGATCTTTCAAAACCTGGCAGGCAAGCCCTGCGCTAAACAGCAAAAGGCAAATGCGACCCTCAGTGACCATGGAGGACAATGAGGAGAGGCTCTAGGTAGACAAGCGAGTAAGTTCTCTGTTGTATTTTAATAACTCCTTAAGTAAAATTTTATCCTTCTCAAAGATCTCTAATGAAATTTGACAACTGAGAGGTTTTGTCAGTATAAAAGGACATCCTCACCAAACAAATTTTAGTATAACTTCTTAATATGTTCTAAATAAAAGGTGTTTTAAGATATACAAATGCAAGTTATTAAGGTGTGTACTTGCAAGTTATAAAGGTGTGAGGACAAACACAAGCTATCAAGTTTCTCTTTCAAGCTGGCTTTCCTAGTCTTAAAGATACTTTTCTTTGTGCAAAAGCATCTGTCACTGTCATTCTGACATAAATATGCTGCCGTGGATACAATGTATGTGACTTCTAGGGAGCCGAATTGAAGGATCCACCTTAAACAGGTCAGACACATCCCTCTCAATTCCCTGGTCCTAAATTTTTTTTTTCTTCCTAAACTTAACTTTGTCCTCTGCTTTGCCAATACCTTGCCAGGTACAAGACACACCGGACAGTTCCACACCACAATTCCTGGTTAGGAGCAAAGCGACCAGCTACTCCACAATGTGACCAGCACCCAGATATCTCAAGCCCCCAAGAAAAACTTGAATGCCCAAAAATAAGCAGGAAGCAGTCTTGAGAATCTGCCATCCCAGTTCATCCCACCTGCCGTGCCGAACTCCCTGCCTTCATTAGAAAAGATGGCAATGTTGTAAACTGCTGGTCCTGTCTGTCACCTGGGTACCCTGCCCCTTTAAGAGACAAACTCCACCCACTCCCAACCTCCCCACTTCTGCTGAGGAAAGCAGATCTCCCACCTCCTCTCCAGTCCCCCCTCTCTCTCTCTGTGTCTGTCTGTCTGCCCGCCCTTCTGGAGAGACAACTTCTGCCTCTCTTTCTTCTCCCCCACCTATCTCCTTCGCTTCCCCCTCCATGACTCACTAAATAAACTCTATACCCCAGCTCTCTCTGCATGGCGTATCTATCTGCTTCTCTCCTGCTGAGGACTCAGGCCATTTGTCAGGGGACCCACTAAGGCCTCAGGTGACCCACCATTGTCCCTTGTGGGGCCGGCCTCGGATCACCAGCCTTACGAATGATAACATTATGAGCCACCATGTAGTTGCTGGGAACTGAACTCAGGACCTCTGGAAGAACAGTCAGTGCTCTAAACCTCTGATCTATCTCTCCAGCCCAAGAAAGATTTTTTTGTTACCAATACAAAGGAATGTCTCAAGAACAGCTGTACCACTTCACCCTGATCTGGTCATTCCACATCACCTATGTGCACTGAAGCACCACACTGTGACCCATAAATACATACAAATGCTATCTATGTCAACTGAAAATACATACATGACTAAGTATGCTGTCTTGTACCTAAAATTTTAGCTCTCGGGAGGCTGAGGCAGGAGGATTATGACTTTGAGGTCAGCCTGATCTTGTTTTAAACAAACACATCAGACACGCTCATGCACATCCTTTATCCCAGAGGTAGAAACAGGTGGATCTCTGAGGTTAGGTCAGCCAAGTCTACAGAAAGAATTCCAGGGCAGCAAGGGCACTATAGTTAGATCCTATCTCAAGAAAGAAAGAAAGAAAGAAAGAAAGAAAGAAAGAAAGAAAGAAAGAAAGAGAAAGAGAGAGAAAGAAGCAAGAATCCACTCAAAGTATTTATAAGAGGGTTATCATATAATTGTGAGCTGTACCTCAATATTTATGCATTTTTTAAAAATTTATTTATTATGTATACAATGTTGTGCCTGTAAGTCTGTCTGCAGGCCACAAGAGGGCACCAGATCTCATTACAGATGGTTGTGAGCCACCATATGGTTGCTGGGAATTGAACTCAGGACCTCGGGAAGAAGGAACAATGCTATTAACCACTGAACCATCTCTCTAGCTCCCTTATGCATTTATTTATGTAAGAAGTAGTTAATAAAAGTGTTTGCGTGGAAATGTCACTCCAGTCCCTGACATCCATATACCCAAAGAGTCTGGAATGGGCTTTTTTGTTTGTTTGTTTTGTTTTGTTTTTGTTTGTTTGTTTGTTTGAGACAGGGTTTCTCTGTAGCTTTGGTGTTTGTCCTGGAACTAGCTCTGGTAGACCAGGCTGGCCTTGAACTCAAAGAGATCCACCTGCCTCTGCCTCCTGAGTGCTGGGATTAAAGGAGTCTGGAATGTTTGGGTGAAGGCCTCTCCCCAGCCCCTGGCATTCACGTAACCAAAGAGTCTGGAATGTTCAGGTAGAAGTTTCACCCCAAGCCCCCTCCCCTGTAGCTGCCTCAGTCCAGACTCTATCCCCAAGAAAGTCTGCCAAACAATGACCCCTCCCCAGTGATGTTCAAGACCACTACCACTTCCATTAAACTATTTTAGTGGATACTTAAATTGCCCCCAGAGAACATGTGATTTTCTAGTCTTCCTTTCCCGCACCCTGGGGGTGGGGGGTGGAAAGCCGAGGCGAGCATTTGCATCCATTAAACCTGAGCTTTTTCTAATTCAGTTTGATTTGGTCTGATTTGGATTATTGCATCAGCAGAGAGGTTTATTGGAGTGCAGAAAGTATTCAAAAACTGTCAGCAAAAACCACTCCAAGCCATGTTCTTTCCCTCCCTTCCTCCTTCCTTCTTTTCTTCCTTCCTTCCTTCCTTCCTTCGTTCCATCTTTTTTCCAGGTAGCAAGTAGTTCAAGTTGGCCTTAAACTTGCTGTATTTTCAAGGATGACCTTGAACTTGTGACCTTTCTGTCTTCCCACCACTGCAATTACACACAGTATAATGGTGCTGGGGATCAAATTCAGGGCTTCACACTCCTAGCCAAGCACTCAGTCAGCTGATCTTCAGCAGGTAGTGTTGTTTTCAAGGTGGGTGTGGTGGGAGCTGGGAGGTATAAGGGGTGGGCGGTGGGGGGAGGGGGGGGAAACACAGTTCCTCTACAGTGGGAATAAGAGTTTGTTTAGAACCAAACAAATGACCATGGCCTGGGGACACAGAATTAGGGTACCCCAAATTCCACGTTCTCATGCAGAAGCAATCCAGTGGAGCTTTTATAATGACAAAATAAAGAAATCCATTAATCAAGATACATCCCAAATACATTGGTGGACACATCAGAGAGACAGTTACAAGATAGGGGAGGTTCTGCCATAGGCCTCAGGTGCCATCTGATGAAGTCTTAGCTTCTGGGTTTGTGGAAGTTAGAGGCCTGCTAAATGACTAGAGTCCAGATCACTGGAAGTTCTGATGGAGCTGAGCAAGCAATGGCTCATCACAGGACTGAAGCTAGCCCAGAATAAGGATATTAGCCTCTTGACCTGTTACATTCCTGCCTCTCCACATCATTGCTTCTATCATTCGGTCTATAGACACAGCTGATTTCCAGGAATTCTTCTCACTTGGGAGGCAGAGGCAGGCGGATCTCTGTGAGTTCGAGACCAGCTTGGTCTACAGAGCTAGTTCCAGGACAGGCTCCAAAGCCACAGAGAAACCCTGTCTCGAAAAAACAAAAAAACAAAAACAAAAAACAAGAATGGTGGGGGAGCTGGAGAGATGGCTCAGTGGTTAAGAGTATTGCCTGCTCTTCCAAAGGTCCTGAGTTCAATTCCCAGCATCCAAATGGTAGCTCACAACCATCTGTAATGAGGTCTGGTGCCCTCTTCTGGCCTGCAGGCATACACACAGACAGCATATTGTATGCATAATAAATAAATATTTTTTTTTAAAAAAAAGAATGGTGGGTAGCCAGGCGGTGGTGGTGCACGCCTTTAATCCCAGCATCTGGGAGGCAGAGGCAGGCGGATCTCTCTGAGTTTGAGGCCAGCCTGGTCTACAAGAGCTAGTGCCAGGACAGGCTCAAAGCTATAGAAAAACCTTGTTTCGAAAAAGAAAAATTATTAAAAAAAAAAACAAAAACAAAAAACAAACTGTGGGTTCAAGCCAGCTTGGACTACATAGCAAGGTCTTTTCTCAAAAACAGAAAAAGCTAGAAGTCAGTACTGTCTATCAGAGAGATGAGGACTTGCCTTCCTCCACCCTCCCTTTGTCAGGAACACTTGACAGATGGTTCCCTTATGACCCGTTCTCAGGACTTCTCCTTGATGAGCAGAGTAAGAAACTACTGCCTAGAACATTTGGGTAGCACTGGGCGGTGGTAGCCCACACCTCGCATCTCAGCACTCGGGAGGCAGAGGCAGATATCTGAATTTGAGGCCAGCCTGGTCTACCAATCAAGTTTTAGGACAGCTAGGGCTACACAGAGAAACCCTGTCTCGAAAACCAAACAATAGCAACAAAAAAGTTTGGTAGCAGTATTAAATCTTCCCAACTTCTGACAAATGTTTGGTGAAAAATATGTGACTTATAACTAACCATTTTAACTACTTTTTAAACTTATCACAGAGATCCTCCTGTCTCTGCCTCACCAGTGCTAGGATTAAAGGCTTGCACTACCACCACCCTAGCAAGGTCAGGTATCTTTTTTTTTTTAAGATTTATTTATTTATTATGTATTGAGTGTTCTGCCTGCTGTATCATTGCAGGCCAGAAGAAGGCACCAAATCTTATTACAGATGGTTGTGAGCACATGTGGTTGCTGGGAACTGAACTCAGGACCTTTGAAAGAGCAGGCAAAGCTCTTAACCACTGAGCCATCTCTCCAGCCCCGGTCAGGTATCTTTTAAATGTTGCTGTCTGTCTTATTATTTCTTGAGGAAGTATCACTCAGGACATCTGGCTGCTGGGGTCCTCCGATTTCTGCTGCTATAGCGCTCAAGTTATAGGCACATACCACTACACCAGTTTTTTATTATATATTTTTAATGATATTTACTGAGCTCTACGTTTTTCTCTGCTCCCTTCCCTGCCTCTCCCCTCCCCCCTTCAATCTTCCCGCAAGGTCCCCATGCTCTCAATTTACTCAGGAGATCTTGTCTTTTTATACTTTCTACTTCCCATGTAGATTATATCTATGTAAGTCTCTCTTAGTGCCCGCATTTTTGTCTAAATTCTCTTGGATTGTGGTTTATAGGCTGGCTTTCATTACTTTATGTTTAAAAACCACCTATGAAGCCAGGTGGTGGTGGCGCACGCCTTTAATCCCAGCATTCGGAAGGCAGAGGCAGGCGGATCTCTGTGAGTTCGAGACCAGCCTGGTCTACAAGAGCTAGTTCCAGGACAGGCTCCAAAACCACCGAGAAACCCTGTCTCGAAAAAAATAAAAAAACAAACAAACCAAAAAAAAAAAACACCTATGAGTGAGTTCATGTGATAATTGTCTTTCTGTGTCTGGGTTACCTCACTCAAAATAATGTTTTCTAGTTCCATCCATTTTCATGCAAAATTCAAGATGTCGTTATTTTTTCTACTGTGTAGTACTCCATTGTGTAAATGTACCACATTTTTCTTATCCATTCTTCGATCGAGGGGCATTTAAGTTGTTTCCAGGTTCTGGCTATGACAAACAAAGCTGCTATGAACATAGTTGAGCACATGTCCTTGTGGCATGATTGAGCATTCTTTGGCTATATACCCAAAAGTGGTATTACTGGGTCTTGAGGAAGGTTGTTTTCTAGTTTTCTGAGAAATTGCCACACTGACATCCAAAGGGGTTGTACCAGCTTGCATTACCACCAGCAATGCAGAAGTGTTTCCTTTTCCCCACAACCTCTCCAGCATAAGTTGTCATCAGTGTTTTTGATTTTGGCCATTCTTACAGGTATAAGATGGAAGGAATCTCAGAGTTGTTTTGATTTGCATTTCTCTGATGGCTAAGGATGTTGAACATTTCCTTAAGTGTCTTTCAGCCATTTTAGATTCCTCTGTTGAGAGTTCTCTGTTTAGGTCTGTACTCCATTTTTTTTTATTGGATTATGTGATCTTTTGGTGTCTAATTTCTTGAGTTCTTTGTATATTTTGGAGATCAGACCTCTGTGTAATATGGGGTTAGTGAAGATCTTTTCCCATTCTGTAGGCTGTCGTTTTGTCTTGTTGACCGTGTCCTTTGCTTTACAGAAGTTTTTCAGTTTCAGGAGGTCCCATTTATTAATTGTTTCTCTCAGTGTCTGTGCTGCTGGGGTTCTATTTAGGAAGTGGTTCCCTGTGCCAGTGTGTTCAAGTGTACTTCCCACTTTCTCTTCTAGGAGGTTCAGTGTGGCTGGCTTTATGTTGAGGTCTTTGATCCATTTGGACTTGAGTTTTGTGCATGGTGATAGATAGGGGTCTATTTTCATTCTTCATGTTGATATCCAGTTATGCCAGCACCACTTGTTAAATATGCTTTCTTTTTTCCATTTGATACTTTTTGCTTCTTTATCAAAGATCAGGTGTTTGAAGATGTGTGGATTGATATCCGGGTTTTCTAGTTGGTTCCACTGGTCCTCCTGTCTGTTCTTATGCCAGTACCAGGCTGTTTTCAGCACTGTAGCTCTGTAGTAGAGTTTGAAGTCAGGGATTGTGATGCCTCCAGAAGTTCTTTTATTGCATGGGATTGTTTTGGCTATCCTGGTTTTTTTGCTTTTCCAAATGAAGTTGAGTACCGTTCTTTTGAGGTCTTTGAAGAATTTTTCCGGTATTTTGATGGGCACTACACCCAGTTTTTACAAGAGTTCAGGGAACTGTGAAGGCGTAAGTCACAAACAGTCCCACACCAGTTTGGAATTATGATTAATAGAGAGGTTATTTATTTAAGGGGGAAAAACTTACAGATCACTGTCCCAGACAACAGCCCTCTGCTCAATCAGGAAGGGAGCCTAGTTGTTGGAAGCGGAGCCGGAAGCCACAGCTCGAGCAGAGGGAAGTGGCTCCCTTTTTAAAGGGAGAGAGACCATGCCCCAGTGGGCTGGTATCTCAGCGGCTATTGGCTGAAATAGCAGAAAGAGCTCCTGCAACAGAACTTAACTCAGATCTTGATGCCTGAATGGAAAGCACCTGATCTAGTTAGCTACATCCTTAACAATTTAATTCTACATTGACAGTTTCATTTTTTTTTTTCAAGACAGGGTTTCTCTGTGTTACAGCCTTGGCTGTCCTGGAACCAGCTCTTGTAAACCAGGCTGACCCTAACTCACCTGTCTCTGTCTCTCGAGTACTGCCATTAAAGGCATACACCACCACAGCCCGGCCTTGTTGACAATTTCATAAGTTCACATGAAGTATATTGATTATATCCACCCCAACTTTCATCCCCCCCCCATTCACTTCCCTGCATGGCCCCTTCCACCTTCGTGCCTCTTTGTCTTTTTTCATCTTCATAACACATGGTCCAATTAGTACTGCTTGCTTGTAAATTCGAGTGGGACCATCCACTAAAGCAAGGGTAACTTGCCAGTGACCACACCCCCAAAGAAAAATGACAAGCGTAAGGATAGACAGGGACTAACCATTTAAGAAGAACTGGAGTTCCCAGGCCCCTGACCTGAGCAGACAGAGCCCTACCCCGGAGAAGGCAGGAGCAGGAGGGCACGCACATCTGCCAGTACTTCTCTCCAGCTGCCTCAAGCCAGGAAGCCTTTCCCATTTTGCTGAGCTCAGCAGGATTCTAGTGGTTTGGACTTTCCAGTCTCACTGGTAACCACCTGTTAACAATCTAAATAAGTTAAATTCCTTTTATTAAAACATTCAGTTCCTCAGTGCCTCTAGCCACATTTCAAGTACTCAGTAGCCATAGTCCATGTGTCTGAGGGCATGACATGTCCCATCACTACAGAAAGCTCATTTTAAAAAGCACCACGGGTCACTAACAGAAGCTAGGGACAGAGCTGCAAAAAGAGCATGCAATGGATTAGAGCTATAATCATCTACCAAGGGATGGCTCTCAAGGGGTCCTCAAGGTCACTTTGGTTATTGTTTGCTCCTCATTTACTCCTTTGACTGTGAACTTTACAGATCAGGATGAGCACCCTTCCAGCTGAGTGCTGGCATCCCGGGATATGGTTTTCCCAAGTGTGTGCGGGGACAGGTGGGATGGGATGCCAGGAAGGCCTTAGGATACTTATTTGGAAAGTAGGGTTGTGGGCTGGGGATTTTAGTTCAGTGGCACAACATTTGCCTAGTTATACATGAAGCCCTTGGTTCCCTTCACACTAAAACCTAAATTAATAATAATAACATGAATACACAGAACTCTGGACTTCCCACCAGCTATTCATGAATTCCTAGGGCAATTCTCTTGTTGATAGGAACTGGCCCCTGAGAATTAGGAAAAGACTGTGCTGTCAAACAGGTGTAATGCTACAAGTTGTGGGAGCAATTAAAAAACCCACTCCACCTCCCAGCAGTACTGCATTTGCTGTCCTAACAAATATTAAAAGAAGAAACATCAGGCTGGAAATGTCTTGGTAGAACACTAAAAAATAAAGAGATCGGGCCATGGTGGCACAGGCCTTTAATTCTACCGCTCAGAAAGCAAAAGCAGATGAATCCATGTGAGTTCAAGTCCAGCCTGGTCTGCAGATTAGCCAGGGCTACAGAGTGCGACCCTGTGTATGACAATGATAATAATATCATTATTATTAAATAAGATAATAATTCAACAAATCTGGATTCCTATTGCAATTATTTGTGACTGATAAACCTAGTGTAGCTAGTCTAATCTGAGAGTAGGGTGACTATGGGTCTCACATAAGTCTTTAGTCCCAGTTCAGGGACAATGAGCAGGAGATCAGCTTCAGCCTGAATAAGTTAGAGAGCCTGCCCCAAAGCTGACAGCTAAAAGAGGCCTGGGATGTTGCTTAGTGGCAGAACACTGGCCTAGTTTATGAGAGACTTTGGGTTCAGTCCCCAAAACTAAATAAACAAACAAAAGAATAGAAAAGAAAAACAAAAGAAAGATTAAAAAAATAAAAAGGGCGTGACAGAAGTCAATATCTAGTCCGGGGCTTCATCCCTGCCCCTGGCGCCCATTTTTGGAATGCTGGGCAGAAAACTCCATTCCAAGCTCCGTCCCCTGGGAGTTGCCACAGTCCAAATTCCACCTCCGAGAAAGCCTGCCTAACGGAGACACCTCCTCTTTGAAAACTATATGTAATAAGAATAGATATTAAGTATAAAAATTAGAGTTACAGGGACTGGAGAGATGGCTCAGTGGTTAAGAGCATTGCCTGCTCTTCCAACGGTCCTGAGCTCAATTCCCGGCAACCACATGGTGGCTCACAACCATCTGTAAAGAGGTCTGGTGCCATCCTCCGGCCTGCAGGCATACACACAGACAGAATATTGTATACAAAATAAACAAATAAATATTAAAAAATTAGAATTACAGCTGGGTGGTGGTGGCGCACGCCTTTAATCCCAGCACTCAAGAGGCAGAGGCAGGCGGATCTCTGGGAGTTCGAGCCCAGCCAAGTCTACAAGAGCTAGTTCCAGGACAGGCTCCAAAGCTCCAGAGAAACCCTGTCTCAAAAAAATATATATATAGAATTACAACCAGCATAAACAATATCAAGGAAGAAACACATGCTAAATGTTTAAATAATTATTCTATCCTTACAAGTCGAAGTCTTATATTAGAAAAGGCTTAGCCAAGTCATAAGAGGAAAGTAACTATGACTATCCAGTCTTCAAATTCACTGAAAGCCTGAGAATGGAGGAAGTACAATCAAGTAGCTTCCAAAATGTGCAGTAGATGACAGAGACAACTGGCTACCTGAGCAATCACCCAAAGTCTCATTTGCAGCATTAGAGCAACTAACTTTGGCTAAGGCCTAGAGTAACTGACAGACGATTTTCAGAGGCAGGAAAATTTTCAAAACTGTCTTAGTCTGTCTTGGCAAGGTTTGGCAGTCTTTTTTCTTGTATCTTGCTTGTCCCGTCCAGACACTGTGCATTTTGTCAATGGCCAAGGCATGGGCAGTTCCTTGCCCAAAGGCCAGTATTGCAAGAAAACAAGCTCCAAGTGGAGTGTCTTCGGTGCTCAACATTCTCTCGGGAATAGATCCGTGCTGCCAGGAGCAATTGTGTCTCATGTCAAGAAAACCCTAAATTCTTTAAATGCTATGTTCTACAGTCCTTTGAAGTGGTTGAAGATTACCTATCTACATAGAACACAATCTCTATGTATCTAAACAACCTGATTAGTCTAACTATAAGTATGATAAACATGGATGACTATTGACCTATAATAATTAATACCTGCATAACTTAAAGACTAAGACTTTATATTAGAATATTAAGCAATCTTTAAACAATTGTGCAGTTAATGAGAACAATGACTTCCAAATGTAAACAATGTATAAGTATCTTGATCAGAGGTAGAAATGTATCATGCAATATGATAAATATATCCTAAAATTGTATCAACATACAAAATGTCTTAAAAAGAGGTAGAAACATGCATGCATATAATCTGACAAAGTAACTTTGATACAAAAATTGTAGACAGAAATAGGAATATATTCAACATAACAAATATAATTTGAATTTATATCAATATACAAGAATCTATACCAATGTAAATTGTCTATAAATAATAGATCACAAGTATTAACTGTATTACTCACTGCTATTATTAGTAGTAGTATAAAAAAGCTCACACTAATTTATTATCCTTTTCAATGATTTCTTTTTTGAGACCCTTGAGCCTACTAAGTTTTCACCCCAATCCCCAATCCTATGCCAGTAATAATCAACCCCTAACTGATATCCCTAACCCTGAGGACAAACTTTGTTGGGAGAAGGGCCATTGTCTTCTAAAATTACTTCCAGCTGTCATGGGGACGATGTTCTTTTTATAAAATCCTGTGAAAGTAAAATGATGGTTAAGTTTCAAGATTACTGTCGGGTATAATTGCAAATAGTCTCTGAGTAGTCTATAAGATTTTTCTAAGTTGTTATTTGGAGTTCTGTCCAGAATGTTGTAAGATGGTGTACTATATCAGCTAACTAATTTGAAACCATCTTGAGCACCTAGTACCCAAAACTGGTCTAAAAATAGTGCTATCACCATCATGACGTCATATCAACCAGGTGGAATCATTGTTGTGGGGCCCCATCTTCTTCCTGGAATCTTCAAAGATTACTGCAGGAAAATTTGGTGTTCATTGTGGAAAACATAAACATTATTCACATAGACATATATTCAACAAAAGATACAATATAGGCAAAATAGGAGAGAAAACAGAGAAACATTAAATTTTTCCTTAAATTCTTTCTTCTTTCTGTCCCATACCAAATGGCTCCTGACATGAGACAGAAATTCTCAATTTTTCTTTTAACAACATGTTTGGATTTAAAGGATAGCCATTGTCCAACTCTAAAGCCAGCTTTGATTTTTAAATGAGTCTATAATTCTACTGGGTAGTAGATATTAATATATATGTACAGACAATGAAATTTTACCCTATAGATGACCTGTCCTCATAAGTCATATTCCTCTTTGTTCAGTGATCCTTTCTGGATAGTTATCTTTTCCTTTTTAGGCATCCAAATGGTCTTTGACTTTTTGAAAATGAGTATTGTCTGCAAAGACAAGAATAGAACCCTGCCCCAACCCTTATGAGGTTTTCTTACCACCTGTATAATTGTGACATGAGCTGTCCTTTCTTTTTCTCAAGAGGTTTCTCCTTTTCAAATCGAATCTTTATTAATTTTGATGGTATCTATAGAAAAATTCAAGGTTAATAAAGCATTATGCAATCTATTTCTGGATATTTTCCATTCCTTTCTGTTTGTTTAACATATCCTTTATACTTTGTTTTGATCTTTCTATAACTGGCTGACCTATAGGATTGTTTGGTATATCTGTAATATGCTTTATATCACAATAAACAAAAAACTAGTTCATTTCCTTAGACACATATGTTGCACCATTGTCTGTCTTTATTTGTGGAGGTATACCCACAATGGCTATAACTTCTAATAAAGGTGTGATTACTGAATCGGCCTTTTCTGAGCTCAAGGCAGTTGCCCATTGAAAACCTGAATGGTGTGGTGTACATGTTTTAATTTTTCAAATTCTGTAAAGTGGAATGCAACCATCTGCTAGATTTCATTCCTTTGAGTACCCTTTGGGTTACTCCCTGCAGGTAACGGTATTTAATTATAGAAAGAGCAAGTAGGACATCTCTTTATAATCTCCTTAGCTTGTTGCCAGATAATATAAAACTCTTTCTTTAAACCTTTGCTATTGGCATGATGTTTCTTATGAAATTCTGAGTTCTTCAGTCAATTTCTGCATTATCTTGTGCTAGAGAACCTGGCAACCCCATATGGGATTGGATGTGTGTTATGTATATAGGACAAAGCCTGTTCCTGATTATATCTTGAACTGTATAAATAATGAAGTCAATTCCATGTCATCTGGTATGTATAAATTCAGCAGTTTCAATATGCAAGACAACTCTTTCTACATATTGTGAATCAGTAACTGTCTTGAAAGGTTCTTTAAAATTTCTTAGTACCACGAAAATAGCACAAAACTCTGCCTTTTGGACAGAATTATAAGGGCTTTGTTCTACCTTACTTAAATCTTCTGATTTGTAACCTGCTGTTCATGACTTATTTGCATCAGTATAGAATTGGTGTGTCCAATGTGGGGAAGGATACAAGTAGTCCTCTTTATAAGGTTCTATCACTTTTGGGATAATTGCTATTAATCTCACCTAAAAAATTAGCACAAGCTCTTTGCCATGGTTCATTGTCTTTCCATATTTTTTTTAATTTAATCAGTAATAAAAGGCACTATAATCTCTACTAGGTCTATTCCTGCTAGTTGACCAAGTCTCAATTTTCCTTTTATAATTAATTCAGAGACCTTTCCTACATAAGCTTTTAATTTTTACTTGTTTTATGTGGTAAAAAGATCCATTCTAAGATAATATCTTCCCACTGCATTAAAATTCCTGTAGGGAAAATTCTGGAAAGCAATATGACTAGAATACAATTAAGATTTGGATCTACCCCATTCATATGTGTTTCCTGTAATTTCTCTTCAACAACAAATAACTCTCTCTCAGCTTCATCTGTTAATTCCCTGGGAGTATTTAAGTCTTTGTCACCATCTAAGGTTTTGTTTAAATAAATTATTAGATCAGGTGTTATCCCAACTTCCGATCATAGACTGGGAATGTCTCCTAACAATCTTTGAGAATCATTATGAATCTGCAATAGGTTTCTCATAATTTGTGCCTTTTGTGTTCTTATTTTCTGTAAACCTATTTTATAACCTAGGTAATTGACCGAATCTCCTCTTTGTATTTTTTCAGGAGCAATTTGTAATCCCCATTTAGGCAAAACTTTTTTTTTTACTTCTACAAATATTCTTTCTAAGATATCTGTGTTTGAATCAGATAGCAAAATGTCATTAATGTGATAATAAATTATAGATTTAGGAAATTGTTGATGTATCATTTCCAACACCTGACTTACAAAGTATTGGCACATGGTGGGACTATTGAGCATTCCCTGTGGGAGAATAGTACTCTGATATCTCCTAGTAGGCTGAGAAAACAGTAAAGGCAAAATTTTCTTTATCCTTTTCTTGTATAGTAAAGAAACAATCTTTCAAATCAATAATTATAAGAAGTCACCCTTTAGGTAATAGAGAAGGCAAAGGAATTCCAGATTGTAGAGGCCCCATAGGTTGAAAAACATTGTTGACAGCTCTTAGATCTGTCACCATTATCAATTTTCCAGATTTCTTTTTAATAACGAATACAGGAGAATTCCAAGGTCTGGTAGATTCTTCAATATGGTGAGCATCTAGTTGCTCTTGTACCAGCTGTTTTTCTTTTTTTCTTCTGTTAAAGGCCCTTGTTTAACCCATATTGCTTTCTCAGTTAGCCATTTTAAAGGTAGGGCTGTTAGTACCTCTGAAGTTTTGCTAGTTGCTTTGTGTTCTTGTACAGCCTGAATGGCTGGTGACCTTTGCTCATAGTACCTTATATTATTCTTCCCAGAAACATGAGTTTTTGAGACTGTAGGAATGTTAATCTGGGTATCCCATTGCTGCAGCAAGCTATGACCCCATAAATTCACCGCAATATTAGCTACATACGGCTTCAGTCTTCCTTTCTTTCCTTCTTAACCTATGCATTCAACCCATCTCGTGGTTTGTTTCACTTGAGATAGAGTTCCAATTCCTAGGAATTGAATATCTGCCTCTGGAAGAGGCCCTTCTGTATACCAAGATTCTGGAGTCATGATACTCACGTCCACACCTGTGTCCAGTAACCCCTCAATTACAATGTTATTTATATACACACTTAGCTTTGGTCTTTCATCATTTATAAAAGTCTGCCAAAATATACGATTCCTATTTCCTACTTGAGTTTTTGCTTTATCCTCCATGTCTATTCCATCATCCAGAACAGTATGTTTTTTTACAGTAGGCACTGGAATATTAATTTTCTTGGTGAGACATGTTCTCCACAGTGACTGAGAATGACTGGACCATGTTTGACATGGGGGCCTGTCAGAGAACCCCCAAGGAGTTTCCTGATGATATCAGGTTGCCTTGTCTGTCTGTTGTTGATCTACATTCATTGGTCCAATGTCTCCTACATATTCCAGAGGGTTGAGACTGCCTATTTTTGCCATTCCCAGAGGAAACATTATTCCTAGGAATTCCTTGTCTACAGTCCCTTCACAGTTGTCCTATTCTACCACAATTAAGACATTTGGCATTTTGGTATCTCCTCATACCTTTGGAAACTGCTTCTCTTACCCAAGCCTCAGTACTATAATCAAAAGTCTCAACGTTCATTGTATGCAGGATCGGATCCATTCATCCATTGGTGCTGATCTGACCTTTAAAGGCCCAAGTATCTTTTTGCATTCTAAATTGGCATTTTAAAAAAGCCAGAGATTAAATAAGTACTTATCTAGCTTCTGGGTCTGTTACTCCTGCTTATACAGCCTTAGTTAATCTTTATAAAAAGTCACTAAAGGGTTCACTCTGGCCCTGTTTAACTCTGGTATATGATTCAATTCTTTTGCCTACTTCTTGAATCCTGTCCCAAGCATTTAAGGCTGCTGTGTGGCATAGAGAAAAGGTGTATTCATCATATATATCCTGGTCCTGTGGGTCTGATAATAGCCCTCACCAAGAATTTGATCTTGAAGCCAGGCAGTGGTTGTGCACACCTTTAATCCCAGCACTCGGGAAGCAGAGGTGGGTGGATCTCTGTGAGTTGGAGGCCAGCCTAGTCTACAAGAGCTAGTTCCAGGGCTGGAGAGATGGCTCAGTGGTTAAGAGCATTGCCTGCTCTTCCAAAGGTCCTGAGTTCAATTCCCAGCAACCACATGGTGGCTCACAACCATCTGTAATGAGGTCTGGTGCCCTCTTCTGGCCTGCAGGCATAGACACAGAACATTGTACACATAATAAATAAATATTAAAAAAATTTTAAAAAAAGAGCTAGTTCCAAGACAGGCTCCACAGCTACAGAGAAACCCTGTTTCAATCCCTCCCCCCAAAAATGAATTTGAGCCGGGCGGTGGTGGTGCACGCCTTTAATCCCAGCACTTTGGAGGCAGAGGCAGGCAGTTCTCTGTGAGTTCGAGACCAGCCTGGTCTACAAGAGCTAGTTCCAGGACAGGCTCCAAAACCACAGAGAAATCCTGTCTAGAAAACAAAAAAAAAAAAAAATGAATTTGATCTTGGAAAGCCTAAAATCCTTTCGCTTTCCCCTGTTGTTTTCATAGCAGCTGTGGTCCATCTTCAAGGACTGTTGAAACTGATCAGAGTCATCGTATGGGGTGGCCTTATTGCTCAAAGCCCACATTTTCACCATTTTCCTAACAAATGGTGAATTCAAGCAATAAGATACTATTTCTTGCTTAATTTCCTATAGATCGCTCATACCTATATTTTGTCGTTTACATTCTTTGAATACTTTAGGATATTTGGTACCCAATCGCTTCTCAGAGATTACTGGATATGCAGATGAAACTCTGGGTAAGTCAATCCGGACTCTGGCACATACTGGCAAGGCTAAATCCTATTTTGTACCTTCCCTCCCTGCTCATCAGTTCCAATAATTTCCTCAATTGTTTCAAATCATTTTACCACTGCCTTTTGTAAAGTCTGAATCACCTGTCCTATGTGCAATTCTAGTGTCCTGATTCATTTAACTTCTGATCCTTATTCTGCACATATGATTCCAAGTTATGAAGTTTGTCCAGTAAAGATAACATCTCATCCTTGAACATTATTTGGATGGTGTGCATATTGCCTTTCTGGAAAGATATCCTATTCATAACCTATCGTAACTTTTTAACAGATTCCAATCCAGATTAAATTCAACAAGATGAATTCTTTTTTTAATTCATACTTTATTTATTTATTATGTGTATTTATTTATTATGTATAAAATATTCTTTCTGGGGCTGGAGAGATGGCTCAGTGGTTAAGAGCATTGCCTGCTCTTCCAAAGGTCCTGAGTTCAATTCCCAGCAACCACATGGTGGCTCACAACCATCTGTAAAGACGTCTGGCACCCTCATCTGGCCTTCAGGCATACAGACAGAATATTGTATACATAATAAATAAATAAATAAATATTAAAAAAAATTCTTTCTGCATGTATGCCTGAAGGCCAGAAGAGAGCACCAGATCTTATTACAGATGGTTGTGAGTCACCATGTGGTTGCTGGGAATGGAACTCTGGACCTTTGGAAGAGCAGTCAGTGCTCTTAACCTCTGAGCCATCTCTCCAGCCCAGTGAGTAGGTTTGTAATAGTCTTTATAGGCAGGCATTCAGTTGCAGCTTCATGGCAGAGACACACGGAGGGGAGGCGATAAGCATAGACTAGACCCCACATTGGGTGCCAGATGAAGGAGAACACATCAGATGGGCTGAACATGAATAAAGGAATCCCACACTAGCTTCAAATAGTGTATAATAAGGGTTCTTTATTAAAAGGGAACTCACAGATCACAATGGGTAACAGGAATGGAATCCAATATGTGGTGAGCAGGAGAGAGAGTAAGCAGACCCACATGCTTTTTTGGTACCCAAGACCACACCCAACTTGCTCCAGCCTCTCAAAGGCCATTGGCTGAAGGAGGTTCCCCATCAAGAGATTACATGAATTTCAGAGGAGACTTTGAAATTCGGACTTCTTAACATTGTTGAGACTGTGATAGACTATGGGGACTTTTGAAGTTGGACTAAATGAATTTTGCATTACGATATTGTTACAAGATTATGGGGAAAGGAGTGAAATATGGTAGTTGGAATGTAATTGGTCCAAATAATCTCACAGGGAGTGCACTATTAGAACATGTGGCTGTGTTGGAGAGGATTGTGTTGTCTTATTGTGTGGAGGCCAAAAAATGAAAGCCCATTTCCACCTTGTCTGATGGTCACAGAGTTAGCACCTTCTAACTCAGGAGGTGGTTGACTGGCTCTTTTGTAGTTAAGATAGCTCAGTGCCATCCTGCCGGGTGGTCAGGATATGCAGATGTGCTTTTTTGTTTCTGCCTTTTGTAACTATGAGGTCACCTACGGAAGGGCCATCTTCTATGTACCTGACCTAGAGTATGTGACTTGGGGCACCTTGCTACCTAGACAACAGAATGCTAATGATTGGATGTCTCAGAGCTGATTGTGTAAGTTAACCTTTTATATCATGTTAATAAAGTCTTTTGTTACCTTCTCCCTCAGTTTGCACTGGGTATAAAAGCTGTGGAAAAATAAACACAGGAGAATTTCAGGATTTCAGCCACTGGAATGCCCTTCTGATACTTTCTATGTTTTCTGTCTTATTATTTTTATGCATTTTCATATTCTTTACTTATATTTCTTCAATTCTTACGCTCCTGCCCTGGTAAGAAGTAATTTTGTTGAGGCTGGTCCTCAACATTATTGGAGGAAGGGTGTCACTGTGGAAGCAGGCTTTGAGGTCTCATATTTGCTCAAGATACTGCCCAGTGTGACAGTCCACTTCCTGTTGTCTTCCATCAAGAGGAAAGCAGCACCATGTCTGCCTATATGCCACCATGCTCCCCACCATGATAATAATGGACTGAACCTCTGAAGTGGAAGCCATCACCTCAATTAAGAGTTGCCATGCTCATAGTGTCTCTTCACAGCAATCAAAACCCTAAGACAAGTGTACACCTGTTTTTCTGGAAGAATCAGACTCATGAGAATAAGATGTTCCAGGTTTCTTCACAGGCAGAAGCATATTCAGAGTGATTGACAGGACACCAGCCTGCCTGTCTCTCCAAGCCAGGGAATATGTGTTAGGAATATTTTCCTAACGCAAGCTCTCCACCGATGCAAATTCCCAATCAAGCCAAATCAAAACAAGCCAAATTAAGAGATATCCAGGTTTAATGGGAGTCTACACTCTTGGGTGGCCCCGAGAGGGGAACCAGGAAGCTGTGCAAACGTGACCACCACCAAGAGACCACGTGTTCCTCTTTTGGGAGTTCACGTAAATATTCTTGTGAGGACCTGGCCTGCTGGGATTTGGAGTCCAGAGTGCTAACTCTCAGGGTTAGGGGGCTAGGATAGATGCGAGGGACTGGGACCTACACTCCCAATTTAACAATATAGGCTGCAATTTCCCTCCTGTTTCTAGGGTCATTGGGTATTATTTAATCTAGACTGTTTCTAGGGTCATTGGGTATTATTTAATCTAGACTGTTTCTAGGGTCATTGGGTATTAATCTAGACTGTTTCTAGGGTCATTGGGTATTATTTAATCTAGACTGTTTCTAGGGTCATTGGGTATTATTTAATCTAGACTGTTTCTAGGGTCATTGGGTATTATTTAATCTAGACTGTTTCTAGGGTCATTGGGTATTATTTAATCCCTCCTGTTTCTAGGGCCATTGGGTATTATTTAATCCCTCCTGTTTCTAGGGCCATTGGGTATTATTTAATCCCTCCTGATTCTAAGGTCATTGGGTATTATTTAATCTAGACTGTTTCTAGGGTCATTGGGTATTATTTAATCCCTCCTGTTTCTAAGGTCATTGGGTATTATTTAATCTAGACTGTTTCTAGGGTCATTGGGTATTATTTAATCTAGACTGTTTCTAGGGTCATTGGGTATTATTTAATCTAGACTGTTTCTAGGGTCATTGGGTATTATTTAATCCCTCCTGTCTCTAGGGTCATTGGGTATTATTTAATCTAGACTGTTTCTAGGGTCATTGGGTATTATTTAATCCCTCCTGTTTCTAGGGTCATTGGGTATTATTTAATCCCTCCTGTCTCTAGGGTCATTGGGTATTATTTAATCTAGACTGGAGGAGATGCACTAGATAGTTGAACAATTATAGGAACTTGGTGTTGGGCCAATCCTGGGGTTTGGTTTCTGCTCCTTCCCCTGGGAATCTTTGTTTTAGTCTGAGAGATGGTCCAATTTTATCTTTTGATTAGAGGCAGAACCCCTAGGAGATACTTTTCTGACAGAAGGTGAGACACCAAAATTTTGCTGGTTATCTTTAGTCAAACTGTGTCTCACCAGCAGAGGGAAAGTGGCTTTCAGTTTATGCAAAAGGTCTTGTACCAAACAGTTCTCTGTTGTTAAACATCCTTTGAGCTACTTCCAGCAATAGGACCTACTTATATTTTTAATTTTTCTAACGTGGTTGAAAAAGAGATATGAATCATGAAGGTATAAAACATCCTCTTTCCCTTCCCTGAGGAGGGGGGGAGCTGAGGGAGTTCTCACCTGGGGGAACTGTTCCACCATGGCCCCCACCCTGTGCACTCTGGAGGAGAGGCCGGGCCCTTCCCCACCTCCACACAGGGACCAACCCTGTCCTCGAGCAGGCTCAAACGAGTGCTCCTGCTTCAGAGTGGGACAGGTGGAGGGTTTTATTTGTTTGTTTTGTTTTCAGGGGTTTGGTGGGGTTGTTTGTTTTGTTTTGTTGTTTTTTTTTTTTGGTTTGTTTTCTTCTGGGTGATCTGGCAGAGCCAAAAAGATTATTGATATGCCCCAACAGAAGGGAGACCAGTCTGAAGCCAGGTGTTCTCACACCAGAGAAAGCCACTGAAGGAACCAGAACTGACAGAAAGACACACACACACACACACACACACACACTAAAAATAACCAGGGGCGGCCACCACATACTCATACACTTGACAGACAGGGAATTCAGTGACGTCTCCCACAGCCACTGATCACTGAACCAGGGGTTTCATCTAACCTTTCCTCTGTGTCCAAACAGAAGACACCTTAACCAGACTTACCTCCGAAGGGGACAGACCAGGTAACTTTCTAACTTGTTTCATTTACGGGTGGAACTGTCAGACTTCTCTGAAGACTTAGCAGTGATTGATCAAGGGGAGTCACGAGGACCTGGAATTCAGCACCTCCTAAGTGCTTCTTGATCATTGTACTCTCCCCCACTCTGAGGGGCTCTGAGATCCCTGGTGTCTTATGGTGTGGTCTTTGGAGGTCTCACTGGGGCCTCCAGAAATGTGGGGTAACTACCAGAGAAGACTTCTCAGACATGGGTTTAAGACAATAGAAAATCTTTATTAGCTGGCTGGTTGTTATACTTAAAAAAACGATCCCCAGGCGGGCTGGTGGAGCCCGCCATGAGAAAAGTGGCTACAGCTTCCCACCAGCGGGAGGGCAAGCACCGCGTGGGCGGTGGCGGCAGGTAACAGACACATAAACACAGGAAATAGCCATAAGTATTTATTAAGGAAGAGGGAGGGAGAAAGAGGGAGAGAGAGAAAGAGAGAGAAAAGAGATAAAAGGAGAGAAAAGAGATAAAAGGAGAGAGAGACAGAGAAAACATGTGCTCACATCAAGGAAGCAGAAAAGGAAGGGCCAAGATGGCAGAGGGCAGGTTAGAGGTAATGGGAGTGGGCGTGGCTTGTCCCTTAAAGCGACAGGAAAGCACAACATTGGTGACTTCACTAAATGTTGGGGATCTCATGGTAGCCCTGAGCCTTTCTCAGAGTGAGCTTTCTTTCTTTCTTTCTTCTTTCTTTCTTTCTTTTTTTTCTGATACAAAGTTTCCCTGTAGCTTTGGAACCTGTCCTGGAAATAGCTCTTCTAGACTAGGCTGGCTTTGAACTTCACAGAGATCTGCCTGCCTCTGCCTCCCAAGTGCTGGGATTGAAGGCCTGTGTCACTACCGCCCAGCTTCAGGGTGAGCTTTTAAGCACAAAAACATATTCTGGGTTGACATACTTCAGTTAACAAGAATAGTCAGCCAGAAGCCAAATTCATTTAGATACTTAACCTGATCTGTGAATGTTGATGGATTAGACCTTTGTTTTCATTTTGTGAGTTTTACAGCCTGAATGGCACTTCTGTCATGAAATCGGTTTTGCTTAGGTCTGGGGCCCTGTTACACCTAGCATGAGAAGGGTTAGTCAGGCTTTTGGACACACAACATGATTGGCACTGTGTGAGTGAATCCTGCTGTCTGCAAAAGAATGAACTTCTGATGTGAGTCAAGGCTGGCTACCAGGCTGCTTCTGTGCATCACTGAGCTGTACACTCAAAGAAGGGATACAGGAACAGCCATATCCAGCACAAAGAAGGGATACAGGAACAGCCATATCCAGCACAAAGAAGGGATACAGGAACAGCCATATCCAGCACAAAGAAGGGATACAGGAACAGCCATATCCAGCACAAAGAAGGGATACAGGAACAGCCATATCCAGCACAAAGAAGGGATACAGGGAAAGCCATATCCAGCACAAAGAAGGGATACAGGAACAGCCATATCCAGCACAAAGAAGGGATACAGGAACAGCCATATCCAGCACAAAGAAGGGATACAGGAATAGCCATGTCCAGCACAAAGAAGGGATACAGGAACAGCCATATCCAGCACAAAGAAGGGATACAGGAACAGCCATATCCAGCACAAAGAAGGGATACAGGGAAAGCCATATCCAGCACAAAGAAGGGATACAGGAACAGCCATATCCAGCACAAAGAAGGGATACAGGAACAGCCATATCCAGCACAAAGAAGGGATACAGGAATAGCCATATCCAGCACAAAGAAGGGATACAAGAATAGCCATGTCCAGCACAAAGAAGGGATACAGGAATAGCCATATCCAGCACAACAGCTATTTGCAAAGTAATCAGCGAGCTGGTTCCACCTGCTACTCACACATCTTTTAAAGCTTGTTTCTGCTAATACAGGGCCAGAGCTAGGCACAGCTGACTAAGGTCCTGGGTGTTCTCTACTTCAGAGGCACAATTCTCCGAAATATAAGAGACCCAAGGAGAAGTGTTTGTTAACACTGCCTGTGTTTCAGTCACAGATGACATTGTGGCTCTTTCCATCCTTAAGACAGAAAGGACTTATGCTAACCAAGGTGAAAGGGTTGCTGTGGGAAGTGTCTCTGAACCCTGGAGAAACCAGAAAAACAGGTTTTGTAGGAGTTCATTGAACTTCTCCACAGACAGGGTGAGGAAGGCAATAGGTCCCTTCAGTGCTGCTGTGATTGCTGTCCTGGCCCCAGGTCCCTAAAATGCCAGTGTGATTGCTGTCCTGGCCAATGGTCCCTCCAGTGCCGCTGTGATTGCTGTCCTGGCATTACACATTCCAACAGCAGTAGCATCTATTACCAATCCATTCTCCTTATACTTAAAAAAAAAAAATCTCGTCCCCTGCACAATTTTCTCATTGATGATTTATGTGTTTAGTGATTTTTTTTTCCTTATGGAAGGGACAGAAACAAGACAGGTCATTTTCTGTAACCCTGGCTATCCGGAAACCTACTATGTTGCCCTGTACCTGCAGCAATCTATCTGCCTTAGTGTCCTGGATGTTAGGATTTATCTTCTCCCCTACTTTCCTGTCTGCTGTTTGCTCTAGCAAACCATATCTCTGGTGGTATAGATTACAGAAACACCCACAGTGGGGACTGAGATTTGGTGATGCTCAGACGACTGTGACCTTGCTAAGAACCACAGTCTGAAGTGGGTGAACTGCAGCCACACGAAGACGTGAACAACCACCCATATAAAACCTGACAGCTAAGCCAAAAAACAGGATCAGTTTTTCAAAGTGTTTGTTTCCTACACTGGCAAACACAGAATCCTCCATTCATTCTGGGGTATCTGGTCCCAGAGCTTTTCCGGTCTCCACTCCCATCTCATGGGAAACACCGGCATTACAGACTAGAGATACATATCTGGTTTAGGGTGCTTCTGGGGATCCGCACTCAAGTCCTCATGCTTAGATTGTAAGTGCTTTATGCACTGGGTCATCTCTCCAGACCCCCATATTTCCAGCATAGTTCAGATTAGTCTATGGAAAAATATGATGGGGCTGACCAAGTGGCTCAGCAGGTAAAAGCCCTTGCTGGGCAGGGCTGTCAACCTGCTGCATCCCTACAACCCACTTGACTCTTGGAAAACGTTTTCCTTTGGCATTCACATATGCGCCACGGCATGCATATGTGTGTGCACACACGTACCAGAAAAATTTAAAAAACCCTGAGAACTCTATAGTCTTAATTTTTGCTGTCTTTTGATGTTTGGCTTATTTTTCAATAGAGCCTCACGTAGCCAAACCCGGCCTTGAACTCCTTCCTCTACCTCCCAAATGCTAGAATTAGAGACATATGACACCACACTGATTGTTTTTCAGCCAGCTTAAACTGGAGATGGTGGAACATGCCTGTACCAAGCCATTGGGAGGTAGAAACCTGGTCATGTTCTGCTATATAACAAATCTGAAGCTAGCTTGGGCTACATGAGACACTGTCACACACACACACACACACACACACACACACACACACACGAGTGCTGAGTGGATATGTAAAAGTTGGAAAACTTGTGCTTTGATGATGGGGGCATGCATAAAGATACAATTACTGCAAAAAACAGATAGGGCTCTGTGTGTGTGTGTGTGTGTGTGTGTGTATTTTCTTTTTTGTCTCTTTTCATAACCCTGGCCATCTGGGAACTCATCATGTAGACTAGGCTTCCCTTGAACTTGCAGAGATCTGCTTGCCTTTGCTTCCTAGATTGCTGAGATCAAAGGTGTGGACCACCATGCTGGGCAATCCTTTAAAAACATTAAACACACAACCTATGAGTCCTCAATTCTATTTTTTTGCTTTTCTGTTTTGGTTTTTCAAGACAGGGTTTCCCTGTGTAGCCCTGACTGTCCTAGAACTCGCACTGTAGACCAGGCTGGCCTCAAACTCAGAAACATCCACCTGCCTATGTCTCGTTTGTGCTGGAATTAAGGTTAAATGCCTTAATTTAGCCTTAAATTCCACTGCCTGTCCATCAATTCTATTTCTTCAAGAATAGAAAGCAGGGGGCTGGAGAGATGGCTCAGTGATCAAGAGCATTGCCTGCTATTCCAAAGGTCCTGAGTTCAATTCCCGGCAACCACATGGTGGCTTACAACCATCTGTAAAGAGGTCTGGTGCCCTCTTCTGGCCTTCAGGCATACACACAGACAGAATATTGTATACATAATAAATAAATAAAATAAATATTTAAAAAAAAAGAATAGAAAGCAGGACTGGAGATTTATTGCTCTTCCAGAGCGTCAGAATTCACTTCTTAGAGTCCATGCTGGGGGGCTCCCAACCACCTTTAACTCCAGCTCCAGCAGATCCAGCATCCCTCGCCTTTGCAGGCACCTGCACTCATGTGCACATACCCACACAGACACATGCATTTACACACAATTAAAGAACTAATTCTTGGACATACAAGACATTTGATGAGTAAAGGTGTAGCACAATTAATAAAAACCCAGAAGCAGAAATTGGGTAGGTTTGGGTTCTGATTCCTAGAGCTGGAATTCCAGTCCCAGCTCTTGCCTGGGCCGGTGGCTATTAAGCCTCAGGCAAATGGCTTTTTCATAAATAAGTTCCTCAAAAGTCGAGCACTAATGGAGGAGAGTCATCTGTCTATCTGTTGCTTTCAATGGTTAATTAATAAAGAAACTGCTTGGCCTGATAGGGCAGAAATTTAGGTGGGTGGAGTAGATAGAACAGAATGCTGGGAAGAAGGAATGAGGCAGATGCCTCAGGCAGATGCTATAGCTCTCCTCTCCAAGATGGATGCGGGTTAAGATCCTTCCCGGTAAGCCACCACCTCGTGGTGCTACACAGATTAATAGAAACGGGTTAGTCAAGATGTGAGAGCCAGTAAGAGGCTAGAGCTAATGGGCCAGGCAGTGTTTAAAAGAATACAGTTTCCGTGTAATTATTTCCAGGTATAAAGCTAGCTGTGCAGGAGCTGGGCAGGAACGCAGCCCGCTGCTCCTACTATAGGGCACCAAGTGAAAAGTATAATTAATAAAAAATCAGGGGCAGATATTGTGGTTCAACTGAAGACCAGAAAGCAAAGCGTCCAGTCACTGGTTCTTACCTCGACCTCAGTTCAAACATGGCAATCCTGCCTCCAGAAATCTCAGAATGAGACTGAGATTTAAAGCTGCCTCCTCCTGTTTTATAATCCTCTCTAGTTCTGGGATTAAGGGTGTGCACCACTACTGCCTGGTTTCTATGGCAAGCTAGTGTGGCTACTGGGATCAAAGGTGTGTGTCATTGCGTCCTGGTCTGTAAGGCTGGCCAGTGTGGCTGCTTTACTTTCTGATCCTCAGGCAAGCTTTATTTGTTAAAGTACAAATACATAAAGGTACTTGCCACCATGCCTGATGAGTTTGATCCCTGGAGCTCAGAAAGGAGAACTGACTCTCACAGGTTGCCTTCTAACATGAACACTTACATGCCATTGCATACATGCACTTATGTGCATGGACACAAACACACTAAATAAGTAAATAAATAAATCAATAGGTAAAATATGGAGGAATTCTTTCTAGAAATGACAAGTTGGAGAAATGGCTCATCAGTTAAGGCACTATGTTGAAGGGAGTGGGGTCCCTTGTTCTGTCCCACCCAGCTAGCTGCCACTCGAAATAATCACACAGAAATTGTATTAATTAAATTACTGCCTGACCCATTATTTCTGGCCTCTTATTGGCTAACTCTCCCATATTAGTTTAACCCATTTCAAATAATCTGTATATCACCTCGAGGTCGTGGTTTACTGGGTAAGGTTCTAACCAGCATCTGTCTCAGACAGGAGAATCATGGAGTCTGCCTGTCTGTCCTTCTTCCCAGCATCCAGTTCTGTCTATTCTGCCTACCTAAGTCTGCCCTATCAAAAGGCCAAGGAAGTCTCTTTATTCAACCAATGAAAGCAACACAAATACAGAAGGGCCTCCTACACCAGCAATAGCTATTCTTCCAGAGGACCCAGTTTGATTCCCAGCATCCCTGTGATGGCTCACAACCACCTGTAACTCTAATTCCAGGGGCTTCCAATGTGCAAAGCCCTGGGGTTGATCCCTACTCCCACATAAAACAAACAAAATTTAGAAGCAGCGATTCAAACAGATGTGTATATGTACATATTCATAGAAGAAATACTAAAAGTCAAAAAGTATAATTAACAAAATGACTGGTCTATAACGACAATGAAATTATTATTTGATTTTTGAAAATGCTGATACATACGACATGTGGATGACCTGAAGGACATTATGCTAAGTGAAAATTAGCCAGTGTCTAAAGGGCAGGCACTGTCTAACCCACTTCTATGAGGTCCCTAGAGCAGTCCAGTTTGTACAGGTACTTGTCAGTTGGCCAGATGGAAATATGAAGGGTGTTAATATTTCCTAAGAACACCTTTCAGCAGGGACAGGGCTCTAGGGGAAGGCTGCAGACAGTGCAAACAGTTCTGAGGATGTATGCAGCTTAGTGAGTGGAGTGCTCGCCTAACACTGCTTCACCCGGAGGTGGGGTGGTCTGTAATCCCAGCAGCCGAGAGGCAGGGCAGAAGGATGGGAGGGTCAGCCTCCTCTGCACTTTAGTTTAAACTTAGTTGGGGATCAAAAAATAACATAGTATTGGAATTGTTTTATCTCTGATCTCAAAATATGAAACAAAGTATTAAGGTCTGTAAAAAAAAAAAAAAAATGGCAACCTTGAGATTCTAGGCAAAAGTATGCCCGTTCCTGGTTCTCCATACTGTTCTTTATTTCTAATGTTCTCAAATGGGGGAAAGCTCCCCTTCTCTAATTCTACTCCTGTTCCAATTTTTGTTAGAAAAATTTTTAAAATAATTAACTTTTAAAAATCATTAAACAAGGGGGGCTGGAGAGATGGTTCAGAGGTTAAGAACATTGGCTGTTTTTCCAGAGGTCCTGAGTTCAAGTCCCAGCAACCACATGGTGGCTCACAACCATCTGTAATGAGATCTGGCGCCCTCTTCTGGCACGCAGGCACTTTTGCAGGCAGAACATTATATACATAAAAATAAATAAATATTTAAAAAATCATTAAACAAAACAAAAATACCCTTTTGGTAAAGATTTGGGAACCCAAGCTGAAGTCTACTTTTACATGGACTCTAACAGTTCAGAAAACATGTTAATTTGCTAGTATGAAAGTTTTTTTTAACCTTTTCACTTTGTATTTTAAAATACCTGTCAGCCATAAATTGCAATACTACTTTAGAGCTCCAATGGACTTACCACCTAGCCTATCAAAAGCTAATATAGAGATCAACAGAAATTGACTATGGGCAACGTTTAAATTCTTTTTGTTCAAAAATAAAAAACAAAAAAAGAACAACAAAAAAATTACAACAACAACAACAAAAGTACCATATAGTCTCCTTGTTTCCGCTCCTGGTGTACACATGGGGCTTTGCCTCTCTCCTCCTCTCTCTCCCTCCTTCTCTCCCTCTCTCTCTTTCTCTTTCTTTCTTTCTTTCTTTCTCTCCTTTTTAATAAATTCTTATATGGCAAAAAAAAGTACCATATAGCTGAGTTTAAAAAGGCACATTTAGAAATCCTGATTTGGTTTTGAAAGACAGTGGTATTTTATGTAGGATGGAGGGGTGGAGCTCTTGATAGAGCACATGCTTAGCATACACTGGACCCTAGGCTCAATTCTCTAGCACCATGTTGGGTGGGAGAGAGCAAAAGAGACTAGTAGCAATGAAAGATAGGAATTATCAAACCTTGAATGAGCATAGCTTTGCGAGAAAAAGTGGCTGTCAAACTAATCCTTTGTATACATCCTATCAAAAATTAGTCCTGAGCCAGCAAGATGGCTCAGTGGATAAAAGTACTTGCCATGAACCTACAGAATGGGAAAAGATCTTCACCAATGGATAGTGGACTGATCTCAAAAATATACAAAGAACTCAAGAAACTTGACATCAAAAGAACAAATAATCCAATAAAAAATGGGGCATAGATCTAAACAGAGACTTCTCAACAGACAAATCTCAAATGGCTGAAAGACACTTAAGGAAATGGTCAACATCCTTAACCATCAGAGAAATGCAAATCAGAATAACTCTGAGATTTCATCTTATACCTGTAAGAATGGCCAAGATCAAAACCACTGATGACAGCTTATGCTGGAGAGAATGAGGGGTAAAGGGAATGTTCCTCCATTGATGGTGGGAGTGCAAACGTGTACAACTGCTTTGGAAACCAGTATGGCGATTTCTCAGAAACAATCTACCTCAGCAATCCTGCTCTTGGGTATATACCTAAAAGATGCTCAATCATACCACAAGGACATATGCTCACCTATGTTCATAGCAGCATTATTCATAATAGCCAGAACCTAGAAACAACCTAGATGCCCCATGAAAAATGGATAAAGAAATATATTTACACAGTGGTAAATGTGTACTACACAGTGGTAAAAAATAATGACATCTTGAAATTTTCATGCAAATGGATGGATCTAGAAAAAACTATATTGAGGTAACCCAGACCCAGAAAGACAAATATGTACTCACTTATAAGTGTCTTCTAGACATAAAGCAAAGTAAAAAACCAACCTACATTCCACAACCCCAGACAACCTAGACAACAAAGAGGATCCTAAGAGAGACATACATGGATCTAAATACAAAGGAGAAAAAGACAAGATTTCCTGAGTAAATTGGGAGCTTGGGTAGAAGCAGAGGGTAGAAGAGGAGGGGGAGAAAGGGTGACGAACAGAGAAAAATGTATAGCTCACTAAAAACAACAACAATAATAAAAGAGCCAGAAAAAAAAGTGCTTGCCATGCAAGCCTAATGACCTGAGTTGGATCCCCAGAACCAGATGTCTTTGTCAGTGTGCTACTGCTGTGAAGAGACATCATAACCATGGCAATTCTTACAAAGGAAAACATTTGATTGGGGTGGCTTACAGTTCAGAGGTTTAGTCTATTACCTCATTGGTGGGAAACAGTTGCATGCAGGCAGACATGGTGCTGGAGAAGGAGCTGAGAGCTCTACATCTGAATTGGCCGGCAGTAGGAAGAGAAGTGGCTTTAGCTTCTAAGATCTGAAAGCCTCCCTAGAGACACACTACCTCTAGCAAAGCCACGCATACTCAAACAATGCTACACTTCCTAACAGTGGCACTCCCTATGGACCAAGCATTCAAGCACGTGAGTCTATGGGGGCCGTTCCTACTCTAACCAACACATCACCACACCAGATAAAAAAGCTGGATATGAGGCTGGAGCTGTGGCTCAGTGGTTAAGAGCACTGGCTGCTCTTCTAGAAGACTGGAGTTCAATTCCCGGCACCTACATGGTGGCTCACAACCTCTACAACTCCGGTTCCAGCATCCTCTTTTGCCCTCTGTGAACACTGGGTATGCAGAAACATAACATGTACTCATAAACACATTAAAACAACAACAACCACCAACCTGGTGGTTATGGTGATATGAATATGCAATCCCAGCATTCATACGTTAAGATAACAGGCTCAGAAGCTTTGCAGGGAGGTAGTCTAGAGTACAAAGCATGGCAGAAACAAGAAAGACCCTGCCTCAAGAGATAAAAGGTGAGAAAGTCCCAAGAGTTGTCCTCTGACCTCCATGTATGTGTTGTAGCACATACACACACACACACACACACACACACACACACACAAAGTAAGTACCTAGTCTGTACCTCAAAAATCCTGAATGAGCCAGGTTGTGGTGGTACACGCCTTTAATTCTAGCACTCGGGAGGCAAAGGCAGACAGATCTCTATGAGTTCGAGACCAGCCTGGTCTATAAGCTCTAGTTCCAGGACAGGCTCCAAAGATACAGAGAAACCCTGTCTCGAAAAACCAAAAACAACAACAAGAGCCCTGAATGTTATAAAGGGCAGTCCCTTCACTTTACACTTACAAGTGCATTTTATTTGCCTAATGTATGCTAGGTGATGAACACAAAAACAACAGCCCTGGACTCAAGTTGCTCACTTTTAGCACAGTGGTAGTTGTTAGCAAGCATTTTTCTTCCTGCTGGAGCTCAGTCTGGTAAGCCAATGCCTTTGAAAGCCAAAGGAAGGTTGGCATAATAGCAGATGTTTACAGTCCCAATGCTGGAGGTGCAGACATCCATCCATCCCAGATTAAATAGCAGCTAATCTTGAATTGACAGGGAGCCTCCTGCCTCTGTTCTCCTTGGTACTGGGATTACAGGATTGAGCCAACACACTGGGCTCATGAACTGCTTTTCTTTTTTTTTTTTTAATATTTATTTATTTATGTGTACAATATTCTGTCTGTATGCCTGAAGGCCAGAAGAGGGCGCCAGACCTCTTTACAGATGGTTGTGAGCCACCATGTGGTTGCTGGGAATTGAACTCAGAACCTTTGGAAGAGCAGGCAATGCTCTTAACCACTGAGCCCTCTCTCCAGCCCATGAACTGCTTTTCTAAACCACAGTTTTAGCAATTTCTGAGACTGCATAGAAACTGTTAATTCAATTAGTTGTTAAGAGCTAACATTATCAGAATGTGACCAGCCAGCGTCCTAGGGTTTGGCTCAATACATGGCAGGGTGGTTGGAAGACTGTGGTGAGCTACTCGTCAGCTGCATGCACATGTGGACATTGTCTCTGGAGGAGGAAATGGAGACGCCGACTAAGAGAGAACAGTGGCGCTGTGCAGTTTCCAGTGGTTTAGACCAGAAGAGCTCAAGTTCAAGTCATCCCGGGTCACACAGTGAGACCTTGTCTTAAAACACACTCAAGAAAAAAAGTCATCCACAAAACACTACTTAAAGCTGAGTGTGGGGGTGTATCTGTAAGCAATTCCAGCACTTGGAAAGTGGAGATAAAAGGGTCAGGATTTCTAAGTCAGCCTGGGCTGCTTCTGCCCCTGCTTAACAAACAAACCCAACTAACCAACCATAAAAAAATTCCTAGTTTGAGGGCTTGCTGTAAAAAGTAACTGAGAGAGGCCGGAGAAATGTCTCAGAGGTTAAGAGCACTGGCTGCTCTTCCAGAGGTCCTGAATTCAATTCCCAGCAACCACATGGTGGCTCACAACCATCTATAATGAGATTTGATGACCTCTTCTGGCATGCAGGCATATATGCAGGTAGAACACTGCATACATTAAAAAAAAAAGAAGAAGACAAAAGAAAACAAAACGGAGAGTTTCGTGTTTAGTTCTCTCCTTAGGCAACAATTCTCCCTTAGCTCCTTCACAATACAGTTGTCTAAAGTCAGCATTCCAAAACTTAGATCTAGATTTTAAAAAATAAAGTTGTAAAAACATCTTCTTTACACATTATTCTGTAATTTCCAAGCAGATTAGTTGCATTCTGTCTAGACACCTTTCAGAGGAAGTAAAATTAACAGTATGATTTTCTGTGTCTTGGTCTCCAGGCGAATTACAGAAGTTAACAGGTACCTAATTAGACCGGGTTTTTCCTACTTCCTGCAGTAAGGGGCTAAAGGTGAACTGTACTTCTTGTCACTTTCCCCACATTTACTAAAATGCAACCTGTAAGTGTGAGGTGCAGTTATTATTAAAGTATTAAATATAGTTGACAAATCTGGCTATTCAAAAAGAAACCACCTAAGCCGGGTGGTGGTGGCGCACGCCTTTAATCCCAGCACTTGGGAGGCAGAGGCAGGCGGATCTCTGTGAGTTCGAGACCAGCCTGGTCTACAGAGCTAGTTCCAGGGCAGGATCCAAAGCCACAGAGAAACCCTGTCTCGAAAAACAAAAAACAACAACAACAACAACAAAAAAAAAACACCTAAAAGTGGATAAGGAACTGGAAGAACCCAAATCGCCCATTGGCACTGCTGGACACACCGCTGGATATGGCAATCATGATTAATTCGGAAATCTGGCAGGGAAGAGGAACAGATGGAAAGAAGTTTAGGTGAGGGCTTTTAATGACTAGTCAAACATAACGTGAGTCATCAAAAGTTTCCAGTTAACAATCCCTTCTGCCGTACATCCTGGGCCCATTCCTTTATGAGCCACTCTGCTGTTTAAACGGTAACATCTCAGGTTTTACTGCCTCTTCCACAAATGAATACATAAAAGGAAAGACGCTCCCCGCCGGCTTTGAAATGTAGGGCAAACTCTGGTTGGGGTGGCGAGAAAAAGAACAAGGTACAGAGACTGAGGAACACACGAGGCAAAAAGGGTGTTGAAAGTGGGGAAGAAAAAATTTTTTTCCCTAGGTTAGGCCTGCTGTTGGTGTCCTTACAGGCTGGGTTGGATCGTGCTGAAGGGCCCAGCCCACCGCCCTGCCCCAGCAAAGTAGGGCATGCCCCTGCCCCCACCCTGCGACAGACCGTGCAGCCCGTCGGCCACCAGACCTCTGCCTTCTCGCGCTGCCTGCCGGGAGCTCCAGCCGCTTCCGGTGACGCTTGATCGCTGAACTCCGACTCCCGTCGGCCCCTGAGAAAAACCGCAGCAGGTTTGCGCGGGTGCTGTCGGAATCTGTAGTTTATCTGTCGGCCGAGCTGCGTAAACGGGAACGCGGGCTAACATAGCCGGGAACTACCGAGGCGAAGGTACGGGTAGTAGCGAGGGGTCAATTCACGCCAAGCGTGGGGTTGGCGGTGAGGCCGGCGGCGGTAGTTGGGGTTGGGTGGGAGGAGATCCTTTCGCACACACGAGGAGGGTTGAGCTGCTGTCGCTGCGGTCGCGAGTGCCCAGTCTGGATTGTAGCTGCCGCCCAAGACGCCGAGGAGTGAGTCGTTGGCCTCCGGCTCCTCTGTCTTACCGTCCTCGCTGGGTCAGCGCGGCCTGCTCCTCCCCGGTCGGCCGCCCCCGCCTCCATTTCCCGCCCTCTCTTCACCACACACACGGCCCCCCCGATCATGGATCCCGGCAGCGGCGGAGGCGGCGGAGGCGGCGGTGGCGGGAGCAGCAGCAGCAGCGACTCTGCGCCCGACTGCTGGGACCAGACGGATATGGAGACCCCCGGGCCGGGGCCTTGCGGCGCCGGCTCCATGGCGGCGGTGGCTGAGACCCAGCGTGAGAACCTCAGTGCGGCCTTCAGCCGGCAACTCAACGTCAACGCCAAGCCCTTCGTCCCCAACGTCCACGCCGCAGAATTCGTGCCGTCCTTCCTGCGGGGCCCGGCCCAGCCGCCGCCATCCCTCGCCGGCGCGGCCGGCGGCGACCACGGAGCGAGCAGCAGCGCGGGAGGTCCTTTGGGTAAAGGGCCGGGCTGGGTGTTCTCAGGGCCCGGGCGGCGGGCTGAGGCCGGAGTTCCGCGCCGGCGTGGGTGGGGAGGACGCGCGGCCAGAGCGGTCCGCACGTGGGGCGCTGACAGCGGCGCCGGCTGGTCTGGGTGGGGCACCTCCAGTCCCGGAGCTGGCTTGCTTGGGGCGCCCGGGCGTGGAGGAGCGGAGAGCCGGCGGCGCTCGCCCTTCGCCGAAGGCCGCGGTTTACCCGCAGCCGTGGGAACCGTATGGGACCCGGCAGGCCCTCGGCCAGGGAGTGCCACGAGGCCCAAAAGTGGGGACTGATGGGGCCTGAAGTCCCGCAGGTGGGCGCTCTGAGAGCCTAGGAGTTGGGGGACAAGACTTGTCTCTTCGCCTCACCCAGAGAGCTAGTGCTCCCTGCTGCAGTTTCTACTGTTGGAACTGTAATTGCGTTTTAAATATCTGTGGCACCGGCCGACCTGAAGGAATCCCAAGATGCATTGCAGGCCTGCGGTTCGCCAGAAACTGTTGGCTGTCAATACAAAGACCTTTTATCATTCTTAATAGTTTGAAAACTTCAAAGGTTCAAAAATGTCAGGAAGATTCCTCAGTAGTAACATGTGGTAGGAAAGCTCATTGACTTGTTTGAGGTTTTTCAGTGGGATTTAAGACCTTCTGAGTGGCACGTTTAGACTTTAATTGCTTGAAAGTGTTGACCTTATACGGACTGCTTGCTGTAAGAGCTCTGTTTGTGTGCGTGTATTGGTAGCTTAGTCTGTTGCTTGAATATTTCTGATAACTTCATAGTTGTCCCACGCAGCAACTACAAGATACACTTTATGTCGTTTCTAGTTTCAGTCTTTAGACATCTCTTTACAAGCTGACTTTGGGGATGGTAACCTGCTTTCAGGGACTGGTGTTGTACCAGTGTCTGTTGAGTGAACTTAAGTATTGCCTTCGCGCTGGTGCTTATTGGAGTAAATACGGTATTGTCTTTTTAAAGAGAAAGGGGAAAGGGAAGGAAAAAGGCTGACTCTTTAGTTCTTTAGCAGGGAGGCTGTGGGCCAGATCGTTTGAGCTCATTTCAAGTGAGAGTATTGTTAATTTCTGTGTTTTAAGTTCTGGACCTTAGCCTGTGTGGTGGTACTCCAGGTAATGTCTGTAGTTCCAGAACTCTAGAGGTGGAGGCAGGCGGATGCTTAGGGAAAGCAGAGAAAACAAATGTCAGTGTCACCGAGCCTCCCTCTTCCTGGTGTGCAGTGCTTGTCTGTGACCCCGGGGACTCAGGAGGCTCAGGTAGGAAGATCTTTAGGTGAAGGCCACTGGTAGTATCTGGAAAGTCCCTCTAAAAATAAAGTAATAAATACATAAATGCCAAAAATAAGCAAAGTGCTCTTGGAAATGAGTTTCTTAGGAAACTTTTGCTTCAGTGTGCTCTCCAGGAGTGAAAGGGTGTTTAGGGAAATGCTTTTGTGAGGAACATGTGTCAGCACGGTTTAGATAAGACTGTTTTGGGTGGCTGGGGTGAAGAATGAACTTTGGGGCTGTATCATGCATGAGGGATTTGTCATACTTACCTGCCCCCCCCCCCACCATGGGGGTTTGAATGTTTATTGACTGGCATTTCTTTTATTTGTGTATGATTGATACTTCCCTTTAAACAAGGAAAACCAACTTTATTTTGTTTTGTTTTTCAAGACAGGGATTCTCTGTGTAGCCTTAGCTGTCCTTGGCTGTCTTGGAACTTGCTCTGTAGACCAGACTGGCCTCGAACCTATGACTGGGATTAAAGCCGAATGCCTGGCTTAAAATTCTATTTTATTTATTTGCTTTTTGGTTTTTCCAGTCAAGGTTTCTTTGTGTAACAGCCCTGGCTATCCTGGAAGTCACTTTTAGACCAGGCTGGCTTCGAACTGCCTGTCTCTGTCTCCAGAGTGTTGGGATTAAAGGTGTGCACCACCAAATTTTTTTAATTGTGTGATTTCTGTGAGTGCAACACCTGAGAAACATGGAGAATTTCCATGAATTCCAGGTCAGTCTGGGCTAGAGTAAGAACCTGTATCCATCAAGGAGAAATAATAATAATATAAACATTCTGTGTGTGGTGTCTGAATATTGCCTGTGTATTAGTCTAAAGCTATATGGGACTAAAGTTTGAAAACTGTGGGTTTATAAAATGCTACCATCAGTGAATATTGCTTGGGGAAAGCAGAAAAAAACAGATGGCAGTAGCACCAAGCCTGTAACTCACTGAGGGGAACGCAAATGCTTTTGATGGTGAGGAAATGGTCCATAAGGTACGTGGCCTGTTGCCTTCATTATCAAGCCAGTCTGTGCTTGGTGTTTCTAGTAGGAGAGCTGTGGTAAGTGGGGCTCTAGAATAACCTTTAGGGTGTGCCTGCTGGTGACAACCATCTCTCCTTTCTCCTGGAAACAGGATGATTTGCCCCTTTTTTTCTTTTCCTTGAAATGCAGTAGAGGAAGGGGCTTTGGTGCCAAGAGTCTTTACTGTTCCTGGAAAGGCCGTCAGTCAGAAAGAACTGGTCACCCGCTGTTGAAAATGTAAAAACACCAAATTCAGGCTGGGTGGTGGTAGTGCACACCTTTAATCCCAGCACTCAGGAGACAGAGGCAGACGGATCTCTGAGAGTTAGAGGCCAGCCTAAGCTACAAGAGCTAGTTCCAGGACAGGCTCCAAAGCTACAGAGAAACCCTGTCTTGAAAAACAAAAAAATAAAACAAAACAAAAACAAAAAAATATTAAAAACAAAAGAACACCAAATTCCTAACAATGATTAAGTAAACTCATTTAAGTGTTATTAAGTATAAGCATAATCCATTTAAGTCCAATTTTCTGCAGAGCCAAGTAAATTGTGCTAGTGACTATAAATGAAAATAGAGGTCTTAAAAAATGACTGGATATTTTAAGTTTTAGTATATTCTCAAGGTTAAGCAACTATTGTCACTTAATGGATTTTTTTTTTTTTTTTGAAGACAAGGTCATGTTGCCTAGGTTGGTCTCCCCAGTGCTGCATAGCCAAGAATGACCTTGGACTTTTCTTAATCTTCTTGCCTCTACCTCCCAAGTTCTAAGATAACAGGGTTTCCCCACCACAGAAAGTTACACGGTGTACATGATATTGGGGCTCAACCCAGGGATTTGTGCATGCTAGGCACACACTTACCAACTGAGCCCCCCCCATCCTTAGTCTTGTTTTGGATTTTTAAAAAAAGATTGATTTATGTATTATGTATACAGTGTTCTGTCTGCATGCATGCCTACATGGCAGAAGAGGGCATCAGATCCCACTACAGATGGTTGTGAGCCACCATATGGTTGCCGGGAATTGAACTCAGGACTTTTGGAAGAACAGCCAGTGCTCTTAATCCCTGAGCTATCTCTCTGGCCCAGATTTCTTTTTTTTAAGGCAGGTCTCACTATATAGCCCAGGTTATCTTCTCAGTCTTCCTGCCTAAGCCTCCCAGAGACTGAAAAAATTACTTGTAATTGCCACTATGCCTGCCTGACTTTCTGATCATTGGATAGTTTTAAGTTTCTTCGTTGGGGCTTGAAGATTAGAGAGTATCCAAAATCAAAATGGGTATTTTCTGCAGAATTCTTATACTTTGTTATGTTAACCAGTTCCTATTTTAAAAAAAACTGAATAGTCTTTTATTTTTAATGGCACTGATAGTGCAACCCTGAGCCTCTTGTACATGCCAGGCAAGGACTCTACCTAGCATTTACCCCAGCCTAAGAGGGTGTGTGTGTGTGGGGGGGGTACCCTTGGGAGGGGGTCATGGAAATTAGAGGAAGACATAGAGTGTCCTACTTTATTACTTTCTGCCATACTCCTTTGAGATAGGATCTGTTATGAACCCGGAGCTAGGCTGACAGTTAAACCCCCAGTGGTCCTCCTATCTCTGCTCCTCTGGGCCCCACAGCACTGGAATTATATGCACCTGTGCCTTTTTAAAGTGAGTACTGGGGATTTGAACTCAGGTCTTGTATAGCAAGCTGTCTGATACACTGAGCCATCTGCCCAGCTTCCCAACCTTTGTTTTTGATTTAGGTTTTGTTTTACAATTTAAATGCCTACAGGAATAAAGATGTAAAGAGTTAGTAGGCCTCATTGGAACATAAGTAGAGGACAGTAGGAAAAAAATTGGTGGTGAGTATTTTTCCTAAAATATTACAGTGATGGAGATTCGATTTTGTTTCTTGGTTGATGTCTTCACACATATGGACAGCTTAAGTATGAGGATTTAGGGGCATCACCTAGTATAAGGTTGAGTGGTTGTTTAAACTTAAAATTTTTGACTGGAAACAAACCTTTGGAGCATGTTTTACTTAGTGTTGTTAGAATATAGTTTATTGCATGGTTGTGTTTATATATATATATATATATATATATATAGTTTACCTCTTTGAAATCGTACAACATGGAAAGGGCAGGCAAAGTGGCTTAATAGGGTTAAAAAACAAAATAAAACTTGCTAAGCAAGCCTGATGACCTGCGCTTGATTCCTGGAACCCATATAACTAAGTGGAAAAGAAACTGATCTACAGAGTTGTCCTCTCACCCTCACATGCACACACACAATAATAGTAATAAATTTTGAAAGTAAAATTATTAGGGCAGCTGGGGACATAGCTCAGTAGTAGAGCACTTGCCTGGTAATAAAACGGCCCCAGGTTAGAACTAGCTCCTTGGCACTATAAGGAAACAATATCAAATTCTCAAGACAAGTTAGGGAAATACAGTAGAGAACAAATACAAGCCTTCATTTGCTTGCTTTTGTTTGCCAGGGAAGAAATTAATGTTAAAAATAGAATTATCTTTCTGGCTAAAGAGAAAGAGATGAAAAAGACTTAGTCAACTTTTGTGGTGAGTTAACATGGTGGAAGGGAATTTTTTTTTGTTTGTTTTTTCGAGACAGGGTTTCTCTGTGGTTTTGGAGCCTGTCCTGGAACTAGCTCTTGTAGACCAGGCTGGTCTTGAACTCACAGAGATCCGCCTGCCTCTGCCTCCCGAGTGCGGGGATTAAAGGCGTGCGCCACCACCGCCCGGCTGGAAGGGAATTTTTTGCTCAGCTGTTCCTTCTAGCAGTGAACAAGCATTTGCCTGTCTACTGAACATAGGATGCTTGCAAGGCATTGAAAGAGTGCTCTGGTAGGAATATCAAGGTAATGAGTATGGTCTTTGAAAGATTCTAGAAAGAAGCCAAGTAAGTTTACAGTAGTGGAAGACCGCAGAAGAGTGCAAAGACAGGTAAAGGATGTGGAGCAAGAGGCTGGTACCATCCGGGACCCTTCAGTAACCCTGATGATAACACTAAAGACGTGTCTATTTTCTGCCAGGTGTTCTTTATGAATGCCTTGGTTTTGTTTTGAGGCAGGATCTTACTGTCTTTTCTAGGCTGGGCCATAACTCATCTATCTTCCAAGTGCTGGAATTACTTTTAGTATTTTCAGGAATTTAACAAAGTAGAACATGACATATCTTAGTATTTGATTCTTTCTTACCAGACAGCAGTGGGTTTGGGTACCTAAAGTTTTGTCCTTGTTTTCAGTAGATTTTAACTAAGTAGCTTAGCAGTAAATATAGTTTGCTTATTCGTAAATAACTTTGTTCTTTAAGAACTTGTTACTGTTTCCCACTGTAATTCTTCTTTCAAAGGGAAAGAAACAGTAAGAATTTCTAAGCATTTTCCATTGCTATAACTTATTTCCAAACAGGTTCCAACTAGGTGATTGTCATTTCACTTGAAGGACAAAGAAAGAAAAAAAAAAAGAAAAGATATGACTGTAGCACGAATAATAAAAACCCAGAGACAGATACTGGGGTTCAGCCTGAAGATCAGAAAAGCAAAGCAGCCAGCCACTAGAGATCTTTTACCTCTACCAAATCTTCAGACCGAAAGGGCAAGATCTTGTCTCCACAAATCCTCAGATCCCACTCTTCACTCAGTCCTGTCTCTTCCCTTTATATCCTCTCCACCCAGCCAGCCATATTGCCCCTGTCTCCACCTCCCTAGTGCTGGCATTAAATGTGTGATTCCCAAGTGCCGGGATCACCTTTGTGTGAGCTCTGTTTCTCTTTTAGACAGATTCAATCTTGCTTAGCCCAGGGTGATCTTGAACTCACAGTGATCCATCTGCCTCTGTCTCCTGAGTCCTGGGATTAAAGGTGTGTGCCACCACTCCATATTCGTCTGACTAGTATGGCTTCTTTGCCCTCTGATCTTCAGACAAGCTTTATTTATTAAAACACAAACAATATACCACCATATTACTGAGCAATATGTATCCATCTTTGGGTAGTTGATTTTTGTAGTAGGACAATGTTTTCTATTTTTATATCTTACACTATATGAAATGCCTCTGGCTTATGTATTTTAATATACTTTTGTTTTTGAAGTAGATGAGACATAAATTGTAAATAAGATCTTTTCAGGATTACTTGAAAAAATGTTTTTTGTTACACTACAGAAAGTCATATCAGGTTGGTATGTGGCATTGCTTTAATGATATAATAAATAGGTTCTTTGAACATTCAGGCTGAAAGTGACTCCAGCAGAATATAATCTTAGTTTCGAATAGAGAAATTGAAGCCTAAGCATGCTAAGTGGTTGTCTGAAGTCGCTCCCAGAGTTAATGACACCGTTGAATCCTGATTTACTAGCTGCTAGTTTAGAGCTCTTTTTGCCCTACCATGCTGTAAAGAAGGGAATGCCTATAGCCAGTGTCTATAACCAGCATGGGTTTTCTGACAGAGTAGCCCTGGAATTTGCCTTTCTAATGTTTTCATTCTTAAAGGTTTTTGTAATAAGTGCAGGACTCTGAAATGCTTGCTGTAAATTTATGGAGCAGTTACCACAGCTTACTGCTTAGTCTCAACTCTCAGTGCTTGGATACTGCCACCCCATTTTATAGATGTAAAGATTACAGATTATAAAAGCTAAACACCTTAGTAAGAGTATACTCATGAATAAATGGAGGAGCAGGCTCTGGTTTCAAAGCTTATTTTAGTGATAGTGACTCTAGCCGGGTGGTGGCGCACACCTTTAATCCCAGCACCTAGGCGGCAGAGGCAGGTGGATCTGTGTTAGTTTGAGGCCAGCCTGGTCCACAGAGTAAATTCCAGGACAGCCAGACCTATGTAATGAGACCCTGTCTAAAAAATCCACCACCAACAACAACAAAAAAATAAAACAATCTCAAGACCCTTTCAGAACCAGGCCCATGAGTCTAATTTCCTCCATTTTCTGTCTCACTGCTGAGTTTCAAGTATTATAACTGCCCCTTCCTGCATTCAAAAAATTCATGTAGATGGCTTTGAACATATTTCTTTGCCTTTGTACCTGTGTTCTCTCCTCCCTCTCCCTTTCTTTTTTCACTTTGAGTCTGTTCATGATGCCCAGCTAGCCTTGGACTCTTGGACTCAAGTGATCCTCCTGCTTCCACATTCTAAGTACCTGGGATTTCATGTCTCAGCTTTAGCATTTGTTTCCAGGGTCTTACTGTGGTAGCCCTTGCTAGCTGTGAACTCACTGTGAATCCCAGACTGACCTCAACTTCAATAATCCTCCTGTCTCGCCCTCCGGACTGACAGTACAGGCTTACTACAATGTCTAGCTGCATTTCCATCTTTAGAATGTTTGAGAAGTAAGACAAACCATGGTGTTTTATGACTTTGTTCTGTTGTCTCCTTTAACTGTTTCCAGTGTTGCCTATAGAAGAAAGAAACCTCTACATGCAATTTTGGTGAGATGGGTTGGTCTCCTGAGTGCTAGAAATCTTTAGTTCCTTATTTAAGCGATAAGTCAACCTCCTGAGTAAGGCACTTTCCATAACCCTCCTTTAGAAAGCTGGCACTTCCAAAATGGTTTTTACTGTATTCAAGCTTAGTAAAAATTCAAGCCCCATGGTGATGGTACACACTCTTTAATCCCAGTACTTGAGAGGCGGGGCAGCAGATTGCTTTAGTTCGAGGACAGCCAGGGCTACAAAGAGAAACCCTGTCTTGGAAAACAGAACAGAACAAAAAAGTTCAGTGATTGCATGGAGTGGAAGCAATGTGAACCTAGGTGAAGCTAGGTCTGGAGGCACACGTCTATAATCCAGGCAGGAAGAGTGCCACCAAGTTTAAAGACAGCCTGGGCTACTTTATGAGTTCAAGGCTAGTATGAGCTACAAAGTGAGACCATGTCTTGTGTGTGTGTGTGTGTGCGAGAGAGAGAGAGAGAGAGAGAGAGAGAGAGTTTGATCCCCAGAAACTATGTTGAAAAGCCAGATGTGTATCTATAATCCCACCATTACTATAGCAAAATGAGAAGCAAAGACAGTAGAATCACCCCCAAAGCTCATGGGCCAAGCTAACTGGAGGAGTACATAGTCCAGCAGATGCAAGAGAGACCCTGCCTCCCCAGTAATGTGTAATGGAAACCAACTCTTCAAACATTGTTCTGCCCCTCATGCGTGTGCTTAATGCCACTGTTGCATCTGCTTGTGCATGTTCTCTCTCTCTCTCTCTCTCTCTCTCTCTCTCTCTCTCTCTCTCTCATACACACATACAATCAACCAATCTGGGGGAGAGGGGCTGGGGCAAACTGAAAAAAGAAATGAAAACTGCTAAAGTTAGTTCATTAAAATTTTTTTAATTTTTAATTAAATTCTGGGGCTACAGAGATGGCTCAGTGGTTAAGAGCACTGATTACTCTTCCACAGGACCCAAGTTCAATTCCCAGCACCCTCATGGCAGTTCACAACTGTCTGTAACTACTTCCAGGGGATTCAACACCCTCACATAGACATACATGTAGATAAAACACTAATGCATATAAAATAAAAATAAATAATTTTTTGAAAGTTAAACTTTCTAGCTGGGCAGTGACGGTATACACCTTTAATCCCAGCACTTGGAAGGCAGAGTCAAACAGATCTCTTAGTTGGAGGCCAGCCTGGTCTTTAAAGCAAGTTCCAGGCTAGCCTAGGCTACCAAAGAAACCTTATCTCAAAAAACTAAGGGGAAAAAAAGGGGTTGTTTTTACTTTATGTGTATGAATGTTTTGCCTGCATGCATGTTGTGCACCACTTTTATGACTGTTAGACTGCCTGAACTGGGAGTTAGTGTTGGTTTGGTGTTTGGGTGACTGTCCAACAGATGGTTGCGAACCACCAACTGCTGGGAATCAAACCTGGGTCCTCTACATGAACAAGTGCTCTTAACCACTGAACCATCTCACCAGCCTCTTCTTTATTTTTTGAGACAGGGGCTCTCACTGAACCCAGGGGCTCACTGATTAGACTATACTGGCTAATCCAGCTAGCCTATTCTCTGCCATCCCAGTGGTAGGGATTACAAACATGTGCAATACACTGGGCTTTTGATGTGTCTGCTTGGGATTGAGCAAGTGCTTCTCAGACTCAGGCACATCCCCAGCCCTAGGAGAATCATTTTAACTTGAGACACAGTTGTCGTCCTGCTACACTCCAACTTCCCCCTCAGAATTATTCATGTTTCAAATAAATGCAGGTATGTTTCTAGCTGTGTGGGGAGCAGGTACATGGGTGTGGTGTGCACAGGATGAGTGAGTGTGAAGGACAACCTCAGGTGGTGTTCTCAAGAATGTCGTCACTTCCTTTGAGGTGGTCTGTAAGTGTGGGTAAGTAAGTCCACAAGAGCCCGAAATAAAGGGATCTTTGGTGTGTTTCGGCATCTTAGAAAGCCTTTAGCTGTATCATTTGTGCTTTTCAGGGAAAAAGAAATCAGATTCACATAGGGACGCCATAGCAGATTAGTGGTTCAGCAACTGCAAACTGAACTGTTGCTTGATTTTAGAATTCTAAGAATTCTGACTTCATCAGAATCACTTAAAATAATAATAATAATTTTGGCCAGGCAGTAGTGGCACATACCTTTTTTTTTTTTTAATTAAACGTTTTCATTTATTTTATGTCGGGACCACAGCTTCCCCTTCCCTTTCTCCTCCCGTTGCTTCCTCCCTCCCCTTCCCCCATCCACTCCTCCTCCACCTCTGCCCAGAAAGGTGCAATCCTTCCATGGGTGTCAGCAAAGCATGGCATATCGAGTTGAGGTAGGATTAAACTCCTCCCTTTGTATTTAAGGCTGGGCAAGGCAACCCATTTTGGGAATAGGGTTCCAAAAGCCAGCTCAAGTACCAGGGACTGGACTGGTCCCATGCAGGCTCCCTAACTGTTGGTCCAGAGTCTGTGAGCTCCTATGAGCCCAGGAGTTGGCACACACCTTTAATCCCAGCACTTGGGAGGTAGAGGCAGACAGATGTTCGAGGCTAGCTAGCTCTACAGAGTGAGTCCAAGATAGCCAAGGCTGCACAGAGAAACCCTGTCTTTTTTTTTTTTTTTTTTGCTTTTTCGAGACAGGGTTTCTCTGTGGCTTTGGAGCCTACCCTGGAACTAGCTTTGTAGACCAGGCTGGTCTCGAACTCACAGAGATCCGCCTGCCTCTGCCTCCCGAGTGCTGGGATTAAAGGCGTGCGCCACCATCGCCCGGCGAGAAACCCTGTCTTGAAACAAACAGAATAATAATTTTGAGACAGGGTTTCTCCATGTAGCTCTGGCTGTCCCCTAACTAGCTAAGTAGACCAGAGTGGCCTTGAACCCAGAGAGATCAGCATGCCTCTACCTCCTGAGTGCTGGGATCCCGTTGGGCAAGAATCACCTTTTCCGAATATATTACTGTATGTATTCCAGAGGCTTCACACAGTTGCCATTTAGTGTCGAATTACTTGGGGATTTGATAACATTGCAGTCTCAGCCTTCTTGGGTTTCAGGATTATCAGAAGTAGAGAAGAGAGAGGCATATTGAATAAGTACAGTCCAACTAATTGTATTTGTTCTGGGCTTTATATTACATTTATAATATCTGTGAAGGAAAGATTTGGGATTAGGATTAACATTTTTAACACATTCCCACTATTGAAAGTCTGTAGAGCTTTTAAGTTACCATTTTGTGTAAATGCCGGTGTGGAGGTCAGAGGACAGCTTTGTGGAGTTGGGTCTCTCTCCTTCTACCTTTATGTGGGCTCAAGGGATTGAAGTTGTCAAGTTTGGGTGGTGAACTCTACCTGCAGAACCACCTTGCTGGTGCCTTTATTTCTCTTACTTCCCTGCAGTTGGTAGTTTTTGTTTTGTTTTTAAAGTAGGCTAAACAGACTTCTGATTTGAAATCCAAGTTAGCTGCCATTGTTCTGAGTTGCTGAGGTTTGTGATATGCTTATTGAATTTCTTTTATTCTGTGTTAAAAGATAAGTAAATAAGCTGGGTGGTGGCACATGCCTTTAATCTTAGCAGAGGCAGGTGGATCTCTGTGAGTTTGAGGCCAGCCTGGTCTACAGAGTTACTGCCAAGACAAGCTCCAAAGCTACAGAGAAGATAGGGCTTCTATCTTGAAAAACCCCAAAAAAGAAAAAAAAAAGATAAGTAAATAAGAGAGCTCAATTTCTAATAAAACTTACTTTTCTTAACCAGCACCTGTGGAGTCGTCTCAAGAACAGTCATCATTGTGTGAAGGTAATTTTTTTTAATGTCTAACCAAGAAAACATTAAGTTGTCTGTGATGTTTAAAATTAGATACTGTGGGGGGAGGGGGAGGGAAATGGGAGGTGGGGAGGAGGTGGAAATTTTTAATAATAAAAAAATTTTTTAAATTAGATACTGTTTTATGAATATATATTGTGTCTCAATTTTTTTTCTAGGTTCAAATTCAGCTGTTAGCATGGACCTTTCAGAAACTGTTGGTAAGCCTTTCTGACCTTATTAAGACAGTATGGGAACTCCAGATTTAAGGTGTGCATGGTCTGATGACTGAACTGTCTTAGCTCCAGCCACACTTCATGTTTTGCTATTAAAATTTTAACACAGCCTGGACTATTAGTGAATGCACATGGAATCGAGAAGAAGAGTGCTATTCCTTTGACTTTCGTTTCTTGAGACTAATCTTTGTAGCTTTGATCTCTTTATTTATCCTGCTGCCTCTGCTGTAAGAGTGCTGGGATTCCAGGCATATGCCATCACTAGTCAAACATTTCATCAAATTCCCGTCCATTCTTGTTTTTTTTATTGATTTTTATTGAGCTCTACATTTTTCTCTGCTCCCCTCCCCCTGCCTCTCCCCTCCTCTTCAGTCCTTTCCCAAGGTCCCCATGCTCCCAGTTTACTCAGGGATCTTGTCTTTTTCTACTTCCCCCGTTGTTTTTTTTTTTTTTAAAGATCTATTTACTATGTATACAAGAGTTCTGCCTGCATGTATTATTTCCTGCAGGCCAAAAGAGGGCATCAGATCTCATTACAGATGGTTGTGAGCCACCATGTGGGTACTGGGAATTGAACTCAAGACCTCTGGAAGAGCAGCCAGTGCTCTTAACCTCTGAGCCATCTCTCCAACCCCCCATCCTTTTTTAAAATAACTCCATTAGCCTTAAAAGTTTCCTATTTCCAAAGTGACTATTAAAGTTAATGCCGAAAGTTACTATTTACATTGAAAATTTACCTCCTAAATTCTTTCACACTCTTTATTCTGGTTTCTATACTTTCCTTCCCCCCCCCCCCCCCCAATCAGGGCATCTTGATACTGGAATAAGTGGGGTTGGGCTTTTTTGTTAACTTGTAGTCTGTCCTTAGGAAATGACACCATGCTAGTATAGCTGTGTGTTATGGTATAGGCTCCAGCTCTCTGCTGTCAGGAATGAGGCCAGCTTGAAAATCCACCCATCTCTGTCTGTGTCATGGGTGTCAGGAGAGGGGCCTAAGCAACTTATATTTGCCACTTTAAAGACTGTTTAAAATGCGGGCAGGTATTGTTCAAGATATTGAGTTAAAATACTTTTCTTCAGTAGAAAATGGAGAGACAGAAATGTCCGCAGAAGAATCATGGGAGCACAAAGAAGAAATAATTGAAGCAGAGCCAGGGGGTGGCTCCTCAGGAGATGGAAGGCCACCAGAGGAAAGTGCCCAAGAAATGATGGAGGAGGAAGAAGAAATACCAAAACCTAAGTCGGTGGTGGCACCACCAGGTGCTCCTAAGAAAGAACATGTAAACGTAGTGTTCATTGGGCATGTTGGTAAGTTTCCTTCATAGAGCTCATAAACACTGACGGGCGTTATTGGAAAGAGACAGCGTGTGGAACATCTTTTGTTTAGCTACTTGGAGATGTTGAGTGAAACTGGGTCAAAATATTGAAATACCTAAAGTGTTCTGTATCCATGCACACACTGAGAGTTGACTGCAGGGTCACATGTAAAGTGCTTTCTTCGTTTGTTTGTAGGCTATGTTTCTCTGTGTAGCCCTGATCTGGAACTTGTTCTTTAGACCAGGCTGGCTTCAAACTCAGAGATCCACCTTCTTTTTCTGCCTCCCGAGTGCTGGGATTAAAGACATGTTTTTTAACTTGCTTCAACTGACAAAAAAAAAAAAAATGCCAGTGTTTTGTTCTTGAACTTTGGGCAGATGAATTGTTTTGTAGTGCCATAGAAGCTGGAGGAAAATGAGCTTCATTGTGTGTGATGGATAATTAGTCTGCAGACCATTGGTGATGGTTTGCTATACTGTGATACTTAATTAGTATCCAAGAAATGTGCATGTTTTGTTCTCTTTAGTTGAAATGTTCCTTTTAATGGGATTAACATTGTTACTACTCATCTTAATTTTGTATGAAATAAAAAATTAGTAATTTAGAGTAACTTCTGGGTATTTGCCAAGTAACTGGGTTAGCTAAACAAGACCTTGCTTAATTATATGATTTCTGACTTTTCAGATTGTGGGAAAAAATAGTGAATTCTGTGTTATCCCTCCACCTTGAGACAGGGCCTCACTATGTAGTAATCCAGACTGGCCTCCAGCCCTTGTTCTTCCTGCCTCAGCCTCCTGATTTCTAGGATTGCAGATGGATCCCACCATGCTTGACCTGTCTCTCTTTTGCTATATTATACTCCCTTTAGAGAAGAATAACTTTGAAATTTGTAGAGAAATGCTTATCCTGTTTCCTAAAGTCAGGGATGCCTTTAATCCCAACATTCAGTAGGCAGAGGCAGGCTGATCTCTGAGTTTGAGGCCAGCTTGGTCTACAGATAGTTCCCGGACAGCTAGAGCTACACAGAGAATCCTTGTCATAGATAGATAGGTAGGTAGGTAGGTAGGTAGGTAGGTAGGTAGGTAGGTAGATAATTTCTTCATCAGGGAAGTATTTCTCAGTCCTTATTGCCCTATGAAGATCTTAGCCTCATTCATTGTACATGGGAGAAGGTCCTTAGAATTTAATCCTGAAATTCCTATTACAGTTCAGTTGTTTTTGCAAGACTTGATTATACATGCAAAAAAATCCCTCCAGTTATATTTGTGTATATATCAGTTGTTTTTAACCTATGTTCCCATATTTTTGTTCTTCCTTTTAGATGCAGGCAAGTCAACCATTGGAGGACAAATAATGTAAGTCTCTTTTATTTAATGGTAGAGTTAATCTGATTGGATAAATTTCAGGCATTGTAAGTGTTCATGTTGCCATTCAAGGGAGATAAAAACTGGTCACCACCTCAAGTTAGAAACTTTAATAATAAATTATCTGTACAGAAGGTAGCAGTTAAGTAATTTTTGTTTTAGTGTGATCATCAGTTTTTAATCTCTGTCAAACTCTTATGATGCACTGTTTCTAAAACCCATCTTTAAGAAACAAAACATGTTATATGTGTGTGCTTGTGTGTGCATGGTGGTGGTGATTTTTGTACTTGAATAGCTGGGATTAAAGTTGTGAAACACTCCTACCTGATTACTATGACTTTTTAAATAATTTTTATGTGCATTGGTGTTTTTACCTGCGTGTATGTCTGTGTAAGGGCGTTAGATTCCCTGGAACTGTAGTTACAACGATGTTGTGAGCTGCCATGTGGGTGCTGGGAATTAAACCCAGGTCATCTGGAAGAGCAGCTAGTGCTCTTAACCTCCAGGTCTTGTCTCCAATTCTACAAGACCCCCCCCCCCCCTTTTTTTTCTCTATTTTTTTGCAAGGCATGTTGTTGCATACCTTTAATTACAGCATTTTGGGGGCAGGTGGATCTCTGAGTTCAAAGCCAGACTTGTCTATATATAACATTCTTGGCTAGCCAGAGTGACATAATGAGACCTCATCTGGAAAGCAACAACAAATTTTTGAAGGTGTTGTTTTTGTGTGTATATGCATATATGCATGTGCAACTATGCATGCAGGTAGCTAGGGAGGCCAGAAGAGGTTGCTGAATCCCTTTGGGATAAAATTACAGGTGGTTTTGAGTTGTCTAATGTGGATGCTGGGAGTAGAACTGCGTCCTCTGCAAGAGTAGCAACTGCTTTTAACTGCTGAGCCATTTCTCCAGGCCTTATTAAAATTTTATGAAAAATAATATAGTACCCAAGATTACAGAAAGTCTTAATTGGCTTTGAATATACAGATAGTCCCTGGCATTAATGAGAAACCATACTTTGAACTTTGATCTTTTCCTGGGTGGTCTGCTCCTCCTCTGTGTTGTGGACAGTGACTGTGATAGCTCCCAGTCACTGATCACCAAGCTAAACAACTCTCTACAGTGTACTCCTGACAGTGTCAGCTGAAGTGTGTGTGTCCTTTATGTCTGAACATGAGACATTCGGCACATTAATTTTTTTTTAAAGATTTATTTATTAAGTATACAACATTCTGCCTCCATGTATGCCCACACATCAGAAGAGGGCGCCAGATCTCATTACAGATGGTTGCTGGGAATTGAACTCAGGACCTCTGGAAGAGCAGTCAGTGCTCTTAACCACTGAGCCATCTCTCCAGCCCTCAGCACATTAATATTAAGTGGACCTTGTGTCACTTGATTTTGCCCAACAGTGAGCTAATATAAGTGTACTGAGTCTGTTTAAGGGAAGTTAAGCTAAGCAATAATGTTAGGTAGTTTAGGTGTTTTATTTAGCTTTTATTTTTGAGGAAACAGGGTAGCCTTAAACTCAAGTATGTAGTCTAGAATGACCCAGAATTCCTGATCCTTCCACTCTACCTCTGAAATGCCCCAATAAAATTATTTTGGTTTTGGAGGGGAGGGTCTCACTGTGTAGCCCTGGCTGGCCTTGAACTTATCCTCCTGCCTCTGCCTCCAAAATGTAGGGATTAAGCACCACCGTGCCTGGCTATAAGGCATTTTTGACTGGTGATGGAATAAGAGAGAACCATGGCAAGTTAAAGTATATTAATGAAAGCTAACTTTCTCTTTCGTTGAATATGTTTTTTATTTTATATGTATTAGTGTTTATGTAATATTTATGTGCACCATGTACATGCCTCATGTCCACAGAGGCCAGAAGAAGGAGTCATATCAGCTGGGTGATGGTGGTGCACGTCTGGTCTACAGAGTGTGTTGCAGGACAGCCAGGGCTGTTATAGAGAGAAACCCTGCCCTGAAAAACAAAAAAAAAGAAGTCATCACCTGGAACTAGTTACAGATGGTTGTGAGCCGCTGTGTGGGTGCCTGGAAACGAACCTGGGTCCTCTGCCAGAACAACAAGCATTCTTAACCACTCAGCCATCTCTGGTCCCTGGCTTCCTGTTTTCATTTGCCCCTCGTGTTGGTGTTGCTACCCAGGGTCTGTGAGCACTGAACAAGAGCTCTGCCGTTGAGCTACATTCCCAAACCAAAAGTTTGCTTTTGACTCACGAATGGACTGGTTTTTTGCTCCTGAAATTTATGTGAATTGAATCAAAGGCAAGTAGTCTGGCCATCATTCCACAACTTTTCTTTTTCTTTTTTTTTTAATCAAATAGGGGAGGAGGTGGTGTGAGAGTGTGTGGAATCAAAGCCCCATCCCTCTCATTCCAATATTACCTACATAATCACCTACAGTATGATATTCTTAACAATCTGAATGTAAAAAACAAGTGAAAAGGCCACTTTAACTATAGCCTATGCATGTGTGTTGGTCTACATATGTGTTTGCATACATGCAAAGATCCAAGATTGGTGTTAGCTTATTCATTGAGCCAGGATCTCAGTCACACTTAGGGTTCTCTGATTTGGCTAATCTCTGGGATTCTGTCACTGTGCAGCTGAACTAACAGAAAGGGCAGACCCGCCTCCCTCACTTGAACTCCAAGTCTCAGGTTTTGTGTGACCAGTGCTATCACTAGTGAGTCATCACTCCATCCCCAATTTTTACCATTTTATACAAGCTACCTACTTGAAAAGATACTGACCTCTGTTAATGTGTTCTGCTATTAACAACTTTTTAAATGTGTGTGTGTGTTGGGGAAGCACATACATGGCATGCTGTTTATGTAGGACAAAAGAATTTCTCATTCTTCACCTCACTTCTTGTTTGTTGGTTGTTGTCTATGTTAGACTAGCTGTCCTTCTACCTTCCCCCCCCCCCCCCCCCCCCCCGTTTCATGCTCCCTATAAAGGAACAAGGATTACAGACATGTGTGCTGCTGTGTCTGGGTTCTAGGGATCTGAACTAAGGTTGTTAAGATTTATGCAGGGTTTGGATTTTTTTGTTGTTCTTGTTGTTTGGGTTTTGTTTGTTTGTTTTTGTGTTTTTGTTTTTGACACAGGGTTTCTCTGTGTATTTGGAGCCTGTTCTGGAACTTATTCTGTAGCCCAGGCTGGCCTCCAACTCACAGAGATCCACCTGCCTCTGCCTCCTGAGTGCTGGGATTAAAGGCGTGCGCCACTGCCCAGCAACAGTATGTTTTTACTGATGGATTGTAGAGTAGCCTTTTCACTGTTTTCTGGTTTCGTTTTGTTTTTTATATCCAGATTGTGAAGAACATCATACTGTAGAGGATTATGTAGGTAATATTTGGGATGAGAGGGATGGGGCTTGGATTTGACCTGAATGAAAGCTAGCTGGCATTACTAGTGAATGAACGGTTCAGACAGCAGTCTCACATTGACAAAAGCTATTTTAAAATGATCTCACTTTGGAAAGTCATTTGACAGAATGCCATTGCCTACACCTGCACATTAGAATTTTATATATATTTATATATATATTATACTAAAGGGTATACATAATGATCTTTAGTATTACTAAAGAATCTTTAACATGAAAATTTTTTGTCTTACATGTTGACACTCATGTGGGTATATGTGTGTTGGTATTTCAGAAAGATAGCAGAAACAATATAGAGTTCCTATAGTCCCTTTATTCACTTTAATCTAATATGAAAATCATCCTTAAACTGTGGCACAGTAATCAAAACTGGAAAACTTGGGCTGGGGATATAAATCAGTGTTGCGAGCACTGACTCACCAACCATGCGTAGTCCTGGGTTGAGTCCTCAGCATGGTTTACAAAAAGAAAAAAAAAATGCAATGGTGGCACGCACCTTTAATCCCTACACTCGGAGGCAGGCAGGTCTCTGAGTTCATTAACATCTTGGTCTACAGACTGAGTGAGTTTCCATGACAGCCAGGAACCACACAGAGAAACCCTGTCTTGGAAGGGGGGAAAAAAGCAATTCAGAGGCGAAAAACTTCAACTTCGTTGGTGGTGGTTTATTGTTTGGTTGGTGTGCATGGCTGCCTGCAAGGTGCAACTTTGCAGTGTCACTCTTAATTAACATCAGTAGGACGTTTGATGCTCTTAAAAATTAAACAACAGGGCCGGGCGGTGGTGGCGCACGCCTTTAATCCCAGCACTCGGAAGGCAGAGGCAGGCAGATCTCTGTGAGTTCGAGGCCAGCCTGGTCTACAAGAGCCAGTTCCAGGACAGGAACCAAAAGCTATGGAGAAACCCTGTCTCGAAAATCAAAAAAAAAAACAAAACAAAACAAAACAAAAAGATTAAACAACAGATCATGGAGCCTGGAGAGATGACTCAGGTTTAGAGCACAGGCTGCTTTTCCAGAGGTTCTGAGTTCAATTCCCAGCAACCACGTGGTGGCGTGCAATCATCTAAAAGGAGATATGGTGCCTTCTTCTGGTCTAGCCTGCAGATACACATGTGGACAGAACACAGTAATATGTATGTGTATGTATACACACACATAATAAATAAAACTTTAAAAAAAGAGATAAAAATTAAATAGATCTTAATAGGATTTCACCATATTTTCCGTGGTTATTTTTTATGTTCTTAAATTATATATGATAGGGCATTATTATATCTCCATAGCCCTTAATTAGTAACATTTCCAGTTTCCTTGCTTTATGGCCTTGGTAACCTTTAAAAACAATTAAATTGTTTGTATTTGTGTGCATATATTTGTGTACCTAGATGTATTGTGCATATGCATGTATCTGAGCAGGCTAGAAGAGGGTATTAGATCTCCTGGAATTATAATTACAGGCAGATGTGGGCTACCATGTGTGTGCTGGGAACCAAACCTGGGTCCTCTGCAAGAACAGCAATTGCTCTTAACCACTGAACCATCTCTCCAGGCCCTCTTCCCTTTTTAAAAATGTATGTGTATGGGTGTGTCCCCAGGATACCAGAAAAGACTGTTGGCTCCGCTGGAGTTGGAGATACAGGTGATTGTGAGCTGACTGGTGTGAATGCTGAGCACTGAACTCAGGTCCTCCTGAAGAAAAGAGCCACCTCTGGCCCTTGGCCTTAGTAATTTAAAGAATATGAACTGGTTATTTCATATAGTATTCTGTAGTTCAGTCAGGACTGATACTTTCTTGTATTAAGAATATCACAGAAGACAGCTAGCTATATTTTGTACTGTAGGGATCATGATGTTAACTCTTTACTTACGCAATATATTTCACAAAGTATTGATATAAGCTGAGAGTACCTTGGTAGGGTGTTGACCGTCAATGTTTTTACCATGAAGTACTTTTGTTTTCATCTAATAATTTGAAATGATACAGATACCGTTTTATATTTAAATTAGCTCTAAGTAAATGGTACATTTACTTTAAAAGAGTTGGAGTTTTTTGCTAGTGAGATGACTCAGTGGGCAAAGCTCACCAAATCTGGACTCATTCCCTGGAACCCACATGGCGGAAGAGGAAGACTGACTGCTGCTAACTGTCCTGGTTCCACATAAATAAGTGAATGTAGTTTCTTTTTTTAAATAGCAGTTTTTCTGTAGCTCAGGTTCCCTCCAGGCGCTTCAGTAGTGTCCTCACTGTGCTGAGTAACTAAAGTGTGTACTTCTTTGTCTTTAACCCTTTACAGGTATTTGACTGGAATGGTTGACAAAAGGACACTTGAGAAATACGAACGAGAAGCTAAAGAAAAAAACAGAGAAACTTGGTATAGTAAACTTTTATGATACTAGAAACTCGGGGATCACCTGCCTGTTTCCCAAGTGCTTGGATTGAAGGGGTGTGCGAGCATGCCTGGCAAATGGGAAAAGTCCTAATTAGTATTAGACTCAAAAAGATTACAAGCTATTACTATGCATGTTTGAAATAATTTATGTAGAATTATATAATTCTTACATAATGAAATAATACCAGAATTTTTCTTCATTTCTTTTTTTTGTTATTTTGAGACAAAATTTCTCTGTGTAGCTCTGGCTGTCCTGGAACTCACTCTACACCAGACTAGCATCAAACTCAAAACTCCCAAATGCTGAAATTAGAGGTGTGCACCACAACCGGTGCATGTCAGTAGAAGGAAGAATTATTTGGGCTTATAGTTCCAGAGGAATTAGAATCCATCATGGCTGGGAGGCATGGCAGCAGGCAGTCATGATGGCTGGAGCAAGCAAGCAAGCTGAGAGCAAACCTGAAGTGCAAGCCTGCCTTCAGTGACTTACCTCTTCCGACAAGACCACACCTTCTAGAACTCCCTAAACCTTACTGGCCAGATAGCCCATGCCCAAGACTTTGGGGATATTTCATTCAAACCACAGCATTAATATTATGACTCGTCTTTGTTTTTTCTTTTCTCTGTCACCTCTTCTTTCTTAGAGGATTTTTGATATGTAGCTCAGGATAGTCTCAAATATTCACTGTGCTCCTGCCTCTCTCTTCCTGACACTAGAATTACAGATGTGCAATATCACACCCAGCATTTAAGTAATCTTGCTCCCTATGTTGTCAGTTTAGTGTTATGAATGTTTGCTTATAGACTTGCTGACTATGTATAAGCTCTGTTTGAATCATAACAATACATATTTAATTTTCCTGTTTTTATTTTACTAGTCTTCCTTATGACACAGATGAGTAGTGGATATGAAATGGGTGTCACATTTTATTACATGCTTATTAGTAGAAGAACATAATGATAATCATGATTTTTTTTTTCATGATTTTTTTTTTTTTTTTTAATTCTTCCAGGTACTTGTCTTGGGCCTTAGACACAAACCAGGAAGAACGAGACAAGGGGAAAACAGTAGAAGTAGGCCGTGCCTATTTTGAAACTGAAAAGAAGCATTTTACAATTCTAGATGCTCCTGGCCATAAGAGTTTTGTCCCAAATATGATTGGTGGTGCCTCTCAAGCTGATTTGGCTGTACTGGTAAGAAAGACATTTCCATTCTGGACTTTTTTTGAGGGTAGGCTCTGGGCATATTTATTAGTAAATAGCCCGCGTGTATCTTCTCTTTTCCCATTGATAAGGCTTGAACCCATGGTGTTTGCATATTGCTGTACAAGTACTCTACCACTGATTTGTGATACAGGGTCTTACCATGTAACTCTTAACTGGCCTGGAATTCAATATGTAGGCCAGGTGGGCCTCAAACTCAGAGATGTACTTGCCTCTGATTTATGGTGTGCTCCACAACCCGACTTCAATGTTCTGATCTACCCTCATAAAGTTGTAGTCATTATAACACTATACATAATTGTAATAGTCATTTTTGTCACTCCTGTTTTCCCAGAACACATTATAATAATTTACTTGAAAAAAAAAATACTCCATAAAGGCCGGGCGGTGATGGCATACACCTTTGGTCCCAGCACTCAGGAAGCAGAGGCAAGTGAATTTCTGTGAGTTTGAGGACAGCTTGGTTTAGAAGAGCTAGTTCCAGGACAGGCTCCAAAGCTACAGAGAAACCTTGTTTCAGGGAATGGGGGAGATTAAATATTTTCTCATTGCTATTATCTGTGTGTTTAAATTTAGTGGTTTTTTTTTTTTTATGCTAAGCCCACAAAGATTAAAATTAATGTTGTTTCTCCTTTCCCCTTCCTTCTTGCTAGGTAGTACATACTGTCCTCAAACTTACTATCCTCTCATCTCAGACTCTTAAATGCTAGGATTACAAGTATGCATCAGCATATACTCATTTTGGTTGTAGTATTAAGAAATTAAACCCCGTGGGGCCTACAGAGATGGCTCAGTGACTAAGAGGACATACTGTTGTTGCAGAGAAGCTGAGGTGATTTTCAGCATCCATATCGAGTGGCTCACAATTGCCTGTAACTCAAGCTCCAAGAGTATCTGATGCTTCTGGCCTTAGCACGCACCTACACACACACACACACACACACAGAGAGAGAGATTGAGATTGAACTTGGAGCCCTGAACTTGCTAAACACATATTTTCTCACATCTTTAACCTAAAAAGAACATACTTGAACTGTTTGAGTTATATGCACATATCCTAGATTTAGGGAAGTTGAAGGGGTTAGTAAAAACCACTATGTTTGTTTTGTTACTTGCCATAGCACATGGAAATAGCTATTCCAATGAGCCATACCTGCTCAACTCCAAACTCTTAAGTCTTGAAGCCATTTGGACACATGCCCCATTTACTTGGAAAGCTTTCTTTTCGTGATTTCAGGTTTTTTGTTTTGTTTTTCGAAACAGGGTTTCTCTGTTTAACAGCTCTAGTTGTCCTGGAACTCACAATACGGACTAGGCTGTCCTTGAATTCACAAGAGATCCACCTGCCTCTCCCTCTCAAGTGCTGGGATTGAAGACATCCACCGCCACCTAGCTGGAAGGCGTTCTTATAGAAGCTAAAAGTATACATGTTTTGCTGCTAGATTTGATGTGGGAGGAACCTGAATGTTTAAGAATAAATTACTGAATTTCTTGGAATAGGTAATCTCAGCCAGGAAAGGAGAGTTTGAAACTGGATTTGAAAAAGGAGGACAGACAAGAGAACATGCAATGTTGGCAAAGACAGCAGGTGTCAAACACTTAATTGTGCTTATTAATAAGATGGATGATCCAACAGTAAACTGGAGCAACGAGAGGTAAGCTTACATGCTTTAGTGACTTTTTACAGACATGTTGGTGAAGAAATGGATGTTTTTGTTATTGTTTGCATTGTTTCTTCCGGTTTTTCTAAGCTTTAATTTGTTTACTGATGAAACTACTACTCAGCATAATTGTGTTATTTCTAAATATTCTTAGATATGAAGAATGTAAAGAAAAACTAGTACCGTTTTTGAAAAAAGTTGGCTTCAATCCCAAGAAGGACATTCATTTTATGCCCTGCTCAGGACTGACGGGAGCAAATCTGAAAGAGCAATCAGATTTCTGTCCTTGGTACATGTGAGTAACCTTTTACTACTTTTTCTAAAAGGAGATGGGCATATCTAAAAGAAATTGAAATATATTTTGGCTGTAGTCTTGGTTTTAAAAAATAGCAGGACCTTTGCCTTTTAAAACATTTATATGGTTTTTTTTTATGTGTGTGTCTGTTGTATGCTTATGTGGGTAATGTGCAGGTTCGTGTGTGTGGTGTATGCTATATGTGTAATATGAAGATGTTCTTTGCCCATGTTTACATGTGGACAGGCCAGAGGTTGAAACCAGGTGTTTTAAGAGTTTTTCATCGAACCTGAAATTACCTGATTTGGTTCGGGCCCTGGGACCAGCCTGTCTCCTCCCCAGTGCTGGATTACAGACGCATGCCACCACTTGGCTGTTCCATTGGTCCTGGTGTTTGCATAGCAGGCAGTCTACCCACTGAGCCGTCTCCCTGGCCCTATTTATTTTGTTGTTGTTGTTGTTGTTGTTGTTTTGGGATTTTTTGAGTCATGTGAGTTCTTTTTTATTATTATTTGTTTGTTTGTTTTTTGAGACAGAGTTTCTCTGTGTAGCCCTAGCTATCCTGGAACTCACTTTAGACCAGTCCCATCTTTTAACTCCTAGAGAGATCTTCCTGCCTCTGCCTTCTGAGTGCTGGGATTAAAGACGTGGGCCACCACTGCCAGGCTTTTGTATGAGTTCTTTATGGGGTCTTTGGCCTATAACTTAAGCCAATAGGTTTCTTGCCTTATAAGCATGAGGACCCTGAGTTCAATTTCCCAGTGCCAATCACTCAAACACAGAAAACCCCAACAGGTTTCTTATGTACAAGTCCCTTACTAGGTAATTAATCAACATGTACTTTTCCCATTCCATATTAAGGTCATTCTTGCCTTCCCCTTCTTTCATCCCTAGTTGTTTGTGTTGGGTAGAATCCAGAGGCCTGCCCCACTGAGCATGTTCTGCATCACTGAGCTGTCCTCGGCCCTCCATTGCTGTTTTTACTGTGGGAGTGTAGGTGCACCTGTGCTACGGTCGCTAGGTGGAGGGCAGAAGACAGCTGTTAAGGTTGCTCCTCACCCTCTTTTCTGCTCTTCACCCTACTCCTGCTGGCCCATGATCTTCCATGTGACTCCTGTCTCTGCTTCCCATCTTCTAGCAGTCCTAGAATTACAGATGTGAGTCACCAAATCTGTTTTGTAAAACATAGCTAGTGAAATGGCACAGCAGCCCATTATGGTGCCTGCTGCCAAGACTGGTGACGTGGTTCACTCCCTGAAACCCACGTGATAGGAAGAGAGAGCAAACGTCTGCAAATCCTCTGAAACATCAACTGGTCCCAGGTTACAGAGATTTAGCTTTATAGAAGGGGGTGAGACCAGTTTAGTTTCTAGGTAACGAAGTCTTAAGATTTTAGGTTTTCAGGGCTGGAGATGGCTCACCAGTTAAGAGCACTCGAAATTGATTCCTAGCACCTACATGATTGCTTGTACTTCAATTCCAGGGTCTCTGACGCTTTCTTCTCACCTCCTGATAGTAGGCATGCACACATAGACAAAGGAATACACATAAGAAAAAATAAATCTAAATTTAAAAGAAACTTTTTTCCTTTTATATTTAGTTTTCAGTTCTTTTTTTTTTTGCATAAGGTTTATGGTATTTAGCTAGGTATATTTGCTTTGGTGTGGGCATTCCATTATTCTGGTATAATTTCTGTGTTGTATTATCATCTTCGTTAGAAATCAGGTGGCCATAAATGGTGTTTGCTTGTTTGTTTTTCCCTCAGTTCTGTTGTGTTCAACTGTTTATCTTAAGACTGCACAGTCTTGCTTGTATAACTTTGAAATTGGCCAGAAAAACTTTGGTTTTCTTTCTTTTTTTGGCTATTGTGAATCTCTTCCACACAAATCGTTCAAATCAGTTTATAATTACTGCAAAACAAGCAGCCTTTCTAGGCAGTGTTGCCTTATGGAATCCTGATCTGATAAGGATTAAACTTCACAGTCCATAAATTAGGAAATAGAGAGTTGGGCGTTGTGGTGCATGCCTATAATGCCAGCACTTGAGAACTGTGGCAAGAGGATTGATTGAGTTTGAGGCAAGTCTGGAAGATATAGCAAAGTCCTGTTTCCTCATCCTTGTGTAGGTAAGAGTATATAATGCAGGCTGTCACAAGTCACTTTTTCCTAGACTTAGCATAAATTCATGGGGAAGCTAGGCCAGCATGGCTCAGCAGGTTAAGGTGCTGGCCACCAAGCCTGATGACTTGAGGTCTTTCTCAGGAGCTCAGATCACTAAAGGCGAGAACTGACGACTACAAACTGTCCTCTGACTTCTGTGTGCTCATACTCACACATAAACAAACACAGTAAGTCAGTTAATAAACATCCAGCGTGTTTGTAGTTTTTTATTTTGTTGTGTTCTGTTTTGAGACAAGAATCTCACTATGTAGACTCATTTAGTCTGGAACTTAATAACCTCTTGTCTGAACCTCCCAAGTGTTGGGATTATAGGGTTGTATCACCATATCTGACCTAGGGAGCTTTTAAAAGTAAGGTATTTTGTTTTATTTTAGTTTTCTGAGGTGTTGAGTTTCATGAAATGAAAATATATAAATGAAAAAAAAATGTGCATTAGAAAAATAAAATGTTATAGATAACCATTTATTATTTAAATTACAACACTATAACTTAGATTTTTAAAAATTATTATGTTAACTTTTTTAATAAATATTGTTCTATTCTCAGTGGCTTACCATTTATTCCATATCTGGATAATTTGCCAAACTTCAATAGATCAGTTGATGGACCAATCAGGCTGCCAATTGTCGATAAGTACAAGGTACCTCAAATATTAAAGTTACTGGATTTCAGGGGAGTTGAAATCGTGTTTTGTTGTAAGTTAGAAAAAAAATATCTTAATAATGTTTATTAGCTTTTAAGTGTTTGCTTATAGAAGGCCATGATTTACTCAAACTTTTTACTTTAAAAGTTGTAGCTATTGATAAGTAGCCTTCCAAGAATAGTACACTAAATTATAATAGTACCAGTACATGTGAGGGCTTATGTTATCGGTATGCACTTTGTTGGGTGTGGTGGTGCATGCTTTTATTCTCTAATCTCAGCACTTGGGAGGCGGAGACAGATGGATCTTTTTAACTTAGGGCCAGCCTGGTCTACATAGCAAATTCCAGGTTAGCCAGGGCTACATAATGAGACCCTGTCTCAAATAGCAACTCCACATCTCAGACCCCACAAAAAAATCGACTTTGTTGATTTCAATTGAATTTCCAACTTTGTTTTTTAGGTAATTTGTTTTGCAATACAGGGCCTTGAACTTAGGGCCTTGTGCACACCAGGCAAGCTGTCTGCCACTGAGCTACATCCCAAGCCCTCAACTTAATCTTTAAACTCTGACAGTAACAATTCATGTAATGTTTTACCTACTTTTAAGCCTTTTGTCCCTCAATTAGATCCACTCTAAAGCTTACAAACAAATAAGTTTCTAAATTTATACAAACAGTTCAATCTTCCAACATAAAATTCTATGCTGTTTTCTGTATGAAGCTTTCTTTTGCACGTTAGCCATTCCTTGTTATTGATATAATTGTACTAAGGCCTAAGATACAAATTATTATGGAGTATTTATTACCTCCTTTATGTTTAAGAATAATCATAGGGGCTGGCAAGATGGCTCAATGGTGAGAACATTGACTGCTCTTCCAAATGACATGGCTTCCCTTCCCAGCACCCACATGGCAGCTCACAAATGTTACTCCAGGATCCAACACCCTCACACAGGCATACATGCAGGCAAGACACGAATGCTCATTAAATAAAAACAAATAAATTATATAAAAAGAAAAAAGGTTATACTTTCAAAAATGAATAATCATAAGCATTCGATCAGTTATTAGCTAAAGACTTTCCTTGGTAGATTTCACCTGCTATAATCAGGAATAAAAGTCTGAATGTTTTTTAATTATTTTATTCTAAATTTGATTAGGATATGGGGACTGTGGTCCTGGGAAAGCTGGAATCTGGATCTATCTGTAAAGGCCAGCAGCTCGTGATGATGCCCAACAAGGTGAGAGTTCAGTGTGTGTCTTCTAGAGTCGCTCTTGGAAGCAATGTCTCAAAAACAGAAACATTTCAGTCAAATTTTATACATAGTAATTATTTTGTTAATGCTCAGTGTGAAATAGAAGAACAGATTTGTTTTTGTATTCAGTGACAATTGAAGCATGTTAGAACTAGAAGGAGCAACAGGAAAGTTTGAAACTATCAATCTGTCCTATTATCAACGTGGGCAAATAACATAAGAGATTTGGAGTGGCTGAGTAACTGCTTAAAGGCTGACAGGACCGATTATCAAGAGAGCCATGGAAGAAAACTCAGGTTCAGTTCTGGTGTGTCTCTGTCTGCGTTGTTTTGATGCCACAAAATAGTATGTCCAAGACTATATTTGCAGGGAAATCTTTTGGGGTTTTGTTTGTTTTGTTGTTGTTAAACATACTCATCCCCAAGGTAAGGACCTTGACCTTGGCCAATCAGGCATTTCTTCATCACTGAGCTAAATACCCAGCTCCCCAAGGTCATTCATACTAGGTAATAGGATTTGAGAACAGTTTGAAGAACTTAAAAAAAAACTAACTTGGGTGTGGTGGTACTCGCCTTTAATCCCCATACTTGTGAGGCAGGGTGGGTCTATGTGTTCGAGGCCAGCCACAAAGGGAGTTCTAGAACAGCCAAGATACACAAAGAAACTGTCTTGAAAAAAAGAATTAAAAAAAAATTTAAGGTCTGGCAGGGTGGTTCAGTGGGTAAAAGGCTCGGCCCTTGCTTCCTAAGAACCCTTGTTAAGGAGAAAGGAGAGAAACTACAAAGTTGTCCTCTGCCCTTCTCCATATGTGCTCCATGGCGCTCACCACACATGCGCACACACCACAATGATAAACAAAAATCTTTGCTTGTGAGTTTAAAGTAGAGTCGATGATTTCTACTTGGAGGTATTATAAAAGAAAAGATAACTCTGTCAATGACATTTAGGACATTAGCAGTTCTGCTGTGCTGACCATTGCAGCACATGACTGTCTGGTTCCTTTCTCATGAGGAAATCTTTCACTCATTAAACAATGTGCTTTTCAAAAGACATTTGCTTGTTTTATTTTGTATATTAATGTTTGGCCTGCATCTCTGCAGCGTGTACACCTGGTGCCCAAGGCAGCCAGCAGAGAGCATTGGGTCTGCTGTAACTGGCGTTATATACAGACAGTTGTGAGCCATTGGTTGGTGCTAGGAATTGTTCATGGGGCCTTTGTAAGAGCAGCAAGTACCCTTAACAACTGCCCTTAACAGTCTTTCCAGTCCCAACAATATGCTTTCAAAATTCACTTGTTAAAATAACTGAGAAACATATCCTTATTTCAGGATTGGCCTGCTGTGGGAAATAAGTTTTTAAAAGTTTTTAATTGTAAAATTTACCTGAAATGAAATCGAGTATTAAGTTTGGTATTTGTCTAAGTCTCCTGTGGCTGTGATTAAATACCCTGAGAAAAGCAAATCAAGGGAGGGGCTGGGGAGCTCAAGCAGCTCAAAGCGACCTCTAATTCCAGCTCCAGGGGATCCTGTGCCCTCTTCTGGCCTCCACAGACATTGCATGCACAACATTCTACACACAGAGATAAGCATACACCTGTACATAAATAAAAGTAACTTTTTTCTTTTTAAAGCAAATCAAGGGGGTGGGAGAGATGGTACAGCAGTTGAGAGCACTTGTTGATTTTGTAGAGGATCTGTATTTAGTGTCTAAACACCCACACTGTGCTTCCCGACAAACATAATTCCAGTTCCAGGAGATCTGATGCTGTCACTTCTGACCTTTGAGGGCACCAGTCGGGCACATACAGAACATACATAAAATGTTTGTTTGTTTGTTTGTTTGTTCGAGAGAGAGAGAAGCAACTCAAGGGAATAAGGTTTTGTTTCAGCTCTTAGGCAGGAGAGTCAAGGCTACAAAAGTTTTACGCAGCTGGTCACCATGATCTACAATCAGGAAGAGGGATAAGTCACTAGTGTCAGCTCCCACTCTCCATTCTACTGTAGGCCCCCAGTTCAGGGAGTGGTCCCAGCCAGGAACAGTAAAGATAGTTCTTCCCACATGAGTTAACTATGGTGATTCTATACAAGCATAATCCCTCCCTGGTGTGCCCGGGCATTGGCCTCTCAGTGATTCCAGATCACTAACAATTACAGTGTTGTCGTTTTGAAAATGAGGTTTGTTTTGGATTCTATTTAGAAGTTATTAAAATGTGATATTAAAAAATAATGTTATGATAGTTGCAACGAATCTCTGAGATTGAGCCCCTTTTCTTGCCCTCTCAATTTTTATTTTGGCATGTGAATTTGTAGCTTCTTAACAAATGAACATTGAGGTGATTTTATGTCCATAATCCAGTTCATGTATCAGAAAGCCTCCAACTTTGTTTCTTTTTAAGCACAATGTGGAAGTTCTTGGAATACTTTCTGATGATGTAGAAACAGATTCTGTAGCTCCAGGTGAAAACCTCAAAATCAGACTGAAAGGGATTGAAGAAGAGGAGATTCTTCCAGGATTCATCCTTTGTGATCTTAATAATCTCTGTCATTCTGGACGTACATTTGATGCCCAGGTAAATAAGTTACTGCAATCATCTTCGTAGTTGATAGAACCTAAGTGGTTAGAATTTCAGTGCCTTTTGTCCTATTTGTGACATTCCACATAACCAGTATCAGAGGAACTGAAACATTCAAACTCATTTGTACATCGCAACCATATTATCTTGAAATTTCAAGATGCTATAAAGAATTTATTAGATGGTATTTTTTGTGAATTCCATTTATTCTTTGGTTTATAGATAGTTACAGTATTATTGACTTTGTAAAGGCAGACAGTGATACATCATCAATAATGTTTAGTTGGAATGTCCTTGATTGTGACTGCAGCATAGTTGTTTGCTACTCCGGGACGGTATGTTTTCAGACTTGGGCCAAACGGACATTTAATCTGACCTTCTTATGAGAGTGACAGCAAACCACTGTTACCATCACAGAACTCTTGGAGTACTATTAAACTGGGCCTGGAGCACAGTGGTTAAGAGTTCTTGCTGCTGTCATAGAGTACATGGGTTCAGTTCCAAGTACCGGCAGGTTACAATGCCTGTAACTCCAGTTCCAAGGGATCCAGAACCCTTGTCTGCCCTCTTCAAGCAGCAAGCATGTGTGCACATGGTAAACAGACAGATATCCAGGCAAACACTCATACACATAAATAAATGTTAACCCTTCTCTTGAAAAGTATGACTAAAGTTTTTTTTTGTTTTAGTTTTCATTTTTTTTTTTTAATGCCAAGTATATTTACTTGTTTACTAACTGGCCTTGGTTATTGGATAGGAAAAATGGATACACTGTGAAGTTCACATCTGGGTAATTTGTGGGAGGTAATTTGTTATATTAGTTCCATGGGTAGTATATACTGAAGGCTTCTCAGAACCCGCCTGTTGAACTGAGATAAACCAGGCACTTCCCAATTTCTGTACAGTGGAATGTTTGAGGGTGAGCCTTGGTTGGGCAACTTGGGCTATCCTGTCAACCAAAGAAAAAGGTATAACACATATTAAAAGTTAGTGATTCCTGTTGCTTCTTGGAATATCATACCTTTAGAACATTGATGACAAATTGTGGGGTTTTGTTTGTGTTTCTGACTTGACAGATAGTGATCATAGAGCACAAGTCCATCATCTGCCCAGGGTACAATGCGGTGCTGCATATTCATACCTGTATCGAGGAGGTCGAGATAACAGTGAGTTTGGGTTTTCAGGGTAGCTGGCTTGCTTAATTTTTCAGAATATTGTATCTTGATCATTTCTGATACAGGTACATACGTGCTTTTTCTGTGGTGGGGAGGATGGGTGTGTCGTGCTACATGGGTAGAAGTTAGGGACAACTTTCTGGAGTTAGTCTCTAATTTAATTTACTTCTGCTTTGAGAATTTGACTCAGGTCAAGAGACTTATCTGGCAAGTACCTCTGCCTGAAAAGCTATCTTGCTACCTTTTTTGTTTGTTTGGTTTTTGAGACAGTTTTGCTGAGTAACAGCTCTGGCTGTCCAGAAACTCATAGACCAGGCTGGCCTCAAACTCAGAGATGCCTCTGCCTCCGCCTCCCGAGTGCTACGATTAAAGACATGCACCACCACTGCCTGGCTTGTTTTTGTAATTTTAAGACAGGGTCTCAGTACTAGCTTAGGCTCGCTTATCACTCATGATCCTACCTTGGTTTCTCAAGTATTAGGATTACAGGTATTTAATACCTTGCCCAAGTTACACTTTATTCTTAGAATTACTTATATTTAACATTTAAATTTTTTTCTTATCCTTTTTTTTTTTTAATTGACTAGGCCTTAATCTGCTTAGTAGATAAAAAATCAGGAGAAAAAAGTAAGACTCGACCTCGTTTTGTGAAACAAGATCAAGTATGCATCGCGCGTTTGAGGACAGCAGGGACCATCTGTCTGGAGACCTTTAAAGACTTCCCTCAGATGGGACGCTTTACCTTACGAGATGAGGGTAAGAGGTTTTCAGTGTCTCTTGATGGTAGACTTCAGTAGATAGCATGGTCTGAGCACTGTCCATATTATAGCAGATTAAAAAAATCCAGATTTCTGTTCCATAATAGTCATATGTGATGAGTATACTGAGTTGAATATATTAAACAACAAATGGAATTACTATATAGTACCAGTAATGTTGTATGTAGACTTAATTTTAATATCTTATACTAGTGCACTCAGAAAAAATTGAATTTACTAAGACATTTTTATAATGAAGACTTGTATAATAAATAAGGGTTATATGACGATCTTTTGTTACTTTAATATGTAATTCATATCCCCTTTCTCCCTCCCTTTGGTTGATACATAATAACTGTAGTTCTCGTCTAACAGTCTCAAAATCCTTGTATAAAAACAAAATTATGTTTTGTAATTTTTTTTTTTTTTAAGATGATGTCCCTTGTAGTCTACTGGGAATCAAAGACAACACTTCTGACATTTGAGGCCGCACTCTATAGGCCGAACTGTATCCCCAGTACTGTGTGTTGTTTGAGACTGGGTCTCATAGCCTAGGTTGGCCTCCAACTCATTGCAGTCCTTGGCCTCCTGAGTGCTGGGATTACAAATGTGAATTCCCATGTCTGGCAACTAGAAAACTATATAAAACTTTGTGGTTCAACAGAAATACAGATAACTGTTTAACATGGTAGTGTCCGATATTGTTACGCCATGGTAGAGAAAACAGTATAAAAACTGTTGATTTTTTTTTTTTTTTTACCTTTTCCCCCAAAGCTTGACTGGGTCATGGTTTCACTTTAAACACCTTATCCACCAAATTTGTTGATAGTGACATTTGTTTTGTTTTGTTTTTAATATTCTTTCTGCGTGTATGCCTGAAGGCCAGAAGAGGGCACCAGACCTCATTACAGATGGTTGTGAGCCACCATGTGGTTGCTGGGAATTGAACTCAGGACCTTTGGAAGAGAAGGCAATGCTCTTAACCACTGAGCCATCTCTCCAGCCCCCGATAGTGACATTTGTTATACTTAATAGTTTAGCAGGATTTTTTTTTTTTTTTGAAGCGTCATTTCTATGGAAAGCCCAGCCAGCCTTGAACTCAAGAACCCAAGTGCTAGGACTACAGCCATTTGTGCTGTGCACCCAGCTCGAAATAATTTTAGTTGGCCTTAGAACCTGATGGAGTGTGGATAGAAGAAAGAAATTAAGGAAGATAACGTAGCTTTTAGGTTTCCGAGACCCGTGGGTTCATACTTATACTTACATTCCCTTCAGCTCACAGGCACGCTCTTGGAAGAGTCTTTTCTGTGAATTGTACGCTTAGAGACAGGTTTAGCTTTTTAGTAGCTATACAGATACATGTGAGGCATTATGTTTTGTTTCATTAGCAGATTTTAAGTTTAGCCATGTTGTTGGATGACTGTACTTCATTAATTTTTATCATTAAACGGTATTCTGTTGTATGGATGCCACTTCCCAGTCGGACTCATTTGAAATTACCTAACCAGATATCCTTCCTGGTTTGGGTGAGTAAAGCTATTAAGTCAGGAATTTGCACAATGACAAAGTTTTCTTTAGGTTAGAAAAGCTTAGTACATTCCATAAACTCAATGAAAGTACTGAAAGGTATATTTTTTGTTTTTGTTTTGTTTTTTTCAAAATTTCATTTCTAGGTAAGACCATTGCAATTGGAAAAGTTCTGAAACTGGTTCCAGAGAAAGACTAAGCATTTTCCTGATGACCCTGCACAATACTGTGAGGAATATTGACTGCAAAAGCCTATTCACACCGCCTTCTCTTATTTTCTGCCCATTGACAAACCTCTCCCCATATTTTGCAAAGAAAATTCACAGCAAAAGTCCACATTATGTCAGCTTTCTCATATTGAGAGCTCTGCTATGCCACTGTTGAATTTTCCCCAAGATTTTGCCCCCTTTCAAACTTTGCTTCCTTGGACAGATTTGGCATTAGCTTTGTAAGTGATGTGGACATAATTGCCTACAATAATGAAAACCTACAGGAATTTTTATTTTTCATTTTCCCCTTAGGCATAGTTAGTCCCCCCCCCCCCCCCAGGCAGATCATTCTGAGTGTGCGAGTGTGTGTGCACATGTTAAAAAGACAACTACCATGTTAATAAAATATTCAATTTGAAACCCTTTTCGGTATTTGAATTGCTTTGGAATACTGTTTTTTATCTCAATGTAACATATGTTGCATTAGCTTTTTAACTGCCAAGTAATTGAATACATTTTATTACTTGGATTTTTCTAAACTTTCCCTACCCACTCACTTTAAATGGGGCATTTACAAACACTGTTCAAGTTTGTATTAAAGGAAAGAATTTGTTGTTTGATTCCTTATTTTGATGGTTAATGCATACATAAACATCTTTATGCAGCGGCAGCACTACTTTACTAACTAGGTCTATTCTTTCCTGCCAATTTATATTTAATATGATTTCTTAAACACAGTAAGTTGTTTGGAAGCAAACAGCATTACTGTCATCTTTAAGAGTACAAGCTTAATGAAACTACACCCTAGAGACAATTCCATTAGCTTGTTACATTAATGGAATTTGTAGTAAAGAAAGCATGTTGAGACTGGCAAACGCCCTTTAGTTTTTCTGCAAGCTGCATGCATCTAGTATGAAACCCTATCAGTTACACATGCCAGTACCACAAGTTACTTTGCAGTAACTAAAGGGTCGAAGAGCCTTGCTTCTTCATGCCAATTCTCAATCCATTGATGAAATGAACGTAGTCATCACATACTTCCCACACTAAAATGAACGGTAACGAATAGAATTAAGCACAGGATAGGTTTTAGCTCAATTATTGTGAGTTTTCTTAAATACAAGCTGTAATTTGCTAACCTTGCCGTAGATGAACCACAGTGCAGCATTCTGTGGTGGTTTTAGTTCAGAGGGTAACTTTCTACACCAGCTGTCATGGCTGCAGTTTTTCGTGAGAATAAGTGGGACGTAGAAGAGACAGTTTCTGGGCTTGCCAGGGTCTCCATGTTTGCTTCCATTTATGAGATTTGGCCTCTTTTACATTGTGATTCCTAAGAGACTTTTAACTGTATGTTTATTGGTATGGCCCATTCCTGTAATCTTGCTCCACAGAAAAGAAAAGCCTAGCCAAGTAACTGTATTTCCAGTTAGAAAACAAAACACAAAAGTGTTTTTTAAACACTGAAATGCTAACTGCAGAGATAAATGAGTTGCTGTCTTCTGGACAGGACCAAGGTAGAGCCCTCCAGCTTTGAACTACACATATGGCTATTAAATTGCATAAAATTTAAATTTTATAATGTTTGCAAATATCTGGGCTTTTATTTTTCTGTGACATTTGGGAGCTCTAAAGAGAACAAAATGGTTTTTTTCATATTTCCATGCTAATAATAGCAAATGCTTGAGTCTTAATGAATATTTAGAAACTTTGAGTTACTGAAATTATTTCCAAAGACTTCCCTTTTGAAATTAACATTTTTAAAAACAAGTTATGTCTGCTATTAAAACACACTGTTAAGAACGTTATATGCACGTTACCAAGATTCTTAAGAGAAATGACTTGGACAGCACTTGTGAAAGGCCTGCCTCTACAGGATAGCATAAGTACAAAGGTGATCATAAAAAAATTACTGGAATTACATCACATTAACAGAATTAATCAACATTACATTTTAGGGACTTTGAAGTTTGAGAGAAGTATCTCTATTTAGACTTGAGGAATATATCAGATTGTCATTTGAATAAGATTAATGTCTGAAGTACTCTTGGGATGTGTGCAGATGTTGGATTTCTAAAGAGCAATACAGTTGTGTGCTATCATTCTGTCTTTGGCAAATGTAATGAGCTTTTTATATGTTGACAATGCAAAATAGGATAACTATAACATTCTGGATATTAAAAACCTTCCTTTTTTCAGCTATATTTAACATAGGCATGTAGCATCATCATATGGTTTGCCCCATTTTACATTAATGATCATCACATCACTTTTATGCTAGGTTATTTAAGTGAATACACAGAATTTTAAGTAATGGCATTTAAGATGACCTTAACTGTCATCTTTTTCTGTGGAAGAGGAAATACAGCATTTTTTGTTTATACATAATTTGCTATCCAACAGGGAAAACAATCTCTAGTAAATCTAAAGGACAAGAATTTTGGCTCAGTGTATACTGTCTGAAAATCAGTCACAAAGTAACTGTAAATGATTAAACACATTTTGCTCCTTGTTTTTTAATGAGAAATCTTGAAGTACATAATTACACATGAAAACTTTGTAAACTAAAGTACAAGCTATTTACTGTAACAAGGTAATTAATTCATGTCTGCTGTTTATGAAAACCACTAGATCTACTTTACAGTGTGGGACTTTGAAAATTACTTGGTTAACAATTCCTGTCATTAGTTGAAGTGCTCCAAATATTTTGGCTTATACTTGGAACCAGATGCAGTTTTATAACTTAAGAATCCAGGATGAACATGGGGGGAGGGTCAGCTATCCTCGCTCAGCTGTCTCCAGGAACACTAGTAATTACTTCATGATCGTGGATGGCTGTTACACATGACAGCACTCCAGCACCTTTGCTCACTGGCTGCTGCTCCAGGAATGATGGCTTCATTGCTTTGGGTAGAGATTTAGGAAGTCAGGGACAAAGTGTAGCTTTCAGTGTTAGAAACTTCCAACCTTTAAACCATTTGTTACAATTCCAGTTACAGTACTATAGCTCCGACTGTAGAATGAGTAGGTGTTATATTCATTGTTGGCCTACCTTATTAGAATAAGCTGCAATTAATCCTCTCGCAGATCTATATGTAAAGTAGATAGATAGCAGTTAATTGGACTTGGGAGATTAACTCCAAATACTGTATTTATTTCTTAAACTAATTTTTCAGTGATTCTAACAGATGCCATCTAATTATTCATGATCTTGTTTCTTTAGAAATCTTGCCACAGCAGTAACTTGGTAAATACATACAATTACATATGCACAATTCATGACTTTATAGGTTTAAATTTAGCAATTGATTAAATTAGATTTCATAGTATGTGGATAGAAAGTGTTATTTTCCAGTAGTAATTCAGTCAATTGCATTTGAACCAATTTATTGCTAGAATTCAGATGGGTAGGTTTGATACTTGATGGTTTTGGTTCTGGGATATTCTTAATTTTTAGAATCCTAGAACTTAACGAGTCTTCCCTTCAATAAATATACTTCTCACATACCTCTAATCCAATGCTTCCTTGAAACGGTAATATGCTAACCATGTTGTTTACTAAGGATTATTATGAAGGCATGGAGGTAATGGGGGTAGAGATTTCAAGCTTGCTTTCTGGTGTAAGGGAAAAGTAAATAGGCACTAAGCCTGATTAGGCAGAAAACACGGATTTCCACAGCAGCCCCAGAACAGTATTGTTTCTTTCTGCCTTGTCATACATGCCACTGTGCCCCTTAAATCTTGACCTGGAAACCTCAGGTTTGTGGACTGCACAGGCAGATGGCATTTTGTGCTTCTGAGGCTCCCCTCTGCTAGGCACATTAGCTTAGTGCTTCAGATGTCAGCCTGAGTCCTTGCTACCTCCTTTCCTGCCGCCTGGGGAAGAGTGTCTGCTGGAGCTGGAGCTCCATCTCTTCCACATTAGGTGAAACAGGTCTGAGCCTGCAAGTCTGCATTTAAAGGGACATGTTGGGCTCTCGGAAATGTATACAATTCTTAACTAGTTTCTTCAGCTTGTTTGAAGGGAAATGTGGATCTCTCAGGCCAGGGTTTACTGGCTAATGTTTGCTGAGCTGGTTAACACCTAGGGCCCATTTTAAAAGAAAACAAGTTTGAGAACTGGCTAGGGTTGATGGGTTTTTAGCCTAATTCCAAAGCATGAATGAGTGTTCTAGGTAGGAAAGAAACCCTTTTCTTATGATTTGTAGCTACCTACTGTGCCTGACTTGGTGCCTGTGTGAGGATTACACCCTTAGTCTGCTCTTGCAATTATTCAAATGACGTTTAAAAATTTTGTTATGTAACAATAAAAATTGTCATCTTCCTTTTGATGTGCTTGTCTGTCTGTTTATAATCACCTGTGCTGTACTCTGTGCTCCTTTCTCTAAAATATTTTTGTATCAAGTATTGGAAATATCTAACAGACTTACTGAATGGACCTAATAGGCTGTTATTTCACAATTTAAGAACATGTTTGTTTGGTGTGTGAGGCTTTTGTATGGTTAAATGACAACCTTACAGAACAAAAACAGCCCTCCAGGAAGGATTATAATAAATAACATCACATTGTGTGGTTTTATGTGAACAATAGAATTGGAAAAACATGGATGATTATTCTGTCCAAGCTATGAATCCTAAAAATTCATGATTTTTAATAAAGATCAAGAGACCAAATGGCATGTGCACTTCTTTATTGTGCAAGGGTGAGTAATTTAGCAAAACTAGTATACACAGTAGTTAACTGAATGACAGTGATATACACATCTTCAGCGAGGGAAGGCTGAGACAGGAGCTTAAAACTATGGTGATCGCCCAGTTTCTGCTTCCTAATTGGTGAGATTACAGGTGTGTTCCACCACACTCTAGTTCATTTCCTTTGATGAGAGGCAGTGAGTTCCTGCTTCAGTGTCCTTACGTGAAAGGTCTTGTGTTAAACTAGTCTTAGCTTAAATGGAATTTGCAAGCAGGAATGTGGTAGAGCAGGGGCCAGAGAGACTGCTCACCAATTAGGAACAAAACTTTTTTTTAAAGATTTATTTATTATGTATAGTTTTCCCTGCATGTGTCCTGCAGGCCAGAAGAGGGCACCAGATCTCATTACAGATGGTTGTGAGTCACCATATGGTTGCTGGGAATTGAACTCCGGACCTCTGGAAGAACAGTCAGTGCTCTTAACCTCTGAGCCATCTCTCCAGCCCACAAAGAACTCTTGACAGTAGGATTTATAAAGAAAAACAAGCACATAATCAGGTGTAGACTGATGAGTTGTTTTTTTTTTTTTTATGTGTTTATGGGAGTTTTGCCTGCACATGTATGTGTGTGCCTAGTACTTATTGAGAGCATTGAGCCTTCTGGAACTGGAGTAAGAGAATGAACATACAGGTGCTGGGAATTTAACCTGGGTCCTCTGAAAGAGCAAGGAATGCTCTTAGCTGCTGAGCCCCTCTCCAGGCCTGTGGTTTGTTTTGTTTTTAAACATTTCCAAGAATGGAAGGAAGAACCCTTTGGTTTGTTAAACATCTTACAAGCATTTCTGAGAAGAAACCCTGTCTGGTTCCAGTGAAAAGGTATAGGGTTAGGATAACCTGCCCTCTTCTGGACCATACCATTCCCCACTTTGTAGTTATTTCCGAGTCTCGTATTTTTGTTAAGGGGTAATACTGGGTTCTTAGGATCATTAGCTTAAGTGAGCCACCACCCCCCCTTTTTTGTTTTAAACAACTTAAAAGGCAGTTGATTATTCAAGGTTGCACTGTGAGCCCTCTGAGGACAAGCAGCAGTGACTCTGCAAAGCCAGTGAGTAGGGGCAACAGTCAAATATTTTATGGTAACAGGAACCAGTGGACTCACATTCTGTTGTCTGTGATCCAGATTGTCTCTAACATTTTGTAGGGATTGTTTTGTAATAGCTGATTTTTTTTTTTTTAACCATAGAAACAGCAGAACTCTTAGGGCCACACATAATCCGTGTGAGACAGAAGCTGTGTCTAGACCTTGGTTTTGGTGACTCGCTTCTCCAGTGGGCTCCACCTGATCATGTCTATGGAAAGCTGCAGATGTTTGATAACAGCAACTGCCAACTCATTTATGGAACGAGGGCTATGGTGTTTAAAGCACCCGACCCTGCCACTCCCGTTCCCACTAGCATCACAACCAAGAGTTTCCCTTTCATGGTGGTGGGGTGGCCCAAGAAGAAACATAAGGTGGGCTCCCTCTGTGCCTGAATAGGCGTACATCTCTGGAAGAACATGAACACTCAGACAAGAAACAGGGCTTAAAGTCTCTAAAATCATGCAGAGAGTGAGTCCAGTGGTACAGGCAAAACAGGTTCCTGACGGAGCAAAATACACATGTAAACCAAGTGTCAGCCTAAAACTAGTCTTACTAGTAGTCAAGACTACAAGACAGTTAAAGAGTAGTTTGAGATGACAAGGCAAGGGGAATTTTCAATCACATCTCCCAGAGTAACTGAAGTTTTCAGGAAGGGACAAGCTGACTTATTGGAGACATTAATTGGTAGTTATGCCTCCAATACAGCATTTAAAAAGGGGACTAGACTTCATTCAGACAAAGCCAACAATCCTGGGCCAGCTCAGATAATAATTCAGAAGGTAGTGTATTCCTTGGAGCTGCAGGGGTCTTCTCAGATTGGTCCGTCATTGAAGGCCTAAGAGTTGGTAACAAGAGACCTGTCAAAGGAGTGTGCTCAGTTGTGGGCTGTTTAGGAAGGGGAGGAAAGGCAACTAGGAGCTTGTGTAGTTGCACTGTCAGGCCAATGAAGTGTAAGGGGGTATAGGGTAGCCTTTGTTGGATGCTGAAAAATGCTCCCGTGATTCCCTGACATAAACAGTTTGATACTGAAATATAACGTAGAAAGCCGTTTACTTTTAAGTACAAGGGATTGCTGGCAGATGGGGTTGAAGAATCTCCTGTGGGTCCCCTCCAGACAGAGAAGGAGGTATCATTTGGGCACGAGTGAGTGGCTACAATTATTGGATTTCCAGTAAGGGCAAAAGACTTCTTGGTTGTATTAAGACTTGTCCTCAGCCAGGTAGTGGTGGCACACACCTTTAATCCCAGCACTCAGGAGGCAGAGGCAGGTGGATCTCTGAATTTAAGGCCAGCCTGGTCTATAAGGGAGTTCCAGGTCAGCCAGCACTACACAAACCCTGTCTTGAAAAACAAAAAGACATCTTCATCTAGAATGTCCCTTCCTGTTTCTGGTTCCTTTCATTTTCTGGAAAAACTGTCAGTCCCCTTAATGTCCCAATAGTCCTACAGGACATGAGCAGGTGTCCTGCCAAAAGGGAAATTCCTGTGACAGTAAAGAGGTTTAAAATCTTCATGGTGTCAAATTTTTAGTTTCACCAAGTGACTGGACCCATTCATTCAGATGGTCTTATCTCAGGAAGAGGAGAGGGGCTTGGACAGAGGGAAGGAATATGAAGTTGCATATAAACGTCCTACTTGTTGGAGAGTCTTAGATTTAGGGACCTTGTTTCTGGCATGGCAGCCTATCTTTGGATTAACACAAGAGTAGTGAATTGAGGCAGAATGACAGTAGAAGGTCCTTTCCATACAGGAACTTTGTAATGTATACCCGAAGTGAATGGCACGGTACAGAGAAGGGAGCTGGAAGCATGTCTCAAAGATTGAGTGTGCTGCAGCCTGAACCGGAAGAGACTGCTTAGTAATCCCCTCAATAATGGCGTCCCTCAAATTGGGAAACAGAAGAGATGACCTCCCAAACATAATCTTTTATGGGGTAAATCCCCCCCATCAGAGAAAGACATCTTGTCCTGAGGAAAGCCAGGGGCAGGATATTGGGTCAGTTTTCCTAGGCTTCCAGGATCAATTTGGAGAAGATGACTATCAGCTGTGAAGAGACACCATGACCACGGAAACTTTTCATTACACAGAGGTTTAGTTCCTTACTTACCATCATGGTGCGTCATGGCAGTGTTGTAGGCAGATATGGTGCTGGAGAAGTAGCTCAGGGTTCTACATCTTCATCTGCAGGCAGCAGGGACAGAGTATGTACCACACTGGGCATAGCTTGAGCATATGAGACCTCAAAGCCTGCTCCCACAGTGACACTTCCTCCAACAAGGCTACACCTCCTAATTGTGCCACTCCCTATGGGCCAAGCACTCAAACACATGAGTTTACAGGAGTCATTCCTATTTACAGTGACTTCATAGTCCTATTCATGCATTCAACCCATCCAGAGCTCGGGGGGCTGGTAGACAAAGTTAAGCTTCCAAGTTATGTTTAAGATCTTACTGACCATACAAATTATGAACAAGACAAAAGCAGGCCCCTTAATGAGCCAATGACAGAGGCAGCCTGAATCTAGGAATAAGCTTGTGTAAGCCTCTTGACTACCACCGTCAGAGCAGCTTCTGACCAAGCAGAAGCAAAGCTGTCACCCATCCTGAAAAGATGTCTGTGAACACCAGAAGATGTTATATCCTGCATGAAGACACTTCATCTCAGTGAAGTCGACCCCCAACTCTCTCCAGGGGCTAGCCTAGCCCCTGGTGGACCTCAAGTACCTTTCATTCCATTCCGGGTTAACCCCTGTACAGCAAAGATATCAAGCTACTTGGGGCTAGAGAGATGATGACTCAGAGGTCCTGAATTCAATTCCCAGCAACCACATGGTAGCTCACAACCATCTGTAATGAGATCTGGTGCCCTCTTCTGGTGTGCAGGAATACATATCAGAACACAATAGATAATAAAAAATCTTTTAAAAAAATTAAAGGCATGAACCATGACACTTTTTTTTTTTTTTAAATCTGCCCGAGCAACTATGCTGGCCACTTTTATGTCAACTTGACACAAGCTAAAGTCATCTGAGAGGAAACCTCAATTAAGAACCCCAGATAGGGGGCTGGAGAGATGGCTCAGAGGGTAAGAGCATTGCCTGCTCTTCCAAAGGCCCTGAGTTCAATTCCCGGCAACCACATGGTGGCTCACAACCATCTGTAATGAGGTCTGGTGCCCTCTTCTGGCCTGCAGGCATACACACAGAAAGAATATTGTATACATAATAAATAAATAAAATAAGGGCTGGAGAGATGGCTCAGCGGTTAAGAGCATTGCCTGCTCTTCCAAAGGTCCTGAGTTCAATTCCCAGCAACCACATGGTGGCTCACAACCATCTGTAATGAGGTCTGGTGCCCTCTCCTGGCTTGCAGGGATACACACAGACAGAACATTGTATACATAATAAATAAATAAATAAATAAAGTTAACATTAAAAAAAAAAAATAAAATAAATAAATAAAATAAAAAAAAAAAGAACCCCAGATGGGCGGTGGTGGCAGATGCCTTTAACCCCAGCACTTGGGAGGCAGAGGCAGGCAGAGCTCTGTGAGTCCTAAGACAGCCTGATCTACAGAGTTAGTTCTAGGACAGCCAAGGCTACACAAAGAAACCCTATCTCAAAAAAAAAAAAAAGAAAGAAAGAAAAAAGAAAAAGGACAGAAAAAGGAAAAAAAGCCTTCTTCATAAGATTGGGCTTTGGGGCCAGGTGGTGATGGCGTGCACCTTTATTTTTATTTTTTTTTAATTTTTTGGCTTTTTTCAAGACAGGGCTTCTCTATAGCTCTTGTAGACCAGGTGGCCTCTAACTCACAGAGATCCACCTGCATCTGTGTCCCAACTACTGGGATTAAGTGTGTGCCACTACACCAAGCTAAACATGTCACTCTATTTAACTCAGCAAGAAAACAAGGGTTTTTTTTTTCTTTAAACAAGGTTTATTTATTGTATGGAGTGTTCTGCCTGCATGTGTGCCAAGAGGGCAGAAGAGAGCACCAGCTCTCATTCCATGTTGAGCCATCGTGTGGTTTCTGGGAAATCAACTTAGGACCTCTGGAAGAGCAGGCAGTGCTCTTAACCACTGAACCATCTCTCCAGCCCCAACATTTTTTTTTAAGACTTTTTAAAGCATGTATATGGAGAGTTGGGTGTCCATGGAGGTCAGCTGCCAGATGCGGGATCTGAACTTCAGACCCTCTGAAAGAATAGAAAGGCTCTTAACTGCTGAGCAAGCTCTCCAGCCCCTTGTCTTTTTCTTTTTCTATGTGCAAATCTAATATTCAAATAGTATCCACCTGATGTGTGATGAGAGCTGCATCAATGAGAAAGGTCGGAAGAATGATCAAGAATGAGTCCAGACATCTTTGACCTCCACATGCACATACCCCCACATACATATGCAAACATATACACAATCAGACCCCAAAATGGGAGGCAGGTAAGCAACAGAACTATAGATAAAGGGAGAGGATTTTTAAAAATGATTTATTATTATTATTTACACATGACTGCTGTTTCCCCTCTCTCCTCTCCTCCTAATTTCTTGCCCCACCTTTGCTCTGCCCTGCCATCCACTCCTCCTCCTCATTTAGAAAGGGTAGGTGTCACACGAGTATCAACCAAACATGGCATATTATACTAAGGCTGGACAACACAGTACGAGAGAAAGAGTCCCAAAAGCTGGCAAAACAGTCTGAGACAGCCCCCTTTCCCATGTTAGGAGGCCCAGAAGAACACCCAGCTACACAACTGTAACATGTGCAGAGGGCCTAGGTCAGACTCATGTAGGCTCCCTAGGTGTTGGTTCAGACACTGTAGCTATGAGCCCAGGTTAATTGAGTCTGTGGGTTCTCTTGTGATGTCCTTGACCCTCTGGCTCCTACAATCCTTCCTCCCCATCTTCAACAGGATTCCCCAAACTCTGACTAATGTTCAGCTATGGGTCTCTGCATCCGTTTCCATCAGTTGCTAGACAAAGTCTCTCTGATGTCTATTGGGCTAAGCACCAATCTAAGAGTATAGTAAAATATCATTAGGTATCATTACAGTGACATTTTTCTTTCCTGTCATGTTTGGTTCCATCCTAGGTTTCTGGGCTGTCCATCCTCTGAGTCCTAGTGTTCCAGGTAGTGTCAGGGGTGGGCTCCCTTTCAGGGCAGGGTCTCTGGCTGAACCAGTCATTGGTTGTCCACTCCCACAATTTCTGTGCCACCTTTACTCCAGCACATCTTGTAGGCAGAAATGAAGGAGAGGATTTTTTTTTCCTGTTTTTTGAGACAGGGTTTCTCTGTAGCTTTGGAACCTGTCCTGGAACTAGCTCTGTAGACCAGGCTGGTCTCGAACTCTCAGAGATCCACATGCCTCTGCCTCCCGAGTGCTGGGATTAAAGGTGTGCGCCACCACTGCCCAGCAAAGGAGAAGATTTTTAAAGCTAAAATTTATATACAGTAAAAATGTGCAAATTGGGCTTACAATGAATTTTTTAAGTGTATACACATCAATACTAGCGAATACATCAACACATACAAAACATTTCCACTATCCCTAGGAAGGTCCCTCTGTCCCTTTCTAACTAGTCTCCTGCCAAAGTAATCACTGCTGAATGCCAGACAGATGGGACCATGGAACATGAACTCAAAATCTTCCTTTTGTCCATCATCTTTTACAACACTGATGGTGGCAAACGCCTTTAGCACCAACCAACACATTGTAGGCAGATCTTTGTGAGTTTAAGGCCTGCCAAATTTGCACATCAAGTTTCAGATCAGCCAGAGCTACAGAAACCCTGTCTCAAATAAAAACAAAACAACTCACATAAAATAAAAAGATTTCTTTTTTATCACTCAGTAATAATCTATTTTATGACTATTCCACAATTCCTAGAATCTGTTCTTTAAGGGAGATTTAATTTTGTTTTCCACTTAGGATTTTCTGCCATGCTAGCTACAAATAAAATTTCCTTTGAGAAATGCAGGGAAGTAATGCCAGAAAACTAGGTCACACTCCATCTATCTCCTTTATCTACATTATAAAATCACTGAAAGCACAACAGTCAGTGTACTCACAAAGAGCACAAGGAACACTAGGAATGTTAAATATGCAGTGTTGACTTCTCAAAAGAAAAGATGTGTAACCTGATTTTCACCCAGAAGGCTGCGTGGGAACAGAGGTGGCCAGACCATACCAAGCTCCCACAAGGAGGACCCGAGGTAGTGGTGGTTGTGGGTCTGAGGCTCAGATCAACCAGAGCAGAGACAAGAAGTTCTGCACAGCAATGCTGATTACTGAGCACACGATAGAAACTGACCAGTCAGGGACAATACTGACTCAGGAGCTGACTATGTCCCTGAACCTTCAGTTCAGTGTGTGTTTAAACACAAAATCCACAATTTTTCCACCAATCAGGATTCAAAGATTATGGGTTTTTCCCTATGTGTTCAATCAATGTCAACTCACACAGAATGTAAGCTTTTCCATCCAACCAATAAAATTCATTTGTTCTTTTTGTTGTTATAAACAGTTGTGGTTTTAGAAAACAACAGACTATTTTTTCCAGATTGAACTGTATTAATAAATATACCTGACATAAATTGAATGGTGTCAGCCTCTAGAAGTCTGAAACAACACTGGCTATTGAGTCGTGTTGAGCTGATTTCCTTCTTGCCTCATATGAATCACTCTGCTGACCCTGTTGTCTGTTCCCAAGGGTGAGCTTACTAGGTTTGCAGCTATGTAACCTGTAAATCGGTCTGCTTTTCTGAAAAATTTAGCAAAGTATTCTTTTTTTCAAGACAGGGTTTCTCTGTAGCTTTGGAGCCTATCCTGGAACTAGCTCGTATAGACCAGGCTGGCCTCGAACTCACAGGGATCCACCTGCCATTGCCTCCTGAGTGCTGAGATTAAAGGTGTGCACCACCACTAACCAGCTCTTGTTTTTTGTTTTTCAAGACAGGGTTTTTCTTTGTAGTCTTGGCTGTCCTAGAACTCACTCTGTAAACTAGGCTGGCCTTAAACTCACAGAGATCTGTCTGCAATTAAAGCCATGCACCAACATGGCTAAAGTATTCTTTAATAAATATTATGTTTAATTTTAAAACTTCATTATTTTCTTTTAAATTACGTTTTCTATGAGGAGGTTGACAAACATGTCATAACACAGATGTGGAGGTCGGAGAGTCAGGTTTCTTCTCCCACTATACGGGCCCCAGGGGATGACTCAAGCCATCAGAATAGGTAATGGGTGTACTCACCCATAGAGCGATATCACTCATCCAAACTTTTTTTTTTTTTTAAATTGAAACAGGGTTTCTCTGTGTAGCCCTGGCTGTCCCAGAACTCCCTCTGTAGACCAGGCTGGCCTCAAACTCACATAAATTCACCTGCCTCTGCCTCCCAAGTGTTGGGATTAAAGGTGTTTGCTCGCCAGCAACACCTGGCTCCAAACTTCATTATTTTCAATGACAGAAATAATACCGTATTGTTTGGATAAAGAGTTTGTGTAGATATTAATCTTGTGTGTGCTCAAATAGTACCTTGTGCTTGATACTTTTTTGTTCTGTTTTCTTGAGTCAGGGTAGCTCTGGAACTTATTATGTAAACCAAGGCTCAGATGGTCTCAGATCTGCTGCCTGCCTTCTGAGTGCTGGAATTAACCATGTGTGCCACCACATCCAGCTGCGGTTTTGGTTTTTGAGGCAGTCTTTTCTTACATCTACGTAGTGATCCTCCTGCCTCTATCTACTAAGTGCTGGAACTAAATGAAAACTTCTGAAAGAAAAGGTAGAATCAACATGAATTTAAAATTTTTTTATGGCTGGTTATGGTGCCATAAGCCTTTAATCCCAGGCTCTCCAGAGGCAGGGAAATTTTTGAATTTGAAGCCAATCTTGTCGACACAGTGAATTCCAAACAGCTAGGGCTACACAGTAAGATACTATCTTGAGAGAAGGTGGGAGGAAGAGGGAGGAAGACTGAAGAGGAGAAAAACGGGGAGAGGGAAAGAGCAAGAATGAGAATGAATCTTAGGGCTGTGGCTGTGATGGGGCCAAGGTTCCTGTCTTGTCCCCACTGCAACCATCTAAGGCATCCCACCTCCCTCCACCCCTTATATTCCCCTTCCTATGGGAAAATCCCTTAGAAAATGATGTCTTTATCAGAGCTACATAGTGACATCCTGACCCAAGAAAACAAGATAACTGAGGCCTAGATGCTCCAGTGAACTGCAGCTTTTCATCTCCATTAAAATGCTTGCTTGCCAGGTGGTGAGGTGCACACCTTTAATCCCAGCAGGGGCAGGTGGGTCTATGAGTTCAAGGTCAGCCTGATCTAAAGAGTAAGTTCCAAGACAGCCAGAGCTACACAGAGAAACACTCTCGAAAAGACAAAACAAAAATAAATAAAAATAAAACCTTGCAGAAAGCAGTTAGGGTTGCTTTGTGAGAATGGTTTCGCTCCAAGCAGTTGATGACAGACTTATTAAGACTTTCAAATTCGGACTCTGGTTATGACAAGTGATTGCCTACCATGCAAGAGGCCTTCGGTTAAATTCCACAATCAAAACAAATAAACAGGGGCTGGAGAGAGGGCTCAGCAGTTAAAAGCACTGGCTGCTCTTCCAGTGGCCCTGAGTTCAATTCCCGGTACCTACTTGGTGGCTCACAACCATCTGTAATGAGATCTGGTGCCCTCTTCCGGCCTGCAGGGATACATACAGGCAGAACACAGTATACATAATAAATCAGTTAAAATAAATAAATAAATAAATAAATAGAATTTAAGCTATTTATTCTTCAATTAAATGCTTCACCTAAGATTACCTAAGTTAATTTAAAAACATGGATTAATTTTAGTTTGTCCTAAAATATTAACCAATAATAAATCAAAAAGTTACATCACAAGGAAAAAAAAAGCTGTAAATTTCTGCAGATTATTATTTAAAACTAGTTCTCCCAGGGCTGGAGAGATGGCTCAGTGGTTAAGAGTACTAGCTGCTCTTCCAGAGGCCCTGAGTTCAATTCCCAGCACCCACATGGTAGCTGATATCCATCTCTAGTGGGATCTGATGCCCTCTTCTGGCATAAAGTCATACTTGCAGATAGAATATTAATATACATAAAATATATAAATAAACCCTAAAAAAAAGGAAAGAAAACTAGTTCTCCTGTCAGCTAGTGGTGAAATACAGAATTTCACTACAGAAAGACCAAAATTATAAACCCATTGCCACACAAGGAGTTCAGGCTGGGCTGTTACAAAATTCGAGACCACCAGAAAAGGACCACAGAATCAATCCAGGTTATAATTAGATGAATTTATTAAAACTGCTAGCAGGGTGATAGCCTTAAAGTCAAATCAAAGGCATAGCTCCCATAAGGGGTTGAAAGAAGGGTTTTTATTTTTTTTTATTTTTATTTTTTGGTTTTTTGAGACAGGGTTTCTCTGTGGTTTTGGAGCCTGTCCTGGAACTAGCTCTTGTAGACCAGGTTGGTCTCAAACTCACAGAGATCCGCCTGCCTCTGCAACCCGAGTGCTGGAATTAAAGGCGTGTGCCACCACCACCCAGCGAAAGGGTTTTTAAAAGGCAAACCCAAAATTACTTAATTTTTCTGTGAATTTGCAGCTCTGTGAGAAACTGCCTCACTCCCCTTACATACGTCAGTAAGTTACAAAAGCCAGAGCAAGCAGCTAATTATTTCACAAGTTATACCATTCTGGAAAGGGCACAAAAAATCAGGAATTTAAGAAAAGCTACTAAAATGGGTACCTTAGCCATCACATTCCCTACTGGCTCTAGTTCATATAAGTCAAATCGATTCATGTTGAAGTACAGGTTGATAACGAGCCTGTAGGGCTCATATTTTAGCAACAGACTTGATTCTGCCTTTAATGTCAGTGCAAGCCCAACTGTGATGCCAAGGAGCAGTATGAAGCAGAGGCCCAGCTATGACCATTAAAGGGTCATGGGGACCAAGAGAAAAGAGACTAAACCAATTAGAAGCCTCAGTTCACTCCTTTGCCCTTGAATCTAAGTTTTTCTGAATCATATCTAATGTTTTCAATGTAACTCCTGAGTTACTGACACAGAGACAGTTTTCACAGCATAAAAATGACTTTCCTTCAAGAGTAACAAATCCAGTCCTCGATGGTTCTGTAAAACCATTTCTGCTGGGGAAACTACTTGTTTTCCACGCTGTCTATGTCTTGGTCTACTTTATTCCTTAGTGTTTGAAAACTCTGGTCTTCAGTAACTAGGGCTGATGCTACCAACCTGTGACTCTTGCTTCATGAGGAGGGGTTAACTACACCTGTGACTGATACTCTTTTTTTTCTAACAAGGCCCTAATGAGCCTCAGAATGGAAATGTCCTTCATAAGCAAGCAAAAGTTTTATGGTGGGGTAGTAGTTAATAGAGAGATTGACCTCTAGCCCATATAATAGGGAGGCCTGGGACCTAGACAAAGTTAACAATCTCGTCCCAGGCTAGAGTGTGTATAATTTGTCCAATTATGCAGTAACTTCAAGGTCTTGAGCTCAGGGACATCTCAGGATATAAGTCTGTACTGCAGTAGGGTTGAGGCTGACTCTATTACTGTAGCTTCTTGATTGTGACTGTGGGTGGAGTGGCCTGAGAAGGGGGACAGAGAAATGAGATACCTTAATCCCTGGTTGAGGCTGCCGGTTCATTTTAAGACCTACAGGATTGGCTAGGTAGGATGGTACCCATTTCTGAATAGTGAATTCTACACCGGGACTGTTTCCATAATTCTTAAATTTAAGCACAAATCCCCAGGTCCGACCTGTGGCGAACTTCTTGACTCAGCGTATTGAGTTCTGAATCCTCTTCAGCCCCTCGCCTGGCGACCGAAGTTCCCAGGGTTTCGGCACCAGCTGCAGCGAACTTCTCCACCAGCCGAGGAAGAACAACCACCACACGAGGATTCTTTTCAGATCACGCTTTAATGGAGTGCCTCTTGGTTGAGGGAGAGCAGGAAACAAGGGGCCCCGAGAGCACTAAAGCAGCTGCTTATATAGGGAGTAGGCACACGGGTCGCCCTGTGATTGGTTGCCACCATCAGCTGACACCAGACTGCATTGGGATAGGCCAAAGGGCCCTTAACCACCACGCATGCGGGAAGCGGGGGACACGCAGCTCCCAAAGGCATAGCCATATATGGACTTGTTTTATTTCCAACTTCCAACGGGACAGGATGTCAGCGCCATCTTGTAATGGCGATTCTGTCCGGCTCCCTGCACTGACCTGCAAGCCAGTATTTGGAGCTCAATTCATTCCAGGCAATGATCTTTTTTTTTTTTTTTTTTTTTTGCTTTTTTTTGAGACAGGGTTTCTCTGTGGTTTTGGAGCCTGTCCTGGCACTAGCTCTTATAGACCAGGCTGGTCTAGAACTCTCAGAGATCCGCCTGCCTCTGCCTCCCTAGTGCTGGGATTAAAGGCGTGCGCCACCACCGCCTGGCTCAGGCCATGATCTTTAAAGTGAAGGGGTTGCAGGTCCCAGGTTTACAATCCCGAGAAGGATACACTCGTTGAATGGAGATGAATGGGTCTTTATGTCTACCCTGGTCAGACTCAGTCTCACAGCCTGGGGTGGAGCAATGATAATCTCTTTTACATTTATGACAGTGTGTAGGCCCATCGGCTGGGCACGCATAAAATGGTGAAGACCAGAAGGATATTTCCCGCATTTTGGTCCTACACCCCGGGTGAACTGGACTGTAACTTTCCCATTCAGCCATGAGTTCATTGTTATCAAAGAAATCGTACAGGTCGAATCTAAACACAGGTTGGGAGGTGGCATTCCAGAAAATGCCTATTATTTTCTTATCTGCAATTCGAGACAGTTCCCAATCCCAGACTTCAACCCTTTTAGTTGGCCATATTTAACAGTTACCTCCCAAGATTCCCAATATTAGTGTCAGATGCAGGCCAGCTACACCTTTAGAGGGCAATGGGGAGTTTGCATTACCCTCCATTCCTCACCTTCCCCGGGCTGGTTGTGTCCACCTTTACATGGGATGGGTGGATCCAAACTGCAGTCCCACTACCTTGATGGCCTTTGGATCACAGGGTATAGTTCCTTCCAGGAAGGTTCCGGAGTCTGGTTGGGTAGGTGGTGGATGCACACCAAGTCCCCAGTCAAGGGTGGCACAGGCGGTGGCTCTGGTTGTCTGCTGTGTTGCCTGTAAGGACTTGAGAAAGGAACAATTAGACAGTTCAATAATAATCTGTGGCCTTCCCATGATAGAATAAGCGGAAGTGGTCGGCCAAACATTTTACTTGTCCTGATAGGGGGAGCACCTGATCCTAAAAAGAACAGTAAGGAGAAATCTGTCCACCCCTTTGCTAGTTTCTGCCCACAATTTAATAAATGGTTTTGTAAATAATTATTTCTTTCTACCTGTCCTAAACTCTGTGAACTACAGGCACAGTATAATTTTCATGTATTCCTGGAGTTTTAGCTACTTGTTGAGACATTTTGGCCATGCAGGCCATGCCTCTTTCAGACCCTAAAAAGGAGGGAAGGCCAAATCAGGAAATAATGTCCATTAATAACTATATTAGCTGTTTCTGAGCTGGTGGAAAAGGCTTCTTACCCATCCTGAAAAATATTTATAAAAACTAGCAAACACCAGGATTGAAGTTAAGAGCACTGACTGCTTCTTACAGAGGTCCTGAGTTCAATAGTTCAATTCTCAGCAACCACATGGTGGCTCAAAACCAACTGGATTGCAATCTGGTGCCATCTTCTGGCCTGCAGGGACACATGCAGAACATTGTATACACACTAAATAAATACATCTTTAAAAAAAAAAAAACAAAAAACAAACTAGCAAATACCAGTAGGCAAACTTCATCAGAGCAAATTCAGTAAAGTCTAATTCCCAATGTTTACCAGGTTAAGTCTCCTTTTGCAAGCAACCACCATAGGTACAGGTGCTGGTTTTCCTTTTGTCACAATCACCTGGGCACAGACAGCACAGTGGCAGGCGATTTGTTCAACCCTTTCATCCACGTGGTATAGAAAGTACCTATCCCTGATTAATTTTTAATTTGGTTGATCCCAGGTGTGTTTTGATGAATTTGTGAGAATGGGTGGCCACAGGGCTTCTGGCAGGAAGAACCCACTGTCTCAGAAGACCCTTGTTGTCTGGTCCAGTTTTTTTTTTTTTTTTTTTTTTTTTGGTTTTTCGAGACAGGGTTTCTCTGTGGTTTTGGAGCCTGTCCTGGGACTAGCTCTTGTAAACCAGGCTGGTCTCGAACTCACAGAGATCCGCCTGCCTCTGCCTCCCGAGTGCTGGGATTAAAGGCGTGAGCCACCACCGCCCGGCTTCCAGTTTTCTTCCTTGCTAGTATACATAGGACATTCTAGCAGGTTTGGCTCAGGCAGGAGAGTGAGTATTGAGAGAGGGCCTAATATTTGCAGTGGCCCCATTGGCTCTGTGGTAACTCCTTTTGCCATGGCATCAGTAAATCTGTTGACTCATCCTTCCACTGAGCCCCCTCTCTGGTGTCCTAGACAATGGACAATAGCAAGCTTTTCTGGCAGCCAAACAGCTGCCAGGAGAGCTAAGACCTCCTCCTCTTTGGTTTTGATCTCCCTTCCCTCAGGGTTAGTAGCCTCGTTCCTGGTACAAGGCATCGTGGATATATGGAATGGCAAAGGCATACAGCTACCAGTATAGATGTTGATGGCTGACTATTTCCCCACCTTAGTGCCTGAATCAAGGCTAATTAGTTCTGCCTTTTGGGTTGATACTCCTTGAGGAAGAGATTGAGCCCAGGTTACCTCAATGAGTGTCGCTTGAGCTGTACCTGCACACCTCGGCCCATCCTCACACAGCTGCTTTCATTAGTAAACAGGGTTGCATCTGCCTTTCTGAGAGGCTGGTCTCACAGGTCCAGTCGTCCACACTGCAGATGGTCAATAATTTAGACATGGTTGTGGACTAGCTATTCTTTGGGGTTAGGCAGAAGAGATGCTGGGCTCAACACTGCAGAAGTTAAGAATCTGATCCTGGATGCATCAAAAATGAGAGCCCAATAATGGGTAAGCATGTGTTTGACATCTAGCACTCAGAGGCTCCCCAAAGGAGCATTTCAATGGCGTAGTGACAACCAACTCCTTCCTCATGGTCTATTTATCAGCTTCTTTCATCAATAATGCAGTGGCAGCAATAGCCTGGATACAAACTGGTCATCCTACTGCAACTGGGGCTAGGTGTTTAGACAAAAAAGCCATAGGCCTTTTTGGTTTTTTGTTTGTTTTGTTTTTTCAAGACAGGGTTTCTCTGTAGCTTTGGAGCCTGTCCTGGAACTAGCTCTTGTAGACCAGGCCGGTCTCGAACTCACAGAGATCCACCTGCCTCTGCCTCCCAAGTGCTGGGATTAAAGGTGTGCACCACCACCGCCCGGTGCCACAGGCGTTTTTCACAGTCCCCAAGTTTGAGTCAGTATGCCTTTCATCAACCAATTTTATTCATCCACAAACAATTGGAAAGGTTTAACAATGTCAGGTAACCTGAGCACTGGAGTCTCCTTTTCCTTGCCCTACCAGCTCAGAGGGCCATTTCCTCCTAGGCTCAAGTATTATGGTTTTGCTATTTCTGCAAAGTTAGGTACCCATAGTCTGTAACCAGGAATTCTCTCACCTGCCTTTTATCCTGTTGTTCATGAATATTCACGATAGCTTGCATCCTGCCTGAGGACAGGATCCTGCTGCCTCCCTCCATGCTATGTCCCAGATTAAGTTACCTTATTGAAGCATAATTGGGCCTTTTTTATCAGATACCTAGTAGCCCGGCTGCTGGAGTGTTTCTCCACAGTAGTTTGCCGGCACTCTTTCGGGGTGTGTGAAACAATGAGATCCTTCATACATTGCAAAATGGTGATTTCCAGGTGCTCTTGGTGATACTCAAGGAGGTCTGCACTAAGAGCCTCATCAGAGTGGGGAAGAGTTTTTTGCTGTTTTTTTGTTTTGTTTTGTTTTGTTTTGAGCCCTAGCTATCCTGGAACTATCTCTGTAGACCAGGCTAGCCTCACAGAACTCCACCTGCCTCTGCCTCCACAGTGCTGGGATTAAAGGTGTGTGCCACCACAACTTTAGAATGAGGTAGTTCTGAAACCCCTGCAGAAGTTGAGACCAGTTCAATAGGTAACTGAACCCTGACTTGGGATGTACCCATTCAAAAGCAAACATGGATCCAGACGCAGAGAGGAAAAGGCATCCTTTAGGTCTAAGACAGTGTATACAGTTTTTCCTGGAGCTAACAGGCTGAGTAAAGTATAAGGATTGGGCACTTGAGGGTAAACAGTTTCTACTCTTTTTTTGGCTTCCTTCGCGACTGGGTATCTAACCTGTACAGGCAAAGCTGAGTTCAGGAGTTAAACAACTATTGTGAGACCAGTGCAGGGAAATTGGTCTCTACCCATACAGAAAACTTAACATACTTTTGTTAGGCGCGATTCATCAGCTCTTAGTTTTTCAATACTCATTTTTGTTTGTCATTTTATAGTCTTCTGAAAAAGGGCACTTTACCAGAATTGCTGAGTATGGACTTGCCAGGTCCAGAATGGCTTTATTCTCATTGAACAAGATAATGGTGGCATTAAGTTTTCTCAACAAACCTCTATGAATCAGGGGATATGGAAATCTGGCATAACAAAAAAAGAATGAATCACAGTACCTTGTCCAAGGTTCACTTCTTGGCTGGTGGTCTAGAAGTAGACACTGGTTCCTGTGGATGGTGATTCTCTGCTCAGTGATGGGGTTTAGGGGTCGGGTCAGCACTGAATGGGCTGTATTCATGCTTACCAGAAACCAGAATTTTGCCCTCTATTTTCCTATAACCATGGGCTCTTAGGGGCTCACTGGTATGGTGCCCTAGCCCTATCGATGTAGAAGAGACCCAGCCAATCACCTTGCTAGCAGGGGGCGGGGTCCCCCGAGAATATTTTTTACTTATAAAGATTGCAGGTGTGCTCCCAACCGCCCCTTCTGTTTTCCTGTTCTCCGCGGAAACTTGTGGTTCTGTAAGTCTATTTCCCCATTAAAGCTGTATATATTTTTACAATCTGTCTACATTCATTTACGCCAATACACTTGGCGCCCAATGTGGGACACGAACCCACGACCCTGAGATTAAGTGTCTCATGCTCTACCGAAGTTAGATAGGAATTAAAAATTATATGTTTGTCATATTTATTTTTAGGTTAATCAGGGTTTTTAGATACATAGAGATTATATTTAGTATAGATAGTATAATCTTCAGCCTCTTCAAAGAGCTGTAAAAAAATGGCCTTTAATCTAACCTAAAATTCTGTACCAACGAGACACAATCACTCCTGGCGACACCACTCTACTCCCGAGAGAAACATTGAACACCAAAGACACTCCACTGGGAGCTTGTCTTCTTGGCAGAACTAACCTTTGGGTTAAAAAAAGCACATACCTCAACTACTGACAAAGATACAAAATATCCATAAGTGGATAAAACAGGATTGTCTTATCTTGCCAAGACAGGGTAGGATAGTTCTAAGAAAGTTCCTTACCTTTAATAATGGTATGTCAGTTATGTTAGGCCTTAGCCAAAGTTGGTTGACTCAACATTACAAATAAGACTTTGGGTGATTGCCCAGGTAGTCAGTTGTCTCTGTCATTCGTTGCACGTTTTGGATATTTCTCGTTTATTAAGTAATATTAACTCCCTTCTCAGATCTTTGACGGAGTTAAAGATTATATAATTATAGTTACTTTCTACATTATTTAGACTCCTTGAGATAGAATGTTTAACAAAACTTTTGTTATATGTTTCTTGTTCAATATTGTTTGTTATATTTATAATTTGTTACTATTGTATATAGTTATATTTGGTTTGGCTCTATCTTATTTAGACAAAAAGGGGAGATGTAGGAGAGACCCAGCCAATCACCTTGCTAGCAGGGGGCGGGGTCCCCCGAGGATATTTTTTACTTATAAAGATTGCGGGTGTGCTCCCAGCCGCCCCTTCTGTTTTCCTGTTCTCCGCGGAAACTTGTGGTTCTGTAAGCCTATTTCCCCATTAAAGCTGTATATATTTTTACAATCTGTCTACATTCATTTACGCCGATACATATCAATTTGATCCAATTAGACTGAAGATCAGTCCTCTTTTTCATGTTATGAACTTTGGGGCACTTGTTTTTCCAGTGTCCTTTTTCTCTACAATATGCACACTGGTTCTTCTTCATCATGGCTCAGGTCTGATTTGGTTGCCTGAGGGCAACCATCAGGCCCTTCTCTGAAGTTGGTTATCATTATCCTGGCCAGTCTTATGTCCATCTCATCTGGATCTCTGCTGTTAAGTCTTCTGAGTTATTTATAACAGCTGTGACCTATTCATTCCTTCAGCCTTTCTAACTTCTTCAAATGTTTGGGGCTGACTGGGTAAGTAAAGAAATGTTAGTAACCCCTGGTTTTCTGGGCTGTCCAGATCCTGGTAGGCCTCTTGGAGATGCCCCAGCAGCCCAGCAGGATTCCTCAAATTATTTCAGATACCTCTGAGATATTAAATGGCTTTCTATCCACTACTCTTATTCTGGTCAGCAGGGCCTGGCGATAGGTGGAGAGCCCTGCTACCTTGATCAGTGCTGGGATTCTAGTTTGTTAAGGTTGAGGGCAATATTCACTCTGCTCTTTTTTCCAATGAACCCACTGCAGCCTTCCTGGCCTCAGTAATAAAACAGGGTACCTAAAACCTGCTTATAACCAACCCAGGCAGGCTGACTGGTAAAGTTTCCGACAGGTTGATGAGGGGCTAAGGTTCTCAGAAAAGAGAGAATTTTGGGTCTTTCAGTTATACAGATAACTGGCTGAAAGGAACAAAGACTACAAAATGCCTAGGCCTCTGCCCATTTCCTGTCCCTTCCTCTGACAGGGGTTGGGGCCCTTTAGGGGGTGCCTCTCTGAAACAGAGTACAGCTAGGGTCTGGCTCGACTGAGGTGGAGCGCAATCCCACCCATTTTGAGTGTGCAGAGGTTGAGAATCAGTTAGATGGAGGTGAGGGAAAATCAGGATAAACTCTTGGGACTGCAGGCATAGAGTACCCTTCAGACAGTCAGGCCCTGGACTATCTGGATGTGTGGAGTGTAAGGTGAGGAACCGTCTTCCTCCTCTTCAGGGACTAGAACAGAGAATCCAGACATTCTACTAAGGTTCTTACTCCTCCATGGCCTCTGCACCAATGCCTGTCTCCAGGTTTCTGTCCTGTTTGAGTTCCTGTCCTGACAGTGACATGGAAGTATAGGTCAAATAAACCCTTTTCTCCCCAAGTTGCTTTGGTCATGGTGTTTCATCAAGGCAATAGTGACCTTGACCAAACACTTTGTTCACCTTACTTTGTCCCAAGTTGTAAATTACCAAGCGGAGGTGCAATTCAGTCCTAATGATTTAAAGATGAGGTCACCACCTTAAAAACACTTGCTCTGGGGGCTGGAGAGATGGCTCAGAGGTTAAGAGCACTGGCTGTTCTTCCAGAGGTCCTGAGTTCAATTCCCAGCAACCACATGGTGGCTCACAACCATCTGTACTGAGATCTGGCGCCCTCCTCTGGCGTGCGGGCATACATCGAGGCAGAATGTTGTATACATAATAAATAAATAAATCTTTAAAAAAAAAAAAAAACACTTGCTCTGAGCATGGTGGTGAATGCACTCAGCACCCAGGAGGAAGAGGCAAGATGATCTCTGTGAATCCAGCTTGGTCTACAGAGTGTGTTCCAGGGCAGCCAAGGCTATTAAAAAAGAGACTATTGGGCTGGAGAGATGGCTCAGAGGTTAAGAACATTGACTGTTCTTCCAGAGGTCCTGAGTTCAATTCCCAGCAACACATGGGGATTTACAACCATCTGTAATGAGGTCTTGTGCCCTCTTCTGGTTGCAGGCAGAAATACAGGCAGAACAATGTATACATAATAATAATAAAAAAGAATATCTCCACGCCCCCAAAAAGAAAATCTACTTCAATAAATGCTACCAACATGACTCAGTGGTTACAATGTTTGCTTTATTTGTGTTTGAATCTTAGTACCCATGTAAAGAAGCCAGGTATGGCAGTGCTTATCTGTAACTCTAGAGCTGAGGAACTGAGAAGGTAGATCCCCAGGGCCAGCAAACTCCGGGTTAGTTAGATTGTCTCAAAAATAAGGTAGAGAAGCAACTGAGGAAGATATCTGCCTTTATTTTCTATTGCTATAATAAAACACTGACCAAAAATAATTGGGGCAGAGTTAATTTCATATTACACCTCTCAGGTTATACTCCATCACTGAGGTAAATCAGGGCAAGAACTGGAGAAGAAACCATGGAGAAACACTGGTTATTGGCTTGTTCCTCTTGCCTTCTTATACAACCTAGAACCATCAGCCCAAGGGTGGTACAGCCCATAGTGGGTTGAGTCTACCCACATCATTAATCAAGAAAATGCCTTTCCTACAGGCTAATTTGATTGGAGGTGTTTTCTCAATTCAGGTTTCTTCTTCCCAAATGACTCCAGCTTGTATCAAACTGAAAAGTATGAAACTATCTTAGTCAATGTGCAATGTCTTACTAATGTCCCTTAGTAAAGGCACACCATGACCACAACATCTAACTGGGGCTGGCTTACAGTTCAGGGGGTTAGTCCACGGTCAGCATGGCGGGAGCATGGCGGCATGCAGTCAGACATGGTGCTGGAGAAGTAGCTGAGAAGTCTACATCCAAATCTGCAGGCAGCAGGAGAGAGATCCTGGGCCTAGCTTGAGTTTTTGAAACCTCAAAGCCCACCCCCAGTGACATACTTCCTCCAACTAGGCCATACTTTCCAATCCTTTCAAAGAGCGCCACTCCCTGATGACCAGTCATTCAAATCTATAGGAACCATTCCCATTCAAACTACCACACTAAGCAGCACAGCATCCAGTCAGCCTCCCCAGATATGGCCTCACATCTGGAAGATGACTCATTCTTAAACTGGGTCTCCCCACCATTTTCTTTTCCTTTTTTTCTTTCTTTTTTGTTTTTGTTTTTCAAGTGCTAGAATTAAAGGCATGTGCTATCACCACCTGGCTGTTTTATTTGTTTCTTGGCTCTTTTTCCCTCCTAATCCACAATTACAGATTTCTTTACAGTTGTTTTTGCTCTGTACTTCCTGCAATCTCACCTTATTCCAGAGATGTCACCATCCCTATGAAGAAGACCTCTAAATTTCATTTTTTTCTCAGAAACATTTTTTCCACATCCCAGAATTACTTATAGCACTGGAACTTTAAACTTGAAATAATGAATATTTTTAAAATTAGTTTTATTGCACTTTCTTATGTGTGTGAATTCAAGTGGGCACACCTCTGCCATGGCTCATGTACCAGAGCTCACATCTGGCTATCAGAAGACAATGTCCAGGAATCTGATTTCTCCTTTTATGATGTGGGTTCTTTGGGTCAAACTCAGGTGGCCACGCTTGATGGCAGACATATGCACCTCCTGAGTCATTTCACCAGCCCAAAAGAATCAACTCCGATGGCCTCCTAAACTGTTCCTTTTTCTTCCATTTTCAAATTTTATCAATACCACGCATTTGTCAAGTAATTCAGGCTTTGGAATTTGGGGAATCTAGGTTTCCACATATCTCCAAGATTTTATTTTATTTTGAGACAGGGTTTTGTGTGGCTCAGATTGGCCTTGAACATTCCCGGTAACTGAAGCTCACCTTTAAATTCCTAATTCCATAATTCCAAGTGCTGGTATTAGGGGTATGAGCCACCAAATCCACAAAGCAAACTATCACTCATCACATTCAGGGATGAAAAGAGCTAGATAATTCTCATGCTTGTCTTAGCTGTACCCAATAACTGAGAAGGAAAGACAAGAAGAGAAGCAGGTTAAGGGATGGTAATGAGTTTGTGTAAGAACTGGTGAATGTATGGTGCGAAAATTCAAAGTTACATAGTTGAATATGTGAGTGGGTTTAAAGCCAAGAAGACTATAAATTTCTATCAAATGTGTACTGATAGAGAACAAATCACTCTAGTTTGACAGCTAAAATTACCAAAAGCTTACTCAGTTTTTGTGAGAAAGCTGGGAACAGCACATCCGATGGTTCTGATTGGAGTCTCTCATGTGCCCACATAGAAGGCTCCACTTCCAACTTCATGTGTATGACTACTAGCTGGTTGTTAAAGCAGCTTCACAATATGGCACCTGGCTTCCTCTCTGGCCTAGAATTCACTGCAATCCTCCTGCCTTAGGCTTCTAAGTAGTGGTATAACAAGTACCATGCCAGGCTTGGCATCCTATCACCTTCTTAATACTGTATTAGAAAGAACCCAGTCACTAAATCAGCCCACACTGAAAGGTATGTATTGATGTTTCATGTGGGAATAGGAATCTCAGTTTCAGTTCTTTCACCTTGCAATATCACACTAGATTAACTTTACTAAAGCACATTATTAGCATTAGTATTCTTATGATTTCTCTCAAGTGTGACCACAGGTTAACAACTTTGTCAGTTTTAAAGCCTATATCCCAGCCCTCCATTTTGCAATTCTCTGGCTTTAGTCACTTGCTGTTTCCAAACACCTCCAGGATCTATCATCTGAATTCATGCCATCTTCTTAGCCCAAAAGTCTGGTGCTTGGGGCTGGAGAGATGGCTCAGCAGCTAAGAGCATTGGCTGTTCTTCCAGACCTGCGTTTGTTTCCCAGCATTCACATGGTGGTTTACAGCCAACCGTAATTCCAGTTCTAGAAGGATTCAACACCCTTTTCTGGCCTCCACCAGCACTGCACACATGTGGTGCACAGACATACACGCAAGCAAAAGACCCGTACACATAATCTTTTTAAAAAAAAGTCTAGGGGGCTGGAGAGATGGCTCAGAGGTTAAGAGCATTGCCTGCTCTACCAAAGGTCCTGAGTTCAATTCCCAGCAACCACATGGTGGCTCACAACCATCTGTAATGGGGTCTGGTGCCCTCTTCTGGCCAGCAGGCATACACACAGACAGAATATTGTATACATAATAAATAAATAAATATTAAAAAAAAAAGTCTAGTTCTCAAACAATGGATGCTCTTTGGAGTGTGTTGGTGTGTAAAGAAGCCTGGATACCTCAAGCCCAATGTAACAGCTCATTGCAATATGCTAAAAGTTCATCTTATAGTAGATTCTAAAACAGACAAGGAGCCGGGTGGTGGTGGCGCGTGCCTTTAATCCCAGCACTCGGGAGGCAGAGGCAGGCGGATCTCTGTGAGTTCGAGACCAGCCTGGTCTACAGAGCTAGTTCCAGGACAGGCTCCAAAGCCACAGAGAAACCCTGTCTCGAAAAACCAAAAAATAAAAATAAAAAAATAAAAAAAATAAAACAGACGAGGAGAAGCCAATGACTTTTTCCAAAATGTTTAGTAGGGGTTGACTTAAGTCAAGATCCTTATTCGACACCAGCAGGAGAGCATTATTCCTTCAGAGAAGGGCCGCTTTTGGAAACAAAAGGCAACGGATAACATTCTACTTCGTTTCTTCAGCTCTCGAAAAACTTCACACAGCTAGTTGAGAAAAGCCTGTCACTATCCTCAACAGTTAGTCCATAGCTCCTAAACAAACTATGGAGCTGTGCTGGTTGGGGGGGGCGGGGGCTCACTCACTCACCCTTGTAATCCCAGCCTCTGGGACGCAGGGGAGGAGGATTGAGTCAAGTTTCAGGACAACCTGAGCTAAATAAATAGCAAGCTCTTGACCAAAAGTAAAATAAAATAAATAGAGCGTGTTGGCGTACGCCTTTAACTTCAGCACTGGGGAGGCTGAAGCAGGAGGATCTCTGAGTTCGAGGCCAGTCTGGTCTACAGAGAAGGGTTCTAGGATATTCAGAACTCTCAAAACAAACAAACAAAATAAAATAAAAACTAATGGTACCACTCAGAGCTTCCGATACTGAGAACAACATCGTTGTTATAAGGCAGCACAATAGGTACACTCGGCAACTACTCCTAATTTAAAAAGAAAACGTAAATTGTATCTATTCGTAAGGAGGAAATAAATAGAGTATGCGTCTAACAGTCCTGGAAGCTTCTAGGAGGTGGTGGTCTCTGCGGAAGGGAGAGAAGCAGGAAGGAGGCATTCTGGAGTACTGCGCTACTTACTGGTAGTCCAGGGCTTACCTTGAGCCGACGCTCCGAGACCCACTCATCTTCTTCTTCCTCACTTAGCTTCACGCGCCTGGTCCTAGCGGTTCCTCATTATTTCGGGGAACAGCACCAACTGGGGGAAAGCGACACCAGAAGCCACAACGGGGTGGAGGAGCCTCGGCTTCCCGCTCTTCAGGGGCCGCACGGGTTGAGGACAGGGCTCCAGTCTCTTCTCAGGACGCGCTCCCGCTTTCCTCCGTGGAGGAGCGGCAGGGCTTGCGAGGCGCGGAGCCTTAGGAGGAGCCGGGCGCAAAGCGCCGCCTCAACGATGGCTCTGACCCCTGCCGGCTCCTTCACCACCAACTACACCGAAATCGAATCCCCCGCCTTGCGGAAATGAAGCACTAGGCCCCCGTGCGGCCCCACCCCTTATCTTCCGGTTCCGGGCCGCGCGCGTTCCTAGCTCCCGGGTTCTGCACGAGGCTAGGGAGAATCATGGAGAGCTCTGTGTCCGCCTCCACCCCGGCCTCAGCGGACACGCCGACCGCTCTGGAACATCTGGACAGAGAGCAGGCGAGTGATTGGGGGACAGCGACTTGGAAGCAGGGTAGTTGGGGCCCGCGTGAGCCATGGGTGCGGAGCGAGAGGCCTGGAAACCCAGAGCGGGCCCGAGAGTGCGTGTGCGCCCCGGAGCCCGAAGGATGTCGCCGAAAACGCACCCCGGCGGGTTCGCTTCCCTCGGGCCTGTGACCGTTTGCCTCTTGTTGAAATTGGGCAAGAGCGCTCCATTCTGCAGGGTTACAGGACGCTTGTACGTGCACGTGCGAAAAGTAGCGTGCTTAGGGCCGGGCGTGTGTCGCTCTGAAAGTGCTCCCAGCGCTATGCTCTTTTCCTGATGTTCCCTCTGTCGTGGAGGGCAGGAGAAGCTTCGGTAGAGCTTGTAAGGACACCTTGTAAACAGATTTTGGGAGTTCTTGATGGATTCAGAAATTGCACTGGGTTCAAATTCTAAGAGCTCAATACACTGATTGAAGTTTGCTCAATAGCCGGGCTGTGGTGGCTCACGCCTTTAATGCCAGCACTAGAGAGGCAGAGACAGGCGGATCTCTTTGAGTTCGAGGCCAACCTGATCTACAGAGTGAGTTCCAGGACAGGTTCCAAAGCTACAGAGAAACCCTGTCTCGAAAAAGAGAGAGAGAAATTTGACCGGTAAAAAGAAAGAGTAGCAAAGGAAACAAACCTGTTTGTGTTTATGGGAGCAATGGTTAACCTAAATTGAGAAAATTAATTTATTTCTGTGTTTATGCAGATAAGAAAGGCAGTGGAAGTTCTGCTTGCACACTCCAAGTCAAGAAAAAACAATAATGAGTTACTTTCGAATGGGAATGAGAATTTATTTTTAATGGTGGTATTATGGAAAATTCCAAAGAAAGAACTGCGGGCCCGAATGTAAGTTCTAATTTACCTGTTCTGGGTTTTTTGTTTTGTTGTTGTTATTTGGCTTTTCTTCCTTCCGTTCTTTTTTTTTTTTTTTTTTTAATGGTCTCATTACAAAGGCTTGCCTGACCCCAAACTCAGGAGTAGATCTGCCTCTGCCTCTTGAGTGCCTGGGCTTTAAATTTTGAGACTTACTTAGAGTGTATCTATTTCTGAGTATATGAATGTGTACCACATATCTCCAGTGCTTGCTGAGGCCAAAGGAAAGTGTCAGATCACCTGGTACCGGAGAGACAAGAGGTTTTGAGCAGCCCAGTGTGAGTACAGGAAACTGAACTAAGACCATCTGGGAAAGCAACAGATGGTCTGATCTGCTGAGTGCCCTCGGTCCTGCTTGGGAGCCCTCTTCCCCCACCCCCATATTCTAAGATATTTTTAGAGCCAGGTGTGGCAGAGACAGGCAGATCTCTGAGTTCAAAGTCAGTCTGGTCTACAGAGCTAGTTCTAAAACAGCCAGGGCTACACAGAAACCGTGTCTTGAAATTAAATAAAAATATTTTATAGGTTACATTTATTTTGGGGGTTGGGGGTGGGGCACACATGTGGAAGTCCGAGAATAAATATAATTTCTCATCTGCTGTGTTGGTCCTGGAATTGAGCTGTAAGCGTGTGTCTTTACCCACTGGTTCATCCCGCCTCCCCAAGGCATCTATGTGTGTCAGCTTCCTCTGATGTAGAGCTGACATAATTGTGTCAGCGTCCTCTGATGTAGAGCTGACATAATTGTGGTCACTCTCCTACTCTCACTTGACCAAGTGTCTTATAGATTATGTTCTGCTTGTTCTTTTTATCAAAGCAATATGTAGTATAGCTTGTTTTTCTCCAAAAAATGATGGCTCGGGGAGGTTTAAAGGGAAAAATACTCTAAAATGTGGGGGGGTGTGTGTGCAGAAGCTTAGGGGACCCTGGAGAGGATCAGATTCCCTGGAACTTGAGTTACAGATGATGTAAACTGCTATGTGGGTGCTGGGAACCAAACGTGGGTCCTCTGAAAGAGTTACCAGTGCTCTCAAATGCTGGTCCAGCCCCACTTCACTTTAATCTATATGTCTGTAAACACATATGTTTATGTATGTATGTACACACGTGTGAAAACACGTGCTGGGTATGTGAAGATATTCTTGGGTCTCTTCCTTGGGAATGCCATCCACCCCCTTTTTAGGCGGGTCTCATTTGCTTAGAGCTCATCAGCTAGGGTTTACCACTGAACCCTACGGATCCTCGTGTATGCACCTTCCTCTGAGATAGGTCATGTTCGTTACCACCCTTCTCTCTGACATAGGTTCAGGGGATGAGCACAGATCCTTGTTTGTACAGTGAGTGCTTTAAGTTGTCTCCCGGGAGATGGAGCATGATTCCTTCCTGTGCTGCGGGACTGCTCTACAGTGAGCTACACTCCCAGCCCTCTGCATCCTTTATTCCCATATCTTTGTTCAGTTTTTCACTTGTGGGACGTCCTTTTTTTCTTTTTTTCTGTTCTTCTCCCACCTGTCTTAATTGATTTGATTTATTCTGGTTTTGGTGTGGGTTTTTTCTGGGCTGGCCTGGCACTTTTCCACATTCCTTCCTCATGTTAAAACTGGAATTGTCAGCATGCCTGACTTGCTTTCCTTCAGAGCAGTATTTGCTTAAGTAGAAAATAATCAAGCCAGACAGTGGTGGCGCACGCCTTTAATCCCAGCACTCCGGAGGCAGAGGCTGGCGGCTCTCTGCGAATTCAAGGCCAACCTGGTCTACAGAGCTAGTTCCAGGACAGGCTCCAAAGCTACAAAGAAACCCTGTCTCGAAAAACAAGAAAGAAAATAAAAGTGTAGGTAAATGGGGCTGACAGGATGGTTCAGGTAGATATGCTCGCCCCCAGTCCAAGTGACCTGAGTAAAATCTCTTGGCACACGTGGTGGAAGGAGAGAAACAGTTCCCAAAACTTGTCCTCTGAACCCACATGTGTGCCATGGTACACCAACAAAAATTTTTTTAGCCGGGCGGTGGTGGCGCACGCATGTAATCCCAGCACTCGGGAGGCAGAGGCAGGCGGATCTCTGTGAGTTCGAGACCAGCCTGGTCTACAGAGCTAGTTCCAGGACAGGCTCCAAAACCACAGAGAAACCTTGTCTCGAAAAAACCAAAAAAAAAAAAAAAAAAAAATTTTAGATGAGAGTAAGTGTGTTTTGGATAATACTTTCTCTGGAATCATTGCTCTTTGTGTTTTGTCATTGTTTTACAGGTCTTTGCCTCATAGTATTTTAACAGATTCATCAGAAGTCTGTTTGTTTACCAAAGATGAGTGTGAGTCTCCTGAACAGACAGAATGTTTCTATAAAGCACTTTTGAAAAAACATGGCGTGAACAGCGTCTCTCGGGTAGGAATCATGTTGCTGCTTTGAAGTCCTTTCAGAGATCTAATTGGAAAGAAATCTGATACACTGCTATATTTTTTTAGTCTATTTTTCTCTTTAGTTTTTCTTTATGGGTATGTGTATATGCCCCTAAGCTGCATGTCTGTACAGTGTGGATACAGATGTGCTTGAAGACCAGAGAGGGTTTCAGTTCCCTCAGAGCTGGAGTTACAAGTGCTTGTGAGTTGCCTGATGGGTATAATTTTTTTTATTTCTCCTCATACTAGGAATTGAATCCGGAGCCTTATATATGCTAGTCTAATGCTCTGTCCCAAACTTCCAATGTAGATCAGGCTGGCCTCCAACTTAGAGGTATCTTTCAATTGTGGAATTAAATTACCCCAGGCTTGGATTAAAGTTGTACACCAGGTTCTGCCTCCCCACCCCCATCTCTAAAACATTTGCTTTTTAAAAACATGCCTGGGTGTTTTGTCAGCGTGTGTCTGTGCGCCTGATAGGTACAGGAACCCATGAAGGGCAGAACAGAGTCTTGGATTCCCTTGTGCTAGAGGGGGGTACACTTGGCTGTTAGCCACTATGTGGGTACTGAATCAAACGCAGGTCCTCTATAAGAGCAGCCAGTGCACTTAACCTCTAAGCTATCTCTCCAGCTCCTGTTTTACTTTGTTTTGAGATAGCATCTTCCTCGATTGCTTGGGCTAGCCTCAAAGTTAGCATTATTTGGCACAGTGCTTGGCAAATTTTAGGTGCTCAGGAATTCATTAAACTGAGAAGGGTGTGAGTCTAGGACTAACCTGAATGGGAAGCGCTAAAGATTTCTTCTTTTGTGTCAGGTTCTTAAGGTTTTTAGTTTTGCCTTTTTTTTTGTTTTCTAGATTATCCCTTTTAGAACTTTAAAAACAGAATATAAAGCCTATGAAGCCAAGCTCCGCCTCCTGGGTAGCTTTGACATTTTCATTGCTGATGAAAGAATTAGACGGCATTTGCCTACACACATAGGAAGACACTTCTATCAGAGGAAGAAGTAAGTTGATTTGCAATGACTGGGCTTCAGTGGTAGGAGTTTTTATCTTTGTGGTGTTCTGACATCTGTGTGTTTTTACAGAGTTCCAGTATCTGTAAACCTTATGGCCAAGAATCTGTCCAAAGAGATTAAGAACTGTATCACAGGGACTGTCTTAAACATCTCCAAACAAGGTTCTTGCAGGTAACAAGAGGAACATCTATGCAAACCTTTAAACTTTATATGTTATGGCAATCACATCCATTTTTTTTTTCTTTAAAGAGTGGTGTTAATGAAACCAGATCCTTCTATTAAAACTCTAAGAGACCAGATGGTTGTAGATCTTTGGGTAGATCTCTGAGTTCGAGGCCAGCCTAAAATACAAAGCAAGTTCCAGGACAGCCAATCTCTGTGAGTTCAAGGCCAACCTGTCTACAGAAGTAGGTTCCTGGACAGAATCCAAAACTACAGAGAAATTTATCTTGAATGAACAACTAAAATATGGTCTTCTAGGAAAATTTTTCTTAGAAATGACTTTAGTCCCCTATTAACAAGTTCATTGTCATTGTGATCTGATTTTCCTATGTATTCACCCCAGTAGGACACCAGCTGCAGACCAAAGAAATGCTTCTCTAGGTCTGTGGCGTTACTCAAAGAAGCACATCTGACTAAAGCAGCTAAGTAACTGAAGGCCGTGTACCACTGAAGTTCTCTGTCCAGCTAGCTATAGGCAACTCAGTGCAAAGAGCTTACATAGCCTTGGGGAAAAGCCTCCTCAGTCTTGTCCCTGTGTAGACCTGCTGATATCCCCCCTTTCAGGGGCATGTTTCAGCTGAGAGGAAGGAGCTACATACTTAAACCTTGGGTTCATTCTCACCCAGGGTCCTGAACTGTTTGCAGCCTTACATCTAGACTAAAGGAAAGACCTTTGGAGTCGACAAGATGGTTCAAGTTTAAGGCTGGCGACTTGTTTTTGATCCCCAGGACCCACATGGTAGAAGGAGAGTCAACACCTGCATGGATCTTCTGACCTCCACATACTGTGAGGCACCAACATTCACAACACATACACACACAAACTCCAGTACAGTTCCTAGCATGCATGTTAGATGTGGCTTACAACCACCTGTAATTCTACCTCCTGGGGGGGTTGAGTGCCTATGGGCTAAAAGCTTATGTGAACAGACTCAGACATACAAACATATAATTTAAAATTTTTTAATCCTAGCATGGGCAAGGCAGAGGCAGATAAATCTCTGAGTCAGATACAAACTTGGTCTACATAAAGAATTTCAGGCTAGCTAGAGCTATCTACTGAAAACCTGTCTCAAAATAAATTTTAAATAAATAAATTTTGAAAAGCTTTTATATAGGGCTGGAGAGATGGCTCAGAGGTTAAGATCACTGACTGCTCTTCCGGAGGTCCTGGGTTCAAATCCCAGCAACCACATGGTGGCTCACAACCATCTGGTGCCCTCTTCTGGCCTGCAGGGATACATGGAGGCTGGACACTGTGTACATAATAAATTTCTTTAAAAAAAATATATATATATAATGTAATAAGATGCCTTTGTTCTTTTGATATGGGGTTTCACTGTATAATTCTAGCTAGCCTGGAACTCACAGAGATACTCTGGCATCTCCACTGAATGTTGGGATTAAAGGCATGTCCCCTCAGACACACCCAAAAACATGGGTGCCATTATACCCAGTAAGGATAATGATTACCTATCAGCCTTATGTGGTCATTGATGGTGTCAGTGTTGCCTCCTACTTGCAAGAGGGAAGCACCCCTGGTTGGTTTCAGTTAAGTAAGAAGAATTGTCATAGGCTGCTGTCATAGAGCCACAAAGATTGGAGAAGCCGAGTATAGTGACTCGCATGGTCCTAACATGGGGAGGCCTGTGTGGCATAGTGATTCTGTGTTTCTTTCATATAGCTCTTCTCTTTGCCTGGCACAATGGCTTCCTGTCTTCTCTCTCACCCTGCTGTTCACCACAAACAGCTCTGTGTATGCATGCACATGCAGAATAGACAGCTAGCCAGTGGCTGGCTGAGAAAAGGAGCTAGTCAGTCAACTGCTGTCCAGTTGACACTTCACAGACTGCCCCACAGTGAACCTCTAGTGGTGGGCCCTGCTATAGGATCCCTCCTGGGCTTCCCAATCATTGCCTATTCCTTGACCTTTGATAAAGTATGCTATCTGTAAGAAGTAGGAACTCTATATTTGTGAGGGGCCCATCTCGATGGATATGGAACTATGAGGTTGCAGTGACCCTTGAGTGATTCTGCTCAGAACAACTTTAGGGACCAGTATTGTGGGTGTTAGGGCCGTTTTTGGGGTCAGTTCTCTATACACTGAGTTTACAGGAGTTGAACTGCCACTCAAAGCCTCCATGACTTAAGTTCAGGCTGTCAGGCTTCTGTGGCAAGTTCCTTTACTGGCTGGGCCATCTCATGGTTCAACCTGTGTTTCTTCAGCACGGTGGTATTCTACTTTAGGTAATAGAGTTCTAAAATACAAAAGTTAAGAGTCTCTATTTATTAAATTCTAGTGCTGTGCGTGTTGGTCACACTGGAATGAAGGCTCAGCACATCCTTGAAAACATCCTGGCTGTCTCAGAAATGCTTTCAGAAAAACTGCCAGAGGTATAGTATTGTGAGTGCTTGAGTCGTGACGTTGAGGGAAGCAGCAGTGTGTGTGTAGATAACATTATTTCTTTGTTTCAGAAATGGCAGAGTGTGAAACTTTTGTTCCTAAAAACTGAGAAGTCGGTTTCCCTTCCCATTTTTTCCTCATTTGTCACATGCCAGGATGAAAACAACATCATGTCCTTCAATAGCCTGAGGAAAAAGGTTAGTATAAGTTAGAATATTGGGTGGGGTGGGCATAATGATCAAAGTGTAAGCCAGGTGATAGGGCACACCTTTAATCGCAGTGTTCAGGAGAGAGATGTTACATGAAGGGGGTCCCTTGTTTGTCCCGGTCGCCCAGCTTGCTTAGCCCCAAAATAACCACACAGAAACTGTATTTACTAAAACACTGCTTGGCCATTAATGCTAACTTCTTATTGGCTAACTCTTACATCTTAATTTAACCCATTTCTATTAATCTGTGTATTGCTGCTTTGCTGTGGCTTACCTGCTAAAGTTTCGACCAGTGTTTGTCTCCTGCAGCTTCATGGCATCTCTCAGATTCTACTTCCTTCTCCCATGCTATAGGCCAAGGCAGTTTCTTTATTCATTAACTAATAAAAGCAACGCATAGACAAAAGGACCTCCCACACCAGGGAGCGTGGGAGCATGCAGGTAGACATGGTCCTAGAGGAGTTGAGAATTCTACATCCTGATCCACCTCCTGTAGTAGGAAGAGAGAGACACTGGGTCTGGCTTGGGCTTCTTCCAACAAGGCCCTGTGTTCTAAACCTATGTTCAAATAGTGCCATATTCTAATGACAGATTCTATAGGGGCCTTTTTTTTTTTTTTTTTTTTTATTGGGAGGCAACAGGGAAGGAGCCTCTTTCATCAGCAGGAGTATTCACAGGTTCTTCAGCCACTCCAAGCTTGGGCCTGAGGGTCTTGGGGGTGGCTGGGCACATCAGGCATGTTCCCATTATCTCGTACAGGGACTGGTAGTTGTAGGGTGTTGCCTGGTTGATCAGGGAAGCATACTTGGTGTAGGGGCTGATTAAGGGCATAATTATAACGAGGCCTCAGACTGAGAAGGACACCACCAGCACCGGCTCCTTGGCCCAGGCATTCTTGAGAAAAGTGGTGATTCTCGCGGCCATCTTCTCTAGGGGCCGTTCTTTTTTTTTTTTTTTTTTTTTTTTTAAATATTTATTTATTTATTTATTAAGTATACAATATTCTGTCTGTGTGTATGTCTGCAGGCCAGAAGAGGGCACCAGACCTCTTTACAGATGGTTGTGAGCCACCATGTGGTTGCCGGGAATTGAACTCAGGACCTTTGGAAGAGCAGGCAATGCTCTTAACCACTGAGCCATCTCTCCAGCCCTCTAGGGGCCGTTCTTATTCAAACCCCCTTACAGATTTCATTCTCTTAAATTGCTGTTGTGGGATACTCGATCACACTTTGGGCCCTGAAGTTTTATTTCCGTTAATGAAATCAAAGCAACTTTGAGTCAGGAGGCCAAATAGCAACCAGTTGATGGAAAGTCATTCTAGAGTGTAAGACTAGAGATATGCACAGGAAGTAATAGGGAGGGACTTAGTGCAATGTGGGTTCTTTTGGTGGAGTGGAAGTACACTCAGAGATGCCAGCAAGGAGAGGTTAGCTAATGGCTACTTAACCTCTCTGAGCCAGTAGGTTTTCACCCCAGCCTTTGAGTCCCAAGACTTGCTGATAAATAGAACGATAGAGATTTAACTAAAAACTCTATCTGGCAGCAGTGACATAGCTGGCAGAATTCCAGCCACGTGCAGGCTGAAGGGCTGGGCACTACTAGAGAAGCAGCAGTGGAAGTGCGGTCCCTGAGCAGAGGATGGAAGTTGTCCTCGCTTCTTGGAATACGCTTACAGGTCATCCTGGTTGGGTTTTTGTTTTTGTTTTCCAGTTTATCTTTCGTTTTGCTTTATTTAGGGGTCCCCCAGGGTTTCTCTGTTCTTTGGAGCCTGTCCTGGAACTTGCTCTGTAAACCAGGATGGCCTAGAACTCAACAAAGATCTGCCAGTCTCTGCTTCCTGGGTGCTGGAATTCAAAGCATGAGCCACCACCTTCTTTTTTATATATATATATTTATTTATTTATTATGTATACAATGTTCTGTCTGTGTGTATGTCTGCAGACCAGAAGAGGGCACCAGACCTCATTACAGATGGTTGTGAGCCACCATGTGGTTGCTGGGAATTGAACTCAGGACCTTTGGAAGAGCAGGCAATGCTCTTAACCACTGAGCCATCTCTCCAGCCCCGAGCCACCACCTTCTGACTGTTTAGAATTTCTTATTTTATGTATATGAATTACGTTCTGAGTATTCTGCACCCTGGGGGGGTGGGCAAGGAAGTCAGAAGAGGGCATCAAATTCCCAGGAAATGGTCTCCAAAGTTATTGTGAGCCACTATGTTGATTATGGTAATCCAGCGAGGTCTTCTTCAAGAACAAATGCTCTTAACCACTGAGCCATCTCTCCAACCACCTTTTGTTTTGTTGGGGCAAAGATTTCTATCACCACCATGCATGTAAAATTTCTATTGGCCCTTTTATTTACTTGTTTATTCATGGTTTGGTTTGGTATTTTTAGACAGGGTCTCACCATGTATACATGTCTGTATACTAGACAAACCTTGAACTCACAGAGATCCATCTGCAACTTAGAAGCACAATCTAACAATGTAAAGAGCAAGCCTTTTGATACTGCAGCTGGTTGTCTCTACCCATAGTCAGCTAACACTGAAATCACGATGACAAGTTATCTCACCCTTGCTGGGACCACTCTGCTACATGCTGAAGCATTCCCAACCTGGTGACCTGTGGGATTTGTGAAGAGCTGGTGCTGATAGCAGCAACTGGGTGAATCAACTCTGCAGATAACCTTCCTTCTTCCTTCCAGAATCCTCTTTATTACTATGCTGCTACTAGAATATACTGCCTAAAATTAGGATGGGTCTTCCCAAACCCATTTAAGGAATCGATCCCAACACTTGGAAGGCAGAGGCAAATGGATCTCTGAGTTTGAGGCCAGCCTGGTCTATATAGTGAGTTCCAGGACAGTCAGGGCTACACAGAGAAACCCTGTCTTGGAAAAAACCAAAGATAAACAGTTAAAGGTACAGGAGTGATTGGCAGGAACCTTGAAAGTATGCCAACCAGGCCGGGCGCTGGTGGCGCACGCCTTTAATCCCAGCACTCGGGAGGCAGAGACAGGCGGATCTCTGGGAGTTCAGCCTGGTCTATAAGAGCTAGTTCTGGGATTGGCACCAAAGCTACAGAGAAACCCTGTCTTGAAAAACCAAAAAAAAAAAAAAAAAGAAAAAGAAAGTATGCCAACCACCTAAAGCACATTGAAGACTGGAGGTTCAAGGCTAGGGTGATGACTCCATTGGTGAAAGTGTTTGCCGTGCAAACTTGATGTCTGAGTGTGATCCCAATTCTGGGGCGGTGGAGAAAAATGGATCCCTATGGCCAGTCAGCCTAGCGTAACCTAATTGTCAAACCGCAGATCCCAATAAGAAAGTGGGTGGCTCCTAAAAAGCCTCAGTTGACCTATGGTGTACACATACACACTTACACAAAAGATGGGTGGGTCAGTAATGATTCAAACCAAACCAGGGCTTAAGTGGGGATGGGTTTTCCTTTTTTATTTATTTATTTTTTGGTTTTTGGAAACAGGGTTTCTCTGTGGCCTTGGAGCCTGTCCTTGGAACTTGCTCTTGTAGACCAGGCTTACCTCGAACTCTGCCTAAGTGCGGGGATTAAAGGCGTGCGTCACCACCCTGTGGGTTCTGCTTCCCTGATGTAGGTGCTAGGGTTTAATTTCTCTCTCTTACCTTCTGCGTCTCATTCTCGTGCTTACAATTTGGTGATGGGTATTGAACTGTTGAGCCCTTGCAGGGCCTTGCGTATAGTAAACATGTACCCTACCGCTAAACTCTCTAATTCTTTTTGAGACAGAATCTGAGTCTTTAGTACATAGACCAAATTGGCCTTTGAGTTTGCCATCCTCCTATCACAGCTTCCCAGCTAGCTAAGAGTGTAAGCATGTACTAATATTCTGCTGTTATTTCACCTACCATCTGTGTGGTGGGTAGGTGGGTGTATAGCTCGGAGTCAAGGTAGAGAGCCGGTTGTGGTAGAGAGTGTCAGTGATTTATCTTGTGACAGGTAGGTAGGAGAGGTGCAAGGGCAACCCCCTTGGGTACACATTGAAACACCTGTCACCCCACAAACAAGTAGAGCTGAGTTTTAAGTGCTTGGAAATGGGCATTCTGTATGCATGGTCAAGGACACTGTAGGGAGTTTATGAATAATCAGAACTGTAGCTTCTCAATCTGTTTTCTCTGAATGTTTTTCCTACCAATCTTTTATCTGTTGTTTTGGTAGGTAATAAAGAAAAAAATGAATTATGAAAAAGAAAAGTCGAAGAAGAAAAACAAAATGTTAAGGAAAAGCTCCAAAAAGGCTGCATCTCAAGGTAAAACTAGCAGTGCTCCAGTGAAGGCCCCAAGATCCCAGAAGAAAAAGACCAGCAAAGTAAAAACACAGCCTGAAGGGACAGACGAGAGTGAAGAAGCAATCCCACAGCTGGTCCCAATAGGAGAAACACCGAATAAAGAAAACCTGGAGGTATTTTTATTGGCATTGGTAGTTGTTGTGTGTCAGGCAAGCAGGGCTAAGTGATAGAGTCTTAGTTTTCGGGCTGTAGGAAGGCAGGTACTGATTGACTTTATCCTGAAACATCTTGAGTAATGTAAAAGGCCTGTGTTACTCTATAACAGTTCATCTTCTAGGAGCGTAACTCACATGTGTGGGTATTCATTGTAGCAGGTCCATAAAGTGGGCAATCCAAACACGTAAACATAGGATGTGTCTGCTGCCAGCACAGTACAGCATACTGGTGTGAAGTTCTTGGTTTTGAGACAAGGTCTTGTTGTGTTGTTAGCCTGGGCTTACCTCCAAAGTGTTAGGATTGCTGTCACTGTACTAGTCAGCCTTTATTATTTTTAATAAAAGGAAAATAGAAGTAGGGATGTATTCTAAAATAAAAACTGGGTATTGGTGGGGCACGCCTTTAATCCCAGCACTCAGAAGCAGAGGCAGGCAGATCTCTGAGTTTGAGGCCAGCCCTGGTCTACAAATTGAGTTCCAGAACTGTTTCACAGAGAAACCCTATCTCGCTTAAAAAGAAAAAAAGTTATGTACTAGGCTGAAGTATGAACTGAACCCAGCCTGGATTACAAAGTGAGTTCCAGCCAGGTGAGACCATGTCTCAGAAAGAAAAGGACAGAAAACAAATGTCTGATGATAGAAAAGGCCATTCCTCATTTCGCCATGCCGAGGTTACACTTAGAAGTTACAATCAGAATTGTGGCTCCTTAAGTTTGATTGTGAAATCTTGGTCCTTGTTGTTCTAGACTTAATTTTCTTTTCTTTTTTTCTTTTTAAGATGCAAGAAAATATCACAGGGGAAAGGTCTCCAAAAAAGAAACCTGATACAAATACACATCAGGGAAAGAAAAGGAAGGCCCTACCAGCTACAGAGATCCCAGAAGCTTCAGGGCCTGAGACCGCAGGAAAGAAGCCAAGAAGTATGCCAGAAACCAGAAAACCAGAGGCCAAGTTCTTTAAACCCAGGAAATCTTCCAATGCCCCCAAAGACAAAAAAGCCCAAGTAGCCCACTCAAACTAAAATCAGGTTTCTCCGTTTGAAGGAACCCTAGCAGAGTTAACTGAAGAATACTTGGGCAGAGAGGGTGTGGTGTCATCCACTGTGGGACATAGAGACAGGCAGATCTGTGTGGATCTGAGGCCAGCCAGAACTACATCGTGAGACCCTGTCTCAACAGACATACTTGAACAAAATTGGGTGTGCACTCCTGCACTAACACTCAAGAAGCCAAGGCCAGAGAGTCAGGAGCTTGAGGGGAGCCTAGAGTTTGGCAAGAATCTGTCTTTAAAGACCAAAGTTCAGTCCTGGGCTTGGTGGTATAACACTTTGCTAGCATATGCAAGGTCCTGGCTTCAGTACCCAGAACTGTTTAAAAAAAAAAAAACAAAAAAAACAAATACCACACACCTGCACATAACAAAAGGTACTCTGGTCCTGACCCCATGCAGTCTTATCCAACAATTCATTTAATGTTTTTGTAAAGTTTCCAGGGGTGATTCTGAATTAATGTTTCTATTTGTAAAAGACTAGGGATTTGAAGCAAAAGCATCTATTTTTGTTGTTCAGTGTATTTCTTGATACGAGTGCTTATGTTGTGTTCTAATAAAGTGTGCATCTGCTCTGGTAAACGGTGCTGTGCAGTGGTGTTGTGCATCTCACCTGACTAATTTGAAGACATAGCCGCGGCTTTCCATCTCAACGGGAGAATTTAGTCACTTGAACTTGTTTGCTTTTTTTTTAAATGATTTTATTTAACTTTATGTTCATTGGTGTGAAGGTGTCAGATCTCATGGAACTGCATTTTCAGACAGTTGTGAGCTGCCATGTGGGTGCTGGGAATTGAACCTGGGTCCTCTGGAAGAGTAGTCAGTGTTCTTAACTGCTGAGCCATCTCTCCAGCCCAGTCACTGGAACTGTTAAACTCGCTTGTGCAAATACTCTAAGTTAGAGGGTTGATGGGTAATGACTCAGGCTAGGAGTACTGGCTTCTCTTCAGAGGACTCAGGTTCACTTCCCAGCAGCTTCACAGTGACTCAGGGCTCTAACTCCAGCTCCAGGGAGCTGAGGCCTTCTGGCCCCAGGCACCAGCCCAGAAATGATGCAGATGTATGTATATATGCAGACAAAACACCTAAACATTAAAAAAAAATTAAAAAATCAACTATAATTCCTTTTGTAGGTCTTAAAAGAAAGGAAGAAAGAAAAATCAACTACAAAATGGAACTGAGACGTTTCTTGTGCTCCTCCAGCTGGTTGCTGGGTTAATTTTGATAATGAGCTAGCACATAGGTTAAAGGGTATCCTGGAGTACCTCTGCGTAGTACTGTGGTTTTAGTCTCGGGCACCAGACCTCATTACAGATGGTTGTGAGCCACCTTGTGGTTGTTGGGAATTGAACTCGGGACCTTTGGAAGAGCAGGCAATGCTCTTAACCTCTGAGCCATCTCTCCAGCCCCCGGAGATGCTTTTTTTTTTTTTTAATTATGTATACAGTTGTTCCGCCAGCATGCATACCTGCACCCCGGAAGAGGGCACCAGATCTCATTATAGATGGTTGTGAGCCACCATGTGGTTGCTGGGAATTGAACTCAGGACCTTTGGTAGAGCAGTCAGTGCTCTTAACCCCTGAGCCATCTCTCCAGCCCCCGGAGATGCTTTTAAAAGAATATAAATGCAGAGTTAAAAACTTTTGACCCGGGCTGGAGAGATGGCTCAGAGGTTAAGAGCATTGCTTGCTCTTCCAAAGGTCCCGAGTTCAATTCCCAGCAACCACATGGTGGCTCACAACCATCTGTAATGGGGTCTGGTGTCCTCTTCTGGCCTGCAAGCATACACACAGACAGAATGTTGTATACATAATAAATAAATATTTAAAAAAAAAAACTTTTGACCCATTTGACAAAGTTTCTAGTTAATAGGAACAAAACTCAGTGGTAGAATGGTTAGCATACCTGATGTTTTATTTTAAAATGGTCTTAGCAGGGCGGTGGTGACGCACGCCTTTAATCCCAGCACTCGGGAGGCAGAGGGAGGTGGATCTCTGTGAGTTCGAGGCCATTCTGGTCTACAAGAGCTAGTTCCAGGACAGGAACCAAAAGCTACGGAGAAACCCTGTCTCAAAAAAAAAAAAAAAAAAAAAAAAGAAAAAGAAAAAAAAATGGTCTTAGTTAAATACAACCTGTGATTACACATACCTGTAGCGTCTTAGTTAAATACAACCTCTGTGACCACACACACCTGTAGTCCCAGCACCCAGCAGAGCGGCAAAATTGGAAGCTGTCAGATGACTTCTGTTCTCAGGCCTGGGAAATGCTGGGGCAGGTGTGTGTGAGCTACAAATCACCCGTGCTTAGTAACAACATCCTGGGCTGGGAGCCCTGATGCGGGCTTTTAATTCCAGCACTTAGAAAGTGGAGGGAGGAAGGTCTCTGAGTTATAGGACAGCCGGCCAGGACTACACAGTGAAACCCTGTCTTGAAAAAAAAAAAAAACGAAGAAAATGAAATTTATAACATCTTTACCAAATTCTAAGCAGGTGAAGACTCAGCATACTAGCCATCAGTAAAAAACCTCTTCCAATTTTGGCATTACCTTTTACGTAAGATAGTCCAGTGAGGACTCTCATGTATGCACTCCTTGTTAGGACGTTCTTAAGAATAATTGAGGCATTCACATTAGTGGGTGAAGAAAATACTGTGTTGCATGGACCCCACTCTCCCCATCATGAGTCCATGTTGCTTCAATTCTGCAATCAAGGGCCTAATGCATAAAAATGAGCCCAGCCATGCTGACTCTTCACTGAAGGACCCTTCCTCTTGAAAGTCCTCACTGCTTTGGAAGAACATTTCTAGCATTTGTTGACTGATTTAAGAGCTACTGTTTGAGCAGGTAAGAAAAGTCATTTCTTTCCTAGAAGTAAGTGCTAGTGTTCCTCGAAGGTCCAGCTTCACAGCTTTCTGCCTCTTTGCCTGCTAAGTTCCCACGGACGGGAACGTCTGCACAGGGAGAGGGTCTTAGCAGACATGCCCGTGGGAACTTAGACTTTCCCTGTGCAACAAACAGCTGTTTGTCTGAAAATACTAAGATTCTGGATTTGGGGACTGAAGAGAGGGTTCTTTTTTGTTGTTGTTGTTTTGTTTTGTTTTTTGAGACAGGATTTCTCTGTGGCTTTGGAGCCTGTCCTGGAACTAGCTCTGTAGACCAGGCTGGTCTCGAACTCACAGAGATCCGCCTGCCTCTGCCTCGGAGTGCTGGGATTAAAGGCGTGCACCACCACAGCCCAGCCTGAAGAGAGGGTTCTTAACAGCAGTTAAGAACTCTTGTTCTTGGGGGCTGCAGAGATGGCTCAGAGGTTAAGAGCATTGCCTGCTCTACCAAAGGTCCTGAGTTCAATTCCCAGCAACCACATGGTGGCTCACAACCATCTGTAATGGGGTCTGGTGCCCTCTTCTGGCCAGCAGGCATACACACAGACAGAATATTGTATACATAATAAATAAATAAATATTTAAAAAAAAAAAAAAAAAAAAGAACTCTTGTTCTTGTAGAGGACCCAGGTTCTTTTCCTAGCATCCACATAACTGTTCACAACACAACCTTCCCTAACTCCAATCCTAGGGGTTCTGATCCCCTCTTCTGAACTCTGAGGATGCCAAGCATGCATGTGTGTACAAAGAATACACAAACAACAAAACATTTTTTAAAAAACACAGAATTTATTTATTTATTTAGTTAGTTATTGTCTTGGGTTTTCGGAGACACTTTCTCTGTGCAATAGCTCTAGCTGTCCTGGAACTAGCTCTGCAAACCAAACTAGCCTAAAGCTCAGATCTGCCTGCATCTGCCTCCCAAGTACTAGGCTTAAAGGTGTGTCACTTAGGTTGTTTTTTCTTGTGGTTTTCTATTTTCCCTTTTTTCCTTTCCCTCCCTCTGTCTCTCTGTCTCTCCTCTTTTGCTGGTGTTTAGAGGGGTTTTGTTTTTACTTTTCATTGGTTTTATCTGTTTGCTTTGAGAGTGTGTTTCACCATGTACCGACTCGGGCCTGGAATTCAGCTTCCAAGTTCTAGGATTACAGGCACATGCCATCTCGTCAGTCTAGTCCACATTCATCTTTGAATTTTACTTCTTATATTAAGTATAACAAGTCACAGCTGGGGGGAGGGGGTGCGTGCCTTTATCCCAGCACTCGGGAAGCCGAGGCAGGCAGATCTCTGAGTTCAAGACCAATCTGGTCTACAAAGTGAGTTCCAGGAAAGGCTCTAAAACTACACAGAGAAACCCTGTCCCAGGGGAGAGAAAAAAAAAAAAAAAAAAAAAAAAACACTTGAGGGAGAGGCAATGCTCCATTCTTACTAGCCTTTCCAGAGTCTTGAATGACCTGCTACCACCTTTAACAATAGCTATTTTTTTTTCCCCATGAGATGGGATCTCACCATGCAGCTCTGGCTGTCCTGGAAATTCACCTGCTGCTTTTGCTTCAGGAGTAGAGGGTTGAAAGGTGTGTGCCAACACCTGGCTATGTAGGATCTTTTATTACCACTGAGAACCACAGTGGAGCTGTGGGTGTTGCTCAGGAGTAGAGGGCTTCCCTACCACCTGTGGTGCGCACCCCACCACCCCACCTGCCTCACTGTAAGAAGTGTTAAACTAGGGCTGGAGAGATGGCTCAGTGGTTAAGAGCATTGCCTGCTCTTCCAAAGGTCCTGAGTTCAATTCCCAGCAACCACATGGCAGCTCACAACCATCTGTAAAGAGGTCTGGTGCCCTCTTCTGGCCTTCAGGCATACACACAGAATATTGTATACATAATAAATAAATAATTATTTAAAAAAAAAAGAAGTGTTAAGTGTTAAACTAGCTTGTGCTTTGAGACAGTTTCTACATAGCCTTGGCTGTCCTGGTACTTGCTGGGAATTCTGAATCTTCCTACCTCAGCCTCCCAAGTACTGGTTTATGAGCACACCCAACCAGGTAGCTCTCCATAACCTTGTGCTGTTTCTGACTGTACTCTCCCCTTCAACCACTGCAGGAAAATAACTACAGTGTACCAACCTCTTCAAATGGATGCGATTAGAAGTCTCCTGCCAAGGGAGAAGCCTGTTTGCTGTCATTACCTCTTCGACTGTTCCTGGTGGCAGACACTAGTCTTCATCATGGGAGTCCTGACTCTGACTCTGGGCCTCATTCTCATTGTCTACAACTCCTACCAAAACGTGGCTTTCTCTGTTGGAATATGCATGACAGTTGCAAGCTTTATTTTCATTGTACTCACTCGTGTGAAAGTTTTGCCTAACAATGAGAATTTGACAGAAGAATCAGAGTTAAGAACCGAGTCAGAAATTTCCTTATGCACCTCCCAGACTTCAGTAGCCAGCACCGGCGTGTAACTCTACATTGAACTTGATATTTAAATGTCCCCTGAACCTTTAAATCAACATTAAAAATACAAATAAAAATTGCCTTTTAGTAGCCTGTCTCCTAATAAAGCACAAAAGCAAGAATACCCGAAGGTAAAAGCCTTTTGTCTCATTTTGTTCCTGTTATCTGTGGGACAATAGATTTTTTTTGTAGGAAGCAGTGATTTTTCTCACATTCATGCCATGGGCCGGAATCGTCAGTAGCTGACTCTCTCCTCTGTCACTGTCTCTCTGCCATCAGTGAAGGCCTAGCTCTTCCTGGCTCTTTACGTTGACTCCTGCAACTTTAAGCATATGTAAAAGTGACCCAGACAACTCACTCAAGATTGGTACCTTTTCTATATAAATACAGTCCTGGGCTGGCAAGATGCCTCAACTTAGGACTAACACCCCCAGGAGCCACATGGTATAAGGAGAAAACCAACCCCCCACTGTCTGACCACACCCATACCAGTGCCATGTCCCTGCATACATAGAAATGTTTTGTTTTGTTTCAATCCTATCCAGTTCTTAACTATTTCTTCCCACTGGGACCCACTTCCATAGTGTTGTGTATCCTGAGACATAGCTACAGAACTTAAGAGTATTCCACTCCCACACTCTTAAAATCCAGCCTCTGTTGCCCTCATCTTTGTCCATGCCCTCAACGAATCTGTTTCTGCTGTGACAGCCCCTTCTCTTCCCCAATTTTTGTTCACTTTTGTCTGTTACCACAGGGATCTCCCTTAAAACCACCACAGCCCAGCCGGGCGATGGTGGCGCACGCCTTTAATCCCAGCACTCGGGAGGCAGAGGCAGGCGGATCTCTGTGAGTTCGAGGCCAGCCTGGTCTACAAGAGCTAGTTCCAGGACAGGAATCAAAAGCTACAGAGAAACCCTGCCTCGAAAAATCCAAAAAAAAAAAAAAAAAAAAAAAAAAAACAAAAACCACCACAGCTCCCTTGCTGGACAGTGGGTTTTTTTTTGTTCTGTTTGTTTTTGTGTGTGAGTCTTGTGGTTTTGGTTTTTCAAGCAGGGTTTCTCTGTAGTTCCTGATTGTCCTGGATTGTAGACCAGGTTGGCCTTGAACCCAGAGATCTGTCTGCCTCTGCCTCTGGAATGCCGGATTCAAAGGCTTGCACCACCACCACCACCTGGCTCCAGATAGATTTTTATACAGAGAGCATCACAGCTCAGCAATCTAAAGTGTATTTTCCCACTCACTACAAAACATGGTTCCCCGCCTATCAGTGTTTTACCAAAGTGCAGATTTCCCACTCCACAGTGTGCAGGTGCACTCACTGGGTGGGAGCAGCAAGTGCCAGAGCCGCTCTCACCTCCACCACGACGTTCATCTGAAAATGGAGTGTGCACATTTAGAGAAGAATCTCGGTGCCCACATGCCATCATCACAGGAAGAACCCCATACGGATTCCCACACTCTAGAGCTTTTGAGGGCACCAAATTATCACTCTATAAAAAATGACTATCTTAATGACTGAAGAATATAAAATTTGGCTGGGGCTGGAAAGATGGCTCAGAGGTTGAGAGCAGTGGCTACTCTTCCAGAGGTCCTGAGTTCAATTCCCAGTAACCACATGGTGGCTCACAACCATCTGTAGTGAGATCTGGTGCCCTCTTCTGGCTTGCAGGGATACATGCAGGCAGAGCACTGTATACATAATAAATAAATCTTTAAAAAAAAAAAATTTGGCTGGCACTGCATAAGAACTGGACATGGTGGTGCAGTCCAGTAATCCCAGCACTTGGAAGATTGAAGCAGTAGGCTGAGAGGTCCAGGTCATCCTTGACTCTGTAGCAAGTTCCATGCTAACTTGGGATGCATAAGACCCTGTCTCAACAATGGAGGGGGAGGGGCTGGAGAGAAGGCTCAGCTGTTAGGAGCTCTACTGCTCTTCCAGAGGACCTGTGTTCAGTCTTCAACACCCATGCCATGTGAACCAGAGCCTACTACATCCAGCATGTCTCCAGAGATGAACCTTACTGGGGAATGAAGAAAATGCAGAAAAGACCTAGACACATGGGAAAGGTAGGATCAGGTGGTTGGAGCTCTCTGATGGAGGAACCTTAGTGCCTGGGAAAGTCAGCATGTTCATTGCATACGGCTGAACAAGGAGGCAGGTTTAGTTCATCTTAGTATGATGGGACTCTGTAGGGGAGCAGTCTTCAGGCTGTAAATATCCAGGGGTTGAACTCTATGGCAGACACTACCTATACACACTATCAATATCAGCACATGGAACCTCACACCCTCAGAGGAGGCGTTTTGTCATTTTTTCCGATGAGCCTAAAGGTCATTGACATGGCTAGCTCTTCTCAACAAGACACATTTACTCAGGACTTCACACACTCAGAACTTCCACCATTTTCCATAACAACTCCACATAGCTCTGATGACCCCTTCTTGCCTCCACTGTCACTCCCACACATGTGCACACACACATATAGACACACACATACACATAAATAAAAATAAATAGTCTCGGGCCAGAGAGAAGCTCGGCAGCTGAGAGTGATTATTGCTCTTCCAGAGGACCATCTGTCCACGCAACCATGTGCTGGGAGGTCACAATTACTCGTAATCACTTTAGATTCAGGGGATCCAGTGCTCCCTTCTGGCTCCTGAGGTCAGGGTGGTCTACAGAGTGAGTTCCAGACTGGTCAGGGCATAGAGAGAGACCCTGTCTCAGAAAAAACAAATCACTTTCGAAAGCGCTGTAAGGCTAACACACAGCTCCTCAGTGTGCAAAGTTGTTCCACTGCCCATGCTTTTATTGGCTCTTCTTGCCGTCAGGACGCTGTCCTTCTGAGGCTGCTCCTTTTTTCTTCACTCTGGAGAAAGTTCCTCTCAGAATGGCATCTTTTGGGCTGGAGAGATGGCTCAGTGGTTAAGAGCATTGCCTGCTCTTCCAAAGGTCCTGAGTTCAATTCCCAGCAACCACATGGTGGCTCACAACCATCTGAAATGAGATCTGGTGCCCTCTTCTGGCCTTCAGGCATACATGCAGAAAGAATACTGTATACATAATAAATAAATAAATAAATATTTAAAAAAAAAAAAAAAAAAGAATGGCATCTTTTGTGTGTAGGCAGGCTGAACTGTGCTTGACTTTAGCTTCCTGAAAGGTTTCTCCCCCGCAACGTTGTCTTTACCTTCTTTCTTGTGGTCATTGTCCCCTGGCTTTTTTCAGATCCTATGCCTTTTTGGTGTGCTTCTTCATGGGCTGGCTACTTCTCACACTGGCCTCATTTTTTAAGATTTTTATTTTTTTATTCTTTTAAATTCTTTTAGCTTTTAGATTTTATCTATCTATCTATCTATCTATCTATCTATCTATCTCAAAGTTTCTCTGTGTAGCTTTGGAGCCTGTCCTGGAACTCACCCTGTAACCAGGCTGGCCTTGAACTCACAGAGATCCACCTGCCTCTGACCACCACCACCCATCTATTATTCTTAATTATGCATAGGTATGCGCCTACATGTGAGTGTGTATGTACAGGTGAGTGCAGGTGCCTGCAGGTGCCTGCAGTGCCCAGATGTATCAGGTTCCTTCGAGCTGGTGGTAATGACAGTTTGAGTCTCCTAATATAGATGCTGGGAACTGAACTTGGGTCTTCAGGAAAGAGCAGCAAGTGCCACTAACTGCTAAACCATCTTTTTAGCCCCTCAGACTGACCTCTTAACCATAGATATGTTACTAATAATTGTTTGATTTTTTTTTTGGACCAAGTCCTGGGTTCCAATCCCATAGAGGCTTTTTAAAAAATGTTTGAACAGGGCAGTGGTGGCACATGCCTTTAATCCCAGCACACAGGAGACAGAGGCAGGTAGATCTCTGTGAGTTCAAGGCCAGCCTTGACTACAAGAGCTAGTTCCAGGATAGGCTACAGAGAATCCCTGTCTCAAAAGACAATAAATAAATAAATAAATAAAATACTTGAAGCTGTGTGTGGTGATGCAGTCATTTGTAAATTCAGAACTAAAGAGGCACAGAGGCAGGAGGACTGCCAAAAATTTGAAGCCTGACAGCTGCATATTAAGATCCTATTTCAAAAACCAGAAAAAGGGGGGCTGGAGAGATGGCTCAGTGGTTGAGAGCATTGCCTGCTCTTCCAAAGGTCCTGAGTTCAATTTCTAGCAACCACATGGTGGCTCACAGCCATCTGTAATGGGGTCTGGTGTCCTCTTCTGGCCTGCAGACAGAATATTGTATACATAATAAACAAATATCAAAAAAAAGATAAACAGAAAAAGACCAGGCAAGGTAGTCCATGCCTTTGATCCCAGCACTTGGAAGTGCGAAGCAGGGGACCTCTGTGTGTTGAGACTGGTCTGGTATGTGGTGAATTCCAGGCAAAGCAGGACTACACAGTGAGCAGAGCCAAAGCACCAGAAAAGGGCCAGTGCTGGCTTAACAGTTAAGAACATGTTGCTGAGGACCTGGGTTTGATTCCCATTCACATGGCAGCTCAGGACCACAACCACTTCCAGAAGGTCTGTGCCCTCTTCTGACTTTCGTGGGCACTGCACACATGTAGTGCACAGATATACATGCAGGCAAAAACATCCATACACAAAAAAAATCTTTTTTTTTTCTCTAAGACAAGGTTTCTCTGTGTAGTTCCGGCTGCCCTGAAACTCACTCTGTAGAGTAGGCTGGCCTTGAACTTACAGAGATCCTCCTGCCTCTGCCTCCTGAGTTCTGGGACTAAAGGTGTATGCTACCAATACCCAGCTGGGGACTCTGCTTCTTATGTTGACTAGCGGCTAGTCTGCATCTAGTTACAGGTATAAACTGACCTTCAGGCTGCCAGCATGTGGGCAGTTGATGTCGTTTTGAGACAGGGTCTTACGCTGTTGTCCTGATTAGAACTCTCTACATAGACTAAGCTGACCTGAACCTCATAGAAATCATATAATATTATAGTATGTGCCACAGACCAATGCAAGGTACCAGAAGGCAGAAGACAGAATAAGGGCTGGATGTGATGGTACATGCTTTTGGTACTGACACTTGGGAAGCAGGGATATAAAATGGTTTCTCAGCAAATGCACCCACCTGTCTGGTGCAGCACCCAGGGAAGAAACAGAAAACTTTTTACCACTATTATAGAAGTCAAAGGAAGCAGAAACTCTTAGATAACATAGTATTTTTTTTTTTCGAGACAGGGTTTCTCTGTGGCTTTGGAGCCTGTCCTGGAACTAGCTCTGTAGACCAGGCTGGTCTCGAACTCACAGAGATCCGCCTGTCTCTGCCTCCTGAGTGCTGGGATTAAAGGCATGCGCCACCATCCCATTGCCTGGCCAACATAGTATTTTCTTTTCTTTTTTTTTTTTTAAAGATTTATTTATTTATTTATTATGTATACAACATTCTGCCTCCGTGTATGCCCACACGCCGGAAGAGGGCGCCAGATCTCATTACAGATGGTTGTGAGCCACCATATGGTTGCTGGGAATTGAACTCAGGACCTCTGGAAGAGCAGCCGGTGCTCTTAACCACTGAGCCATCTCTCCAGCCCCAACATAGTATTTTCTAAGGCAAGAAAAGGTCCATCCATGCTCAGCATCCCTCCCTTCCTTTTACAGTAGGTATAATGATGGGCTTCCAAACAGATCTGCTCTCTATCCCCAGGAACCTGTGACTATTGCTACCCTCTGGAAAATCCCTGGGACTCTCCAAGTGTGATTGAGGACATCTTTGGATGCAATCACCAGGGCTCCCATGAGGGAAATCAGAAAGCAGAGGAGTCAGAGAGGTGTGGTGATACAGATCTCTGTCAAAGAGATGCAGAAAGGGAGTGGGAGGAAGAGCATGGCCCAGGGATGCAAGCGGCCTCTCTGAAAGGGGGTGAGGGCTCTTTACTAACGTTTCCATAGAAACAAGTCTTTTTTAAAATATTTATTTATTTATTATGTATACAATATTCTGTCTGTGTGTATGAAGAAGAGGGCACCAGACCCCGTTACAGATGGTTTTGAGCCACCATGTGGTTGCTGGGAATTGAACTCAGGACCTTTGGAAGAGCAGGCAATGCTCTTAACCTCTGAGCCATCTCTCCAGCCCCCATATAGAAACAAGTCTTGTCAGCATCCTGACTGAATTCAACCCAGGGAAACACCCACTGCACACTCTGGTCCTCTAGATCTCTAAGACACATGTATGTTGTTTTAAGCCAACTAAAATGTAGTCCTTTGTTACAGTAACAACAGGAAACTCATACAATCTCATCAGTTTCTCTTGCACATCAAGTACTGCCAGCTTCCTGGGCTTTACCAGCACTCTGGGGCCAGTCAGGTTGCATCTCAGGGTTTTCTAATGTAAGTTCTTTCCTACCCCCGTGGGCCTATACCTTGGCATCTCCAGCTTCACAGACAAACAAGTCCTGAAACTCCCCATCTTCCGCCTCACCCCCTGCTGCTATTACACGAGTATGCTACTGCACCCAGTTTCTTTGGTGCTGGGGATCAAACCAAGGCTTTGTGCATGCACTTTGCCAACTGAGCTTCATCCTCAGCTCCTTTCACTTTTCTGCTTGTCTCTTCTGCATACCATTATCTGCACAGGAGCATAAAGAAACCAAAACAATAAAATAGACTCTTGAATTTCCTTCTCAGAGAAGGAACTTCAAATTTCATGTAGTGGCTCATTGGCTTTGAGCTTTCTACACACATACACAATCCTTCCCTGTACCTCGGCTATGCGAGTTTAGCTTCAGGATCTTTGCTTCCCCATGCCTGGGAACACTCTCCCTCCTGTTTTGAATGGGTGTCACTTCTCAGAATCCTTCCTAAATTCTTTCCCTTTAAAACAGCGCTCTCACACACCCTGCTCTAGTTTTTCCAGTCTTTGCAGGCTTGTGGGTCCCCCACTCCCATTCTACATACCCTGTCGTAGGTACTGCTGTGCCTTGACACAATGCAGGCCCCTATGGACATCTGGCCATTGAAACACAGGTGAATACAGTGACATCTAAGATGAGATCTGAAGGCCAGGGAGAACGAAACTGACTATATAGTGTTGTCTCTGAGATCCAGTGCATCTTGTTTTCAAGATGATTACAAGTAGTGACTGCGTGCTGAGTAGAACTCAACTAATGAGAAGAGATTTTTGGAAGAGTGACACCCGAGCGCCTGGTTAAGTTTACATCACCTCCCAGGGTCCCTATGTCTGCCATTCATTTGAAAAGGCACGGGCATATGTTTGTTTTCAAAGTGATGCCAACAGTGACGGGGAGAAGAGTGACGCATGGGATAAGTTATTGCAGGGAACAGATTGCGAGGAGAGTGACACCCTGGTGCCCAGAAAAATCTAGGTCGTCTCCCAGTCCCACTCTGGTCTCCAAACTGCGAGGGAGAAGCCGAGGACACTGGGCTCCCCTTCCGCGTAGTCGCCCGGGCAGCCGCCCTTCGCTACCGCTTCCGCAGCCGCGAGGCCCCGACGTGGCGCCTCCAGCCCGGGTCTGACGCTGGCGGCCCAGCCAATGGTGGCGTTTGCGGGGCGGTGCGCGAGACCTCCCGCCGCCAGAGGGCGCCGCCCTGAGCGTCGCGGGCTGGCAGCCGCCTTGGGTCGCCCAGGGAAGCTGCCAGGCTGTGCGAGCGAGAGCGGGTGAGTGCACGTCCGGCTGTCGCCTCCGAGTCCCGCAGAGTCCGCTTCCCGGGTGCTGCCCCGCAGGTGAGGGAAGGGGACGCGCGGGGACCGCGGGGAGGATCGCGCTTTCCTGGTCGCGCGCGTGCCGCCGCCTCGTGCTCACGCGCGGCCGTTAACGGACTCCAGGCGGGGGAGGGGCGCGGGCCCCGGAAGCTGGCTGCTCGGGGATCCTCCGGGGTCGCTAGCGGGCGGTGCGGCCCCTGTCTCCCGGATAGCTTGGCCGACGTCTGCGCAGTCGCTTTTGGTGGTTCCACATTTCGTTATTTCCGCGTGCTAGGTGGTCGCGGGGGATCCGGGTTAATAAGTGTCTCGCTTTGGGGGCGCGCACGATGCCTGTCGAGTGCGCGCTTACTGGTGTCGGGTTCCTCCCAGCGGGTTTTGCGCCCGTCGAACCCGCATATGGGTGGCGACCAGTTTCCGGGGTTCAGCGGAGGTGCCGGGACTACAAGGGGGTTCTTGGTTTTTCTTTCCCCACCCTTAAAGAATGGAGACCATTAGCGGGAATTTCCGGTTAAGGGGTGGTCAGCGCAGGGGTGTGGTCAGGCTGGAAGGTCCTGGCTGGGCCCAAGGGGTGGTGCATTTGTTCTGATTGGGTGAATTTATTCGGGGTTGGGCGTTTTCGGGTCCCTAGATGTTAAGGGATCAAAGAGGGTAAAGGCATTTAACACGAAGGGAGTTTGGCGAAACTAAACCTGTGCTGTCCACTAAGGTGGTTACTGGTGACGTGGGGCCGTCCAGCACTTGAATATGGTAAGACTTAATTGAGTTATACTTCTGCCACCCCCTCCCCCCAGAGAGTGCCCTGGAACTCACTCTGTAGACCAGGCTGGCCTCAGGCTCAGAGATCACCTGCTTCTGCCTCCCGAGTGCTGGGACTAAGGGCGTGAACCACCACCGCCTAGCTCTGGTTTCAATTTTCAAGTGTGACTTGGGAGAAATAACGAAAAAGATCTCCTTGGTAAACTCCTATACTTAAATCAACGTGTGTTAGTAGTGTGTTACTTAGTCAATTGAGGTAATACCTGTTGTTGCCGTGTTGGAATGAACCGCTCTGGCCGGTTTCTTTTTACTTTTTCAGTATGGCCATTTGGTAATTTAAAATGGCTTATACGGCTGGCATCGTATTTCGATTGGACAGTGCTCAACGGAGCTTCCGAATGGGGGAGGGGCAGGGAGCCCCTGCCGTCTGCTCTTCCTGATTCTCTGAAAGTGGCTGGCTGCCTTTCCTGGAGGTCCTCAAGGAATCGAAAGGTTCTTTTCGCCCTCCTAAGGTTGGGGTGGTGTTCTTCATCCCTGGATTAAATCCAGTGCTTAGACAGTTTTCTCTGTCGAAAAATTTCTCTTTCTGCTCTGTTGGACCAACAGGGTAAGCTTTAGCTGGTAGTCAGATTGAGTTCTTGAAGTTGATTATTGCCAATATTTGGAGAGGGGTGTTGTGCAAAGAGCCAGTTGATTTAGTGTCCTCCAGATGAACTGGAACACGCTTTCCCTGGTTCGTGCTCTTGTGACTTTTGGTTAGCGTTCTGTTCAGACTACAACCCTCTTCCCTGTATTTCCCAGATCTACTGGTAACAATGCTCATTGTCAGCTTAAGGCCTTGCAGTTGTTAATAGTGGCTGATTTTGAAATCTGCTGATTTGGGTGTGTTGAATCCATTTATAAGGGAAGAAATCAGTTGTTAGACTGTCAATTGTGGAAATAGTTTATTGAATAGGTAGTTAAGAAAGAGAAATAAAAACACGCCTCTGCTCTATTACCACAAGTGCTTTAGAACGAGTTTTCTAGACAGAACACCATGTGAGGAAGCTTTGTCTTCTAGATAGTACCTGGGTGTGTTTTGTCCCAGCAAACCCACATTTTTCTCCATAATCTTCAAGTGTGGGCTGTCAGCTGGGTGTCATAGTCTCAGCCACTTGTCATAGCGAAGAGGGAGGAGGCCTTGGATCCCAGGAATCCCAGAGAAGCCTGGGCAGCAGAGTGAGGTCTCATCTCAAACAGTAAACAACAGAACCACACAAACTTTCAAGGTATTTACAAACTTCCAAGGTTTTTACAAAAAAAAAAAAAGTTGTGCATTTTCTTTCCCCCTCTTTCTGTCTCTTTCCCTCTTCCCCTTTCCCTCTCCCTTCCTTCCTCCATCCTGACACACACACACACACACACACACACACACACACACACACACACGCCGTCCACCAGGTAAGCTGGGTATCAAACTGGGCTCATTAGGCTTTGCCAATAGCAGCAACTTCACATGCTGAGCTGCCTCACCACTCTCTCAAGGCTTCCTAAGAGATTTCACTGATAAAAATTCAAAAAAAGAAAATGAGGTATTCTCAACCTTGCCAGGTTTTGTCCCAACAAGAAATTTATAAATTTGCTTTTTAGTTATACAAGTTTAATGTGTTGTCAAGTTAATTTTGTAACATAATGAACCTTTTGGGCTGTGGAATGGTGAGAGGCAAAAGTTTTATTTCCCCGAGTAAGAGAGGACAACTCGGCATTTTGGAGCTAGGGTTGCTGGGACATGTTTGGTGAGAAGACAAGAAATACCAGTCTTTGAGTAGAGGGCTTCCTTGGGAATCTGAGGTGCCTCATGACTGTGGTGACTGAGGCAGATTATCTCAATGAAATATTTTCTGTTGAATAATCCCAGGATTGTAATGAGATATAGGGTTCTGGCTTGACTGGAGGCTGCTTCCCAAGTTTACAGAATCTGAAATCTCTTGGCAGTTTCAAAGTGAACAGTTCCCATGGGGGAAGGGAGGACTTAGCTCAAATAAGGAGTTACCTTCCTGGTACTGTTTGGCATAGCCTCCTCTGGTTTTCAGGAAGGGAGAAGCTGTCTCAGGAAGGGAGAAGCTGTTTAGCAGGGTTTCTCTACTTGAATTGCAGCAGGAAGGGTGTGGCATTTTGCCCTCTTGCCCAAGGGCTGGATAAGTGAAGGGTCAGCAGTGTACACTGTTTCAGGAAAGGCTCTCAGGAGCATTACTTGAACCGTTTGGTAGTTTTCTGTTGTTTTTCTCTCATGACAGGATTCCTCTGTATATCTCTGACTGTCCTGAAACTTGCTCTGTAGACCAGGCTAGCCTTGAACTCACAGAGATCCGCCTGCCTCTGCCTCCAGAGTGAGTGCTGGGATTAAAGACGTGTGCCACCACCATCAGCAGATACTTTTAAAGCAAAAGTACAGTAATAGTGGACTACTTTTTCTTGCACCCCTTAAAAATATCTTTTATGTATATTTTGACAATTTCATATACTATTGTCTTATATCTTTATGATATCCAAGCTTTGCCAGTCCCATAATGGTTTGAACCAGGGCCAACTGGTAGTCCATCTCTTGGTATGTCTTAGAAAGAATGTTGTTTCACATGAATTTTTTAAGAAGTTGTATTTATTTTATGTATATGGTGCTCTATCTGCATGTATACCTGCATTCCAGAAGAGGACATATTATCCCATTATAAATGACTGTGAGCCACCATGTGGTTGCTGGAAATTGAACTCAGGATCTCTGGAAGAGCTGCCAATGCTCTTAACTGCTGAGCCATCTCTCCAGCTTCCCTTACATGAAGTATTTGTGTCTAATGTTGTTCTGGCCAAGCATAGTCCACGGAGGTTTTCTTGTGAATGGCCCCTCAGCTTGAGTGAAGATGTTTTAAATGATTCCCATGAGCCTCTCTGTGTGTACATATGTGTGCATGAGCATGTTTATTCCATGAAGTGTCTACCTGTGTCTAAGCCAGAACTACCAGAGGCAGGTGCTGGTCTTCCTCCAGGAGCCTGGGGCACTTGGTGCAGAATAGTGAACTTCATAGGCATCAGTCTGGCTTCGGAATCTAGCTCTGTGGTCTGGGGCCAGTTCTCTGTTCAGGGCCACATCTTTGTACCCCCTAGCACCTATCTCTTAGTTCACTGAGAGCAGATGACATACTACAGGTAAGCTCTTGGCACAGCTTAGGTTGTCAGCTGCTGTTTCTGTCTCAGTGTGCTATAGTAACATCTCACTTCTCTTGGGCGGCTGATGGGAGCTGGTTTCTCCCCATGCTGTGAAAGATGAAAGGTAATGAATTTCACTTTACTGGCTTTGTACTAGACTGAATGCCTGTCACCTAACAGACGCTGATTGAACAGGGAATTCAGGATGCTTTCTCCCTCCTGGGTAACATCTTGGGAGATAACAAATTTTTAAACAGCTGATCTCTGAAAGAGGATATTTTAGCTTGTTAGAGTTTAGTTAATGAAGCTAATTCCTACTTATCTGAGTCTCCTGTTTGGACGCGTACTGCTAAAAGCCCTCCCTCAGTTTCTTCTAACCAGGGAGATGTGTTGATGTAGGAAGTGCAATGTTGTACTCCTTGGGGTGTCCCTTGTGGTTTCAGGTTCTTTTTGAACATCTGTATTTTTCTCACTCTTGGGCTTTAATCTCTGTCTTGTTCCAATGAGTGTTTGCAGCAGTAATTTCCTGTTTGGATTCTTCTCCCCCACCTTCCACCCCAGACTGGGTTTCTCTTTGTAGCCCTGGCTATCCTAGAACTGCCTAATCTATAGACCAGGCTGGCCTTGAACTCACAGAGATCCGCCTGCCTCAGCCTCCCAAATTCTGGGATTAAAGGTGTGTACCACCACCACCCAGCTCCCTCCCTTCTGTTGCTTCATTTTGTTTGCTTGTTTCTTTAATTGCTTGTTTTGAGACAGGGCCTTCTGTAGCCCAGACTAGCCTGGAACTCACCACCTTTCTGCCTGTCTCCCAGGTGCTGGGATTCAGATGTGTGCCACCAGGTCCAACTCATTCTGCTTTGTCTTTGGAACAGTTCTGAAGAGTTCTGATGCAACTGATCTCTGGAGTTTTCATGAAATATTCTCTTTACACTTGGCTACTTTGTTCATCTTCCATCCAGCTATTTAGTGAACTAGTTCCATGTGTTCATAGAGTCAGGACCAAGAGACAACAAAGTCCCTATTTAAGTGACCAGTAGAAGTAGAGGTCAAGACAGGCATTGTGGCAATTTAAGGTGATAAGGGAAGGTCCCAAAATGTGTCATTTAAGCCAAGACTCCAGGATGAAAAGGAACCAGCTCTGTGGAGGACTGGAATATACACTGTGGACAGAGAAAACAGCAAGCACTATGTCTGAGTAAAGAGTATGTAAGCTAGTTTGATAACCCACAAAATCCTGTGGCCTTGAGGAGGACCAGTGTGCAGGGAGTGGGAAGGGAGGCTCTTTTAGGATAGCAAGGAAGTAGGTTTTCTTTTAAATGTCTTGGGAAGCCACTGGTGGACTTTCTCAGAAGTAAAGTACAGTAATGAACTTGGGACTTTGTTTTTTTTTTTTTTTTTTGAGATGTGGCCTTTTTTAAAGCCCAGACTGACTTTGAACTCTTGATGCTCTTGTCTCCGGAATAGCTCGGATTGCAGGAGTGTGTCACACTCCTGCTACTAAACTGTATTATTCCAAGAGCATTCCTTTAGTGTCCTGTGGGAGGTAGGTGGGGAAAAGGACAGTGAAGAGCATTGTGCTGTACATGCTCAGAATGCTCTGCCTGTGTTCTGATGGTGTCTTTGGTGGGCTTTGAGAGTTGGTAGGATGTGGAATCATGAAAGAACAGTCTACACTTGAATTTCTGGATTGAGGAACTGGTTAGGTTTGGGAAGAGAATTTACAGTTATAGGGCCAATTAATTAATTTAATTACCTCAGTAGTTAAGAGCACTTGCTGCCTTTGCAGAGGACCTAGATTTGGTTCTCAGCATCCACTTGGTGGCTCACAGTTGTCATGTAACTCCAGGTCCAAGGGATCCCATGCTCTCTTCTGACCCCCAAGGGCACCAAACATGCATATAGTATTCATAGATACAGGCAAAACACTTAATGCACATAAAAAAATTCAAGAAAATTTACAATTAGAGTCATCAATGAAAGTATCAACAACCCTAGCATTTTGTTTATGGAAAAAGTTGAGCTGGGTAGTGCTCACCTTTAATCCAGCCCTGGAGAGGCAGAGGCACGGGGATCTTTGTGAGTTCAACGCCAGCCTGGTCTAAGAGCTAGTTCCAGGACAGACACCAAAGCTACACAGAGAAACCCTGTCTCAAAAAACCAAAACCAAAAACAAGAAAACAAAAAGTGGGGCTGGAGAGATGGCTCAGCGGTTAAGAGCACTGCTCTTCCAGGGGTCCCTGGTTCAACTCCCAGCACCCAACCACATGGCAGCTCCCACCTGTCTGTAACTCCAGTTCCAGGGTTACCCAACACCCTCACACAGACATGCACACAGGCAAAACACCAATAAACATTTAAAAAAAAAACCCAAAAAAACCAAAAAGTGACCATGATGTGTTGGTGTGGACTAGATGGAGGTTTTTGTTTGTTTATTTTTGTTTGGTTTTGGTTTTTCGAGACAGGGTTCCTCAGTGTAACAGCCCTAGCTGTCCTGGAACTAGCTCTGTAGACCAGACTGGCCTCGAACTCACAGAGATCTGCTTGCCTCAGCCCCCTGAGTGCTGGAATTAAAGGCCACCTCCTCCTGGCTAGATGGAGTTTTTGCTGAATGTTTGGGTAGTGTTATTTGGCATATGTATGCCCTTTATTCTACAGAAACGAAAGATGCTGACACATTCATGAGATGCCCTGTGTGCCGCTGAACTTGCAAGGTTGTTAACAGCAGGGTGTGCACACCAGGACTTGGATACATTGTGGTACAACCTAATTATAGAACCTTGTGTATGGTATGTGGAGATAAATGTAGAATGCTCTGAGATTTGGTGCTTAGTGGAAAAAGCCAAATGCAGAACATGCTAATAGCCTTACTTTGAACAACAACAACAAAAAAACATGCACAATTTTTTTTTCCAAGACAGGGTTTCTCTGTGTAGCTTTTACTGTCCTGGAACTCGCTCTGTAGACCATCCTGGCCTCAAAACCACAGAGATCAGCCTGTCTTTGCCTCCTGAGTTATGGTTTAAAGATGTGCACCGCCACTGCCTGACCACAAAATGTTTTTTTTTTAAGATTTATTTATTTATTTATTTATTATGTATACAACATTCTGCCTCCATGTATGCCCGCACGCCAGAGGAGGGCGCCAGATCTCAGTACAGATGGTTGTGAGCCACCATGTGGTTGCTGGGAATTGAACTCAGGACCTCTGGAAGAGCAGCCAGTGCTCTTAACCTCTGAGCCATCTCTCCAGCCCCCCACAAAATGGTTTTTATTTTCAGAGATAATTATAGACTCACAGGAAATCACAAAGGAAAAACAGAGTCCCATGAACCTTCTACCTTTCTCCTTCTGGTGACAAACATGTTACAAGCAGGAAAAGACAATGGGTGTAAGACTATTTCCCATACATACTATACTGTGTTGGTGTACAAAGGAGTTCCACAATAGCCTGGAATGTAATATAACAAATGTTTGTTTATTTAGGGATAATCTCACAGAAAGAGTAGGGATCCAACTGTGTTTGCTGGGAACTGGAACTGAATCCAGCAGCCCGGAATCTTGTGCACAAATTTTATCTTCATTTATAGTATATGAGATCTCGCCCAAAGTGGACTGGTATATTAAAGGCTATTGGCTGAAGGAATTCCAACAATACTTTTCTCCTTTTGTCTAAACAAGAGAGTTCTAAGCCTAATACAAAACTATATACAATAAAACAAATATCGTGTATTGTCCACAGAAAGAAGGGGCAAAAAATATATAAAAATTAGAATTACAACTAGCATGAACAGCATCAAACAACATATGCCAAATGTTTCAATAGTTATCCTATCCTAAGCACCATGCAATATATTCTGGGGGTTTGTTTAACATATCCATTATAGTTCAATTTGATCTTTCTAAACTGCCTGACCCGTAGGATTGTTAAGTATTCCTGTAAGATGCTTTATATTATAATAAGCAAAAAACGGTTTCATTTTCTTAGAGACATATGCAGGACCATCATCTGTCTTTATTTGTGCAGGTATACCCACGATGGCCATGATTTCTAGTAAATATGTGATTACTGAATCAGCCTTTTCCCAACTCAAAGCAGTTGCCCATTGAAAACCTGAATAGGTGTCAATGGTATGGTGTACATATTTTAATTTTCCAAATTCTGTAAAATGGAACATATCCATCTGCCAGATTTTATTCCTTTGAGTACCCTTTGGGTTACTCCCTGCAGTAGTGTGTTTGGTTATAGAAAGAACAAGTAAAACTTTTCTTTATAATCTCCTTAGCTTGTTGCCATGTAATAGAAAAGTCCTTTTTTAAACCTTTGCTATTGACATGATTTTTTTAATGAAACTCTGAAGCCTCTGCACATTTCCAGTCAATAATACACCAGTTTTTGCATTACCTTGTGCTAGAGGACCTGACAGACCCATATGGGATCAGATGTGTGTTATATATATGGGACAAAGCCTATTCCTGATTATATCTTGAACCTGAATAAATAATGATGTCAATTCTGTGTCATCTGGTATAATTTCAGTGGTTTCAATATATACAAAACAACCCTTTCTACTTATTACGAATCAGGAAATAGCCTTTAAGATATGGGCCCACGCTGGGTGGTGGTGGCGCACGCCTTTAATCCCAGCACTTGGGAGGCAAAGGCAGGCGGATCTTTGTGAGTTCGAGACCAGCCTGGTCTACAAGAGCTAGTTCCAGGACAGGCTACAAAACCACAGAGAAACCCTGTCTCGAAAAACCAAAAAAAAAAAAAAAAAAAAAAAAAAAGATATGGGCCCACTTTGGGCGTGGTCTCATGTACTATAAATGCAGACAAAAAGTATGTGCGTGCCTCTTGGATCCTGGATTTGGTTCCAGTTCCCAGCACATGCAGAGGACTGCAGATCACTACTCTTTCTGTAAGTTTATCTCTAAATGAATAAATGTTATACTCCATTCAGGGCTGTTGTGGTACTCTTTTTTTTTTTTTTTGTTTTTGTTTTTCGAGACAGGGTTTCTCTGTAGCTTTGGTGCCTGTCCCTCTTGTAGACCAGGCTGGCCTCGAACTCCCAGAGATCTGGCCTGCCTCTGCCTCCCGAGTGCTGGGATTAAAGGCGTGCGCCACCACCACCCGGCTATGGAACTCTTTTGTGCACCAACAAATTGGTGCCCAATGCGGGCTGTGTCTTAAAGGCTACTGGCTGAAGGAGTTCCCACAGAAGTACTGGCTGTCCGTTATGAGTCATTGTGCTTGTGTGTGCACATGTGATGTGTACTCTGTGCTCTGCTATCTAGAGGTGCTGGTTCATAACTAGCACCTAAGAAGCTGAGACAAATGAGACAAAGAAGGTTTTTGGTTTTCCTTTGAGACAGAGTTTCATGTAGCCCAGGCTAGTCCTGAACTCACCTGTATAGCTAAGGATGGCCTGAAGCTTCTGATCTTTCTGCCTCCTCCTGGATACTAGGATTATAGGCATGTGCCACCAGGTCTGGTTTAGATAAAGGGTTTTCTATAGGGTGTCTTTGGCAGTACACTCGAGACTGGGGAATGCAGATGGGACAGTGTTGCTGGGAAGGAGAAATTCCTTTTACTATCATAGTACCTTGTAAATAACCTAGGACATTTGTGTGACACCCGAGTTGAAGTGTGAGAGGCAGAGAACCATCAGTAGTGAGGGGCCCAGCTGGGTGTCCTTTAACATCTGGGCTAGAGTTCCTCCTAGAGCACAATATGGAGAGATCTGGATAAGGCCAGGTGAAGATAGACCTTCAGGCTGTGAAGAGACAATGGCAGTGAGGCCAGGGACAAGCTAGTAAGGGCCATGATAGAAGGTGAGGAAGAAGTGTCATGGAGTGACAAACCCAGGTCGTGCAGCTTTTGCTCTGTGTGAGATTTTCTTACAAGAAGTTTCTTAATTACCTGGCAGGGAGCTACCATGATCAAGAAGGTGTTTTCAGAGGCAATGCTAAGCTGTTGCACTTGGGGTGTGCGGACTTTTTTTTTTTTTTTTAAATTTCCCCAAATGCAGGAAACACAACTGCATAATTTGTGCAGTGGGGATTGCATTTGTGTTCTCCCCTATACAGAAAAAAATATTCTCAGCTGGGGGCAGAGGCAGGTGGATCTCTGAGTTCAAGGTCAGTCAGGTCTACAAAGTGAGTTTCAGGACAGCCATGGCTACAGAAAACCAACCAAACAAAAAACCTGAGGCCAGACTGACAGAGTGAGCTGGGTTTAGTGGGCAGGTAGTTGTCATAGTGTTGACTAATACTCAGGGACTCTACAGGTAAATACATAATAAAACAACAAACCAAAAAGAAGGGATAAACTAAAACAGTTTTCTTTAAAAGTGGAAGTGGGAGGTGGGGTTATTTTCTAAGTTAAATCTGGTGGAGCAGAGTCTGCGTAGTTTGTGTGGGGTTGGCACGAGCTTGACTGGGTAAGCAAGGGCCTAAGAGAGCGGCTGGATTGGTAGTCTGTGTTTCATTTTTTATTTTTGTTTTTCAAGATAGGGTTTCTCTGTAGCTTTGGAGCCTGTCTTGGAACTCACTCTGTAGACCAGACCGGCCTCAAACTCACAGAGATCCGCCTTCCTTTGCCTCCCGAGTTAAAAGTGTGAACCACTATGTCTTTCTTCCTAACACACAGAGTGAGTTCCAGGCCATCTTGGGCTACACAGTGAGATCTTGTTTCAGAGAGAAGGGATGCATGCTGTGTGTGTGTGTGTGTGTATAGATGACACCATGCAGGAATGGTTCCTTCCTAGTTTTCTGGGATCAGACTCCAAATGTTAGTGGTGGTGGCAAATTTCACTGAGTCATTTCATTGTCCTTCTGACTTTAAATTTGTCAAATAAAGTGAGTTGGTGTTAAGCTAAGAAAGTCAGGTTGCTAAAGATGGACAAATGTAATAAATATTGAAAAATATTTGTAGAATCTAGGTAGTGTATGGTCTTCATTGTAGAAAATGTCTACAATAAATTTGTAATTCTTCATCAAGATTTTGATAAAAGCAAAAAGTATTGAAATGCTATTACACTGTTGTTTAGATTATTTATTTTATGTGTATAAGTATTTTTCTGGCAGTTTACCATGTGAGTGCCTAGTGCCCATGGAAATCAGAAGAGTGTGTTAGATTGCCTAGAACTGGAGTTACAGACATTGTGAGTTGCCATGTAGGCTTCCTTAACGACTGAGCCATCTCTAGTAACCCCTCACACTGTGTTCAAATATAACCTGACATACTGAAATTGTGGGTATTTGGGGATGGGGGATTTATTTCAGTAGTAGAGCCTGCCAAGTGCATGTGAGGGCCTTGGTTCAGTTCTCTAGGATGACAACCAAACAACCTTCTGAGCGGGGCACGTAATTCCTCCAGCGTTAAGGAGGTGGAAGCAGGAAGATCAAGAGTTCAAGGACAACCTGGTCCACCTCTGGAGTTACAATTCAGTCAGGGCTACAAAGGTGAGACTTAATCTCAGAAAGACAAAGCTATGACATCTGAGGCTCTGGCCTGAGTTTTAAAGAGGATTTATTTATTTTTTACTTACGTATTTGTTGTTTTTTGAGACAGGGTTCTTTTGTGTAGTCCTGGCTGTACTGTAACTCGCTCTGTAGACCAGACTCAAACTCACAAAGATCCACCTGCTTCTGCCTCCCAAGGGCAGGTGTGCCCCACCGTGCCTACTTAATTTCCTACTAATCATATGCTTGTATTTTTAACTCTTTGCCCTGTGCCTTTTTTTTTTTAAATTTATTATTATGTATACAGTATTCTGCCTGGATATCTGCCTGCAGGCCAGAAGAGGGCACTAGATCTCATTATAGATGGCTGTGAGCCAGCATATGGTTGCTGGGAATTGAACCCCAGGACCACTGAGCCACCTCCCCAGCCCTGCCCTGTGCCTTTTGTAAGAGGTCAGAGTTCAAAGTGTTCCAGCACTTTCTAGGGAAATAATCCTAAGACTATTAACCTGACCAGTTATCATTACCCAGGAACCTCCCCCAGCCTCTACCTCCACCCCCGAGAGACAGGGTCTCTTTATAGCCCTGGCTTTTCTGAAACTTGCTCTGTAGACTAGGCTGTCCTCACAGGAATCCACCTGCCTCTGTCTTCCAAGTGCTAGGATTAAAGGCGTGCACCACCACTGCCCAGTGCAGCAGGTGTTCCCAACATGAACCATCTTGCCTGCTTCTTCTTCTTTGTTTTTTGTTGTTTTTTTTTTTGTTTTTTTGTTTTTTTTTTTTTTCCGAGACAGGGTTTTTCTGTGGTTTTGGAGCCTGGAACTACCTCTTGTAGACTAGGCTGTCCTCACAGGAATCCACCTGCCTCTGCCTCCCAAGTGCTGGGATTAAAGGCGTGCGCCACCACCGCCCAGCTTCTTGCCTGCTTCTTGACTAACTTTTTTTTCTTTTGATTTTTCGAGACAAGGTTTCTCTGTATAGCTTTGGAACCTGTCCTGGAACTTGCTTTGTAGACCAGGCTGGCCTCTGCCTCCTGAGTGCTGGGATTAAAGGCACCGCCTGGAAGGGAAACCATGTTTTAAAACTGTGTGTGGGTGTTTTGCTCATATATTCCTGTGTACCACATGCATGTAGTGCCTGAGAAGAGCTTAGAAAAAGGTGTTAGAGTCCTTGGAACTGGAGCCCCAGATGGCTAGGAACTGTCATTGTGCATGCTAGGGATTGAAGAGTCCTGGAAGAAGATTCAGTTCTTTTACCCCCTTCTCAGAGGTTCTGTTTAAGTTACTGGGAACTTCTCAGTGACGGTTGGTCAGAGGGATGGATAGCAGTGGCATGAGTCACTGTGGAGATCTGTCCATACTGTTGTAGAGTTAACTCAGAAGCTTGGGCTCTGCTTACTAGGATATCTGAGGCGGGCGGAGGTAAAGTTTTCATTTCTGGAGATCTTCCAGAAGTTAAACAAGGCTGAGACTGTTCTTGTTGCAGCTCATGCATGTGGTTTGACAGGAAAGAAACAAAACCTGTGTGAGGAAGGGAGATGCCTTTGAATGGAGACATTTAGGAGGCACATCCAGGATGTCCTTAGCAGCCTGAAAATAGCATGCTGTGGACGCATTGGAGGGACCCCAAAGAAAAGGGACTGACAGCTCCTTAGTGTCCAGGGATTATGGAGATGGTGTGTTTTGTGGTCTGAATGAGAGCTTAGAGTCATGGAATTTTTTTTGTTTTTTTATTTTTGCAAAACAAGGTTTCTCTTGTGTAGCCTTGACTGTCCTAGAACTCCTTTGTAGACCAGGCTGGCCTGGAACTCACAGAGATCTGCCTTCCTCTGCTTCCTGACTGCTTAGAGTTCTGGATGTTTAGTGGGGAATGCAGAATTGCTGGCAGGTACAGTAATTTTGTGCCTTGTTTCTTTGCAGATTGCTCAATTAGCAAGTGGATGTGCGGATAACATGTCCAGTGTGTCCGAGGAGAGAAGAAAAAGACAGCACAATATTAAGGAAGGTCTACAGTTCATCCAGTAAGAAGTTGATACTTCATGGCCCACCGCTGTGTTTAGCTGATGACCACCCCTGTACTATGTATGAAGTCCACACATGTGGAAAATCAGAGATCTCTTGGGTTTTTCCAGGCTTGTGTTGTTCTGTTTTGAAGTAGAATCACTGTAGCCCAAGAACACCTCAAACTCCTAGCAGTCCTCCTGCTTCAATCTCAGAAGTATTGGATTATAAGCATGAATCCAACCCTGATAGACTAGGAACTGTCACAGTGTTCAGGTTGGGTTGGAAAGGACGTTTTCATTGGAGCACTTTTTTTCCCTTTTCTTTTTGGATATTATTTTTGTTGTTGTTGTTCTTCAAGACAGGGTTTCTCTGTAGCCCTAGCTGTCGTGCAACTCCAAGTCTTCTTGGACTTGGAGATCTGCCTCCCTCTGAAGTACTGGGATTAAAGGCGGGTGCCCCCTTTTGGGTATTCTTATACCTTTTTTAAAAATATTTTTATATTTTTAGGGCTACAGCCCTAATGTTGCAGCCCCTTCCCCCAAATTAGTATGAAGAATTGGAATGTATTTCCATAAGAAGCATTCTGGCGAATTAAACATCTGGAGTGAACATCCGCAGCACAGAAGGCTTTGGCTGTTGGGCTTTGCTGTTAGGAACAGCACCTGTGACAGACAGCTTTTGTTCAGGGACATGTTCAGGCAGAAGGGTCTCTGGTCATTTTGGGGAGGAGACATATCTTAGCACTTGTAATAGGAATTCTGCATTCAGAAGCCAGAAGAGAGTATTGGATCTTTGAGCTGCCATATGGTTATTGGGAACTGAAATCAGGGTCCTCTGCAAGAGCAGCAAATACTTTTAACTACCGAGCATCTCTCCAGCCCCTAAAAAGCACAGTTTAAGATAACTTCTGGCTGAGTAATGCTGCTAGGGAGCCCGTCAGGGTGGAGCATTCTTGCAATCCCAGCCTGTGGGATGTGGAGGTGGGCTGATCTCAGTGAGTTCCATGTCCATCAGGGGTACTGTCTCAGAACAAATGAACAAGACTTCTAGTAGATCTTGGTAATTACAATGGATTTGTTTCTTCTTCTCAGGTCTCCGCTGTCATATCCAGGGACCCAGGAGCAATATGCGGTAATGACTTTGGGAAGAGCTGTGGATAGTCACAGTAGTCTAAGAATTATCACATCTGCAGCAGGATTTAGTAAACTCTGGCCTTGTGTCACAGCTGCCCTGACCAGCTACCCTCTTTCACAAATAAAGCTTTATCAGAATACTGCAACTGCAGCCTTTTGTTTATGTGTTCTCTGTGGCACTTTGGGACATAGGCAGAACTTAAGTGTCCCACAGTGCTTTAAATGCTCACTTTCTGGCATTTATAGGAAAAGCTTGCCAATCTCTTCTATATAGAACAGCCTTTGGGACTTTTTGGGACAGTTGTCCTGTATTTTCTTTCCTGTGTTAGTGTATTCTGAGTTAGTGTGGATTTAGAGCCCTCTGTCAATACTATTTCATCAATTACACGTGGGGTGGAATTGAACAGAGCATGTGGGTGTCATCATTTTCATCTTGATAAGTCTTGGTGGCACGGAAGGAGGGTTGTCTAGAGAATGGGAGGGAAGAGCTGGGTTGAATTGGCTAAGCACAGGGAGAAGAAGGCCATTGCTTCTCATCTCTGAGGATGTGTGTCTGCAAGTGTCCACATTCCTCCTCCTCCTGTGTTCAGCTTCTTTTCCTCCCTATTTTCATGAGGGAAGTCTTAAGTCTTTGGCCGAAATACCTGGGAAATTCTTTTGTTCTCCCGCATGTGGAGCTGGGCCCACAGAGATTGTGTGACACATCATAGACCACATCGGGCCTTGATGCCTGGTTGTTTCTTAACAGTCTAGGCATTTTAAATGTGTGCATATTAGGATCTTGTGATAGAAAAGGTCTCTTAGAATATCAAGGCATTTTTTTGTACATATCGAAAAATAGTTATAGTCGCTTAGTAAGCAAATTATTAGCCTTATCTCCTTCCCATAAATCAGGCAACAATCTAAGGAAATAGCTTGTAAAAGAAGAAATACAGGGCCAGAGAGATGGCTCAGCATGGGAAGGCGCCAGGCACCAAGCCTAATGACCTGAATGAATCCCACATGGTGGAAGGAGAGGTCTGACTCCCAAATTCTTTTTCACAGTCGCATGCATAAAACTACTCCTCCCAGTCCCCACAAGTGACAAAATGTTTTTAAACATGAAATGTAAACGATGTGTTAAAAATGTGGAAAGGTTTGACTATTTTGGTAAAGACATGAAAATACTAAAGGGTACTGTGCATGTGTGCATACCTACATGCACACGCTCCCTAGTGTGCTGCATAGCAGCACATGAAAGTCTTTATTACTGTTGCCTTCTCAGAAAGACTTCTAAAAGAAAGTCAAAGACTTAAACCAAAGCTGGGTGTGGTGGCTCATACCTGTAATCTCAGCTCTTGAGAAGCAGAGGCAGGAGGATGACAGCAGATTTGAAGCCATAAATGTAAATTGTACTCTCTTGACTGAGGACTGTGCCAAGTGTCTATTACCTGCCCAGAATCATAGAGATGTACACAGTACACTTAAAAAGTATTTTTGACCCTGTTTTTTCTCATAGGGAGAGTGTATTTTCTCTTGCAGAAATAGGAAAGATGAACTTCCTAGCAAGGCAGCAGCGACAGGCTTTCCTACAGCAGTGCTCTCTGAGGTTTTAGGCATAAACATGATATTTACTTCTGTCTTACCTTGTTCTGGCTTCAAGAGGTAATTTTCTCTTTTTAGGTGTATTTGCAAGCTCTCGTGAGAAATCTTTTTAATGAAGGAAATGATACTTATCGGGAATGTGATTGGAGTAGCTCTCTAAGTCAGTACTCGGAAGCTTTGAGTATAGCTGATTATGCAAAGTCTGAAGAAATTTTAATTCCTCAAGAAATCATTGAAAAACTTCATATAAATCGTATTGCCTGCTATTCTAATATGGTGAGTTCTAGAGCATTTTCTTCAGTGCTGTAATATATTAATAAGAGGCCATTTTCCTAAGTTTTGCCCTGGACTAGGTGTGGAGCCTAGCCCCTATGCTTTTAAGGCCATAGCATGGTACTAGGCATGTACCACTGAGCTGCACTGTGCATGTGTGCTCATGGGTGGCTAATGTTGCTTTCTATAATGTGTCCCTGGTTAATAAGCTATTTGAGAGCTACTTACATTTTACTTTTAAAATTGACATGTCAGCAATGGAGGTTAGTGGGTGTCATGTGGTATGTGATGTGTGTGCAGTATACAGTGTTCAGATCAGAGAAAGAACATCTGTTTTTAGTGTAAGCACAGACAATCCCTTTTTTCTATAACCCTTTTAAAAATTATTTATTTATTTATTATGTATACAATATTCTGTCTGTGTGTATGTTTGCAGGCCAGAAGAGGGCACCAGATCTCATTACAGATGGTTGGGAGCCACCATGTGGTTGCTGGTAATTGAACTCAGGACCTTTGGAAGAGCAGACAATGCTCTTAATCTCTGAGCCATCTCTCCAGCCCTCCCTTTTTTTCTTCTATTTTTTAATTTTCTTTTTACAAAGAATAGTTGCTGTATTTCTGTAGTCTTGGAGGACTTCCAGGTGCCAGCCAAGAACAATCTCTTGCAAGATAAATTTGCAGTATTTTTATTGCTGTTTTTTTTTTTAAGATTTATTTTATGTATATTAGTGCTCTATCTGCACGTACACCTTTATGACAGAAGAGGGCATCAGATCCCACTATAGATGGTTGTGAGCCACCGTGTGGATGCTGGGAATTGAACTGAGGACCTCTGGAAGAGCAGTCAGTGCTCTTAACCACTGAGCCATCTCTCTATCCCCCCCCCCCCTTTTTTTAAATAAGAAGTTTTGTTTTATTCCTTACAGGGCTGAGATTGAAATATAGGGCCTGCACATGCCAGGCAAGCACTCCATCGTTGAGCTCCCCCCAGCCTCTTTCTAAGCACACTGCTGAGCAGTGGTGGCACACAGCTGTAATCCCAGTATTTGGGAGGAAGAGGCAGGTGGATCTCTGAGTTTGAGGCCAGCCAGGGTTACACAGTAAAACCTTGCCTAAAAAAAAACAAACAAAAAAATGTATGTGTATACGTATACACATTTTATATACATACATATCATACTATCATTACTGTAGTTACCCTCTTTATTTATTATAGAGCAGAGAGAATGAGAGCGTAGCAATCAGAGGCAGCTTTGGGTTATCAGGGTTACCTGGTGAGCCATCTCACTAACCCCTCACATGACTTTAAAAATGTATTTTTTAGATTTATTTATTTTGTTTTACCTTTTACCAGATGCACGTATGTGTACCATGGGTATATGTGTTTGAGTGTTTTGCCTGTGTTTGTGCACTGCCATGTTTGCCTGGTGCCTGTGCAGCCAGAGGAGGGTGTTGTGAGCCTCCATGTGGACATTGGGAATTGAACCTGAGTCTTCTGGAAGGGTGCCAGTACTCTTAGCTGCGATCCATCTCCCCAGCCTCCACATTTGACATCTTCAATGGATTTAAAAAGCAGTGCTGATAATGAGAGGAAATCGGGTAGATTATGACATTGGGGTACCAGCCATGTCCCAGAAGCTTTCTTCCTTGGAGACATAGGGCTCTCTGACCAAGTACTCATATTTGTCTGATACAAGATAGGAAGTACATAGATATTCATGATAATTTCCCACTTTTATGTATGTGGAACATCCTAACAAAATGACGGAAATGAAAAATAACATTGTGAACTTTGAATTTAAGTTGAGAGTCATAGAATGTGGTCACGTATTTGTTTTCATGTGTGAAACAGGCATCAGAGTGAGGTATTAATTGTGTGACTCTGGCTTTCTCTTTCGGCCTTTCCCACCAGGGTTTCCATGATAAAGTTTTGGAAGATTGTAATGCTGTCCTCAGTATTAATGCCAGTAACTGCAAGGCTCTGTATCGGAAATCTAAGGCTTTGAGTGACTTAGGGCGCTACAAAGAGGCCTATGATGCTGTAGCAAAGTGCTCCTTAGCAGTGCCTCAGGTATGTAATGGACTCTTCAGCTCTCTTGTTTGCATCAAATATTTTACTGCTCTCGCGTGGAGAAATGGCAAGTGAAAGAATCAGGACTTCCTGCAGCCGTCAGCCTGCTCCAGTTGAGTGTGATAGCTAATAAACCAAGTGTCTAGCTGGGAAACGTCACGACCCTGTTTGATTGTTTCGCTGCAGATACATTCATGAATGTTGGCTTTTTTTTTTTAGGATGAACATGTAATAAAACTAACTCAAGAATTAGCTCAGAAATTGGGATTTAAAATAAGGAAAGCATATGTTAGAGCTGAGGTAAGTCAAACTTCTCTCAGGGCTTTTTCATTTTGTTGTATAATCTTGAGTCGGTTCTGTTTTGAAATTGCATTTTCATTTTATTTCAGCTCTCTCTGAAGCCAGTTCCAGGAGATGGGGCTACCAAGGTAGGGTTATTATCTATACAAGAATCATGCTTCTGAGAGAAGAAGGGCTGGCAGACTTAGCAACTGTGCTTTTTGTAGTTTTAGTGTAGTTTTGATGCCTCAAACATGAAACTGGCCATGGCTTCCTGTCACTTTTTTATTTATTTATTTATTTTTTCTTCCTGTCACTTTAGAGAACAAAACAATTCAAGTACTGTACTTTAATCTGAGCCAGCTTTCCCACAGGCCACTGGAGCATGTGACAGGATGTGAACAGATGCTCAGTTTTCTTTGAAAATCATAGATCAAAGCCAGATACTAGTTTTGAGAGACATTGGAGTTTAAACAAGAAATTAGCCACACAAAAAAAGACAGGAGCACTTGGTGCTCTTCAGAGGACCAGGACCCAGGTGGCTCCCAGTGCCCATACAGTGGTTTCCACATCAGTAACTGCACTTCTAGGGGTCCTGATGTTACCTTGTGACCTTCCAGAACACCAAGCACTCATGTGGTATACATACCTACACAACACAAGCAAAATACAGATAACATTGAAATGAATAAATCTAATTAAGAAAAAACTTGTCAGGAATGGCTAATAGATTTGTTAGTCTCAGGTCTCAGAAGGCAGAGGCAAGAGGATCCCTGTGAGTTCAAGACCAACCTGGTCTACATAGAATGCCAGACCAGTCAGCACTACAGAGTAAAACCATGTCTCTTTCTCTTTTTTAAAACTTTAAAGTCTTATGGTTGTTGGAATGGCACTAGTCATTGTGAGGGGTTGGTGGACAGTGATTGGATTAGTCCCTGTTCCCATCTAAATATCCTTTTGAGAAATGCATGTCTGCTAGAAGTGCACTCTTGCGATCCCAAGAGTGTAAGGTGAGCAGGGACAACACAGATCTGTCTTCAAAAGAAAACAAAGCCCTGCCTGATGATGCCTGGTAATCCCAGATACGGAGGTAGGGGGACCAGAAGGTCTGATGATGCCTGACAATCCCAGATTGGGAGGCAAGGGGACCGGAAGGTCTGATGATGCCTGGTAATCCCAGATAGGGAGGCAGGAGGACTGGAAGTTCAAGGTCATCCTTAGCTATATCCTGAGATTGAGGCCATCCTGGGCTACAAGAGATTGTTTCAAGAGAAGAAGCAAGGCATGGTGGTGCACACCTTTTAATCCCAGCATTTGGGAGGCAGAGGCAGCTGGATCTCTGTGAGTTCTAGGCCAACCAGGACTACATAATGAGATCCTGTCTCAAAATAACAAAAAGAGTAGGAGATAAGTGGTTTGAATGTTCTTTTGATTTCTCATATCTTAGTCAAATGTCTTTGCAAATCTATATCAGTCTTCTAAGATGAGTTTTACTGACTGTTTTAGAGTTTAGAATCCTGAAAACATGATCATTATTGGTTTAATTTCCAGGCTGTGAACTATTCTGTGGAAGATATTGAGCCAGGTATGTTTTCACTTGTCATCTTAATCCTCTGAAATATGCCTGCCAGTTTGCCAGTTCTAGAGTGTGTTTATTATATAGTATCGTCAGTGAGATTGCTGTGGGATGAAAGCGAGACTGACTGCGTTCATATTTTCACCTGGCCTTCATACCTTCTGTTATTGGCCATTAGCACTCCTGTTTTGTAAATACAGTGGCTTGGAGTGAGTAAATTTCTATGTATATTGCAGATTTATTAACCCCAAGGCAAGAAGCACTTCCAGTTGTCTCCCTTCCTGTATCCAGTTTTCCTCATGACATTGGGAGTGAGCTGGCCTCAGTTCCTGTTATGCCTGGCACTTCTGTTTTGCAAGTGGATGAGAGCCCACTGCCATCCACAGTGTTTGCAAATGGAGGGAAGTACGCCTTTATGCCACCAGACACCTTTGTAGATGATGGAGACATTATCCTTGGGGATGACATAGACGATCTCCTTGATTCTGCCCCAGAAACAAATGATGCTTTCATGGTGAGTTTCACTGTTTAGTTTCCTATTTAATTCCCTTTTTAAAAAGTGTGGGTGGTGGTGTGTATGTGTGCACGCATGTGCGCATATGTACATGTGAGAGGTGTTTGTGACATGTGGAAACCTGTTCCTATGTGTAGAAGGAGCGGCGGACTGCGTTCCCGCCTGGCTCCCACACGGCTAGCTTTACACCCAAAATAACAACACACAAATTGTATTCATTTAAACACTGCTTGGCCCATTATATCTAGCCTCTTCTTGGCTAACTCTCACATCTTAATTAACCCGTTTTTTTTTTTTGGTTTTGGTTTTGGTTTTTCCAGACAGGGTTTCTCTGCGGCTTTGGAGCCTGTCCTGGAACTAGCTCTGTAGACCAGGCTGGTCTCGAACTCACAGAGATCCGCCTGCCTCTGCCTCCCGAGTGCTGGGATTAAAAGCCTGGGTCACCATCACCCAGCTTAATTAACCCACTTTTAATAATGTGTGCAGCACCATGAGGTGATGGCTTACTGGGAAGATTCTAACCTACGTCCATCTCGGGTTGGAGAATCATGGCGTCTTCCTGTCTCTCCTTTCTTCCTCCCACAATTCTGTTCTGTCTCCCTGCCTACCTATGTTCTGACCTATCAGGCCAAGCAGTTTTCTTTATTAATTAACCAGTGAAAGCAACAGACAGATAGAAGACCCACCTACATCACCTGTGGAAATCAGAAGAGGGTATCAGATCCTGTGGAGTTGTTACAGGCAATTGTAAGCCACCCTATATGGGTGTTGGAAACAGAACTCAGGTCTTTGGAAGAGAAGTGATCTTAACTGCTGAGCCATCTCTCCTGTTTGGTTTAGTTTCTTTTTTCTTTTAAAATTTTCATTTATTTTTATACTTTTTTGTTGTTGTTTTTTTTTTTTTTTTTTGGTTTTTCAAGTCAGGGTTTCTCTATGGTTTTGGAGCCTGTCCTGGAACTAGTTCTTATAGACCAGGCTGGTCTCGAACTCACAGAGATCCACCTGCCTCTGCCTCGCGAGTGCTGGGATTAAAGGCGTGCGCCACCACCGCCCGGCCTTGTTGTTGTTTTTGAGACAGGGTTTCTCTGTAGCTTTTTGAGCCTGTCCTGGAACTCACTCTGTAGTCCAGGCTGGCCTTGAATTCACAGAAATCCACCTGTCTTTGCCTCACGAATGCTGGGATTAAAGGCATGCACTGCCACCACCCAGCTATTTTTATACTTTTAACAGCGGTTCCAGGCATTGAACTCATGTCCTCATGCTTACAAGGCAAGCACTTTATCCTCTAAACCATCTCCTCAACCCTACTTTCTCTTCTCAAGGACATAGTTCCTCCTGTTTAAAGTATAAGGCAGTGTGGTAGATAATTTGTATTGCTTCTAGGATTCACTTTGACTTTCTTACCTTGACATTTTCTTCACTTCTTCTGAGAAGATAACAGATAACTGGATAGCATGGTCGTTGCTGAAATAAAAGAAAGGAGTGTGCTGTCTAGAAGTTGATGAGTGTTTCTGGAGTGCAAAGGTTAGCCTTACACTCTGATAGAGAATAGGCGTTAGAGCTCAGGAGATAGCTCAGTGAGCAAAGTGTTTGCCGTAAAAGCATAAGGACCCAAGTTTGATCCCAGTGCAAGTATAAAAAGGCTCTAATCCTAGAGCTGCAGAAGTGGACACAGCAGATTGGGACTCATTGGCCAGCTAGCATAGCCTCAAGGTAGGGAGAGCCTCAGGAATGACACCTAAGGTTGAGCTTTGAGTTCTGGCTTCATGTTTATATTCAGGACCCCCCTCCTGCCTCCCCTCCCACATACACACACAATTAAAAAGATGAATCTTTGCCAGGCATGGTGACACATGCTTTTAATCCCAACACTTGTGAGGGAGAAGCAGGAAGATCTCTGTGAGTTTCAGGCTAACCTGGTCTATATCAGTAGTTCCAGTCCAGCTAGGCATACATAATGTGACCCTTCCTCAAAACTCACTCACTCACTCACTCACTCACTCACTCAGTGTGTGTATCAGGTGATATGTACATAGTAGCACACATACATATTTGGGTGTATATATGTGTATACACACACACACACACACGACCTGGAGTCATGGACCCAGGTTTGAGTCCTAGGAGTCCTAGCACCCACATGACAGCTCACAGCTGTTTATAACATCAATTCTAGAGCATCTGTTGCCCTTCCTGGCCTCTGCAGATACTGCACATACATAGTGCGCGTGCGTGTGTGCGCACACGCACACACACACACACAGATGCATACATACATACAAGTTACTTCCCTTAAAAACATTAAACTTTGGGCCTGAGAGATGGCTCAGCAGTTAAGATTACTCACTGCTCTTTCAGAGGACCCAGGCTTGTTTCCTAGTACCCACATGGTGGCTCACAAATGCCTGTACCTCCAGTTCAAAAGACCTGATGACTCTTCTGGCAGGCAAAACATTCACACATATAAATACATAATCTCTTTAAAAAAAAAATTTTTTTTTAAGTTTACTCAGTGGGTAAAGTACTTGCTGTGCAAGCTTGAGGATCGGAGTTAGGATGCCTGGCACACACGTGAAAGGTAGGCATGGTAGTGCCTGCTGTAACCTGGAGCTAGGGAGTGCAGGGACTTGCTGGCCAGCCAGCCTAGCTGAAATAACGAGCTCTTGCCTTAGAGAAGATGCCCTGTCTCAGAATAAGGTAAGGCAGTTGAGGACTTTCTAATATCAGCCTGGCCTCCACACATGCCACACATGCATATACCACACACATAATTTCTGTCTTTTTACACTCATTTGTGCACATGTGTGGGGGAGTGGGGGAGGTGAGAGGACAGCTTGCAAGAGTTGGGCCTTCTCTTCCACTCATGATGTTTGCATTGACATCAAGTGCCTTCACTTCTGAGCTATCTTGCTGCCCCGTCCCCCTTTTTAAGCAAATTTTAAAAAGTTTAAAAATAAATATAAAATAAATAAATAAATATGTGAGTTCAGGGCTAAGAGTGTAGTTCATGATTTGCTAGCATATATGAAGGCCTGGGTTACATCCTCAGCACTGCATGGTGACACACACCTGTAATCCTACCATTTGGGAGTCAAGGTCATCTATGGTAACACAGTGAGTTTGAGGCCAGCCTGGTCTACAAAGCAAGTTCCAGAACAGCCAGGACTGTCACACCACAGCCTGTCTCAAAACAAACAAACAAACAAACAAACCAGAAAGAAAAGTCTCCACCAAGACTCAGTCTTTTAGTTGTGAACTGGATTTTAGAGGATTCAGCCCATCCTGCTGTGGTGTTTGTACAGAGCTGCTCTAAGACTGCTGTCTTGGACTTCCTTCCATTTCCATTTGGATGCAAGCCCGCCTTCTTGTGCAGCACAGCCCTTATTGTGCTAAAACCAGGAAGCTAAGCCAATGAGAGAGGCTCATGAATCTCTTCATTTCTTCTCTTCAGCCTTCCACCCTGGGCAGAGGGTCCCTCCCAACAGCCAGTGTGGCTCCTAGCTTGCCCTTCAGAGCATCAACATCTCTGCTTGGAACCTTGCCCATTGGTGCAAGGTATGCTCCTCTGCCCTCCTTTGCAGAGTTGTATCCACCTCCGGCCTCGACCTTGGAAGATTTCTTCTGTTCTTCTTTAAATTCATTTTCAGTGACTGAATCCAAGCGAGGTAAGACTTTCTCCTAAATTATAAACAATTACAGTCAGTTTTCTAAAATGAAACTGTATATGGCAATTTTGTAAAGCATTAGGTGGCAGTTTCTTGAATTGTTCTCACTGTGACTAAACTCTAAAGAGGGAGCCCTTAGGTCTGCACTTGGCTTCACGTAACTGACATTCCCAGAGTCAGAGGCAAGGGTATGACGTAGGCTGGGACGCAGCACTGGTTTTAGGCTGTATGATTGGCTAAGCTGGTGTTCATTGTTTTGGGTAAATGTCTTGAAGTGTATTCTGCAGTAAAAGTCTGTCCCATTTTAAAGGATGTGAAGTGGGAAAACATTAAAACTAGCTTCACATCTGGGTTTAGAATTCTGTTGAGTTCAGCAACCTATACCCTCATTTTATCATGGAGTACTGAGGTCTTAGTTTGGTCAGTACTAGGCTGAGTCCTTGGTTTGGGGTATTTTGTTGTTGTTAGTTTTCTTTTGTTTTTCTGGGGTGCTAGAGATGGAATCCAGGGCCTACAATTCAGGGCCTGTACTTCATACTATAAATAGTGAGGAAAGTCTTCATAGTTTTTGGAGCTATTGTTAAATAGTTAAAGGATAAAAGTTTCTGTTTCAGATATTTACAGTGGAGAGATTGAGAACCATGGGATGCAGAATGGCAGAGGGAGTAGCTGAATGGCAGACTATAAGATTAAACAGCCCTGAGCCTTGTGCTCTCAGTGTCAGAGAGGAGGCTGTTCTCAGCGGGAATGTAGATCTTAATCCTACTCAGCAGGCCCTGCCTTAGTTAATTTCTCCAATAATGGCTAAGGGTTATTTATGCCCCTGGCTCTGGAAGGAAGATTCTACAGTTTGTCAGTAGTGAGTAAGAAAGCTCATAGGATTGGGATGGGAAAGCTGCGGGAAGCCATAGGCAGTCAGCTACAGAGCCCTTGTGTGCTGATTCCATGTAGAGTGAAAAGGTCTGTTGAAGTCTTTTTATTATTTTAGATCTGTCCACCTCAACTGCTAGAGAGGGAACAACGCTTAACAACAGTAAATCCTCCCTTTTCCTTGTAAGTTCACTTCCTCTTTTGTGAATACGTCGCTTAAATTGAACGTAGGCCTGTGCTTAAGTAACTGAATTATGTGAATAAAAGTGAAAGTCTCCCTTGAATTTTTTGTGTGCTGTGGGGAATCATGTTATAAAACTCATTCAGAAGATCCAGTAATAAATGTTTGAGTGTACGACTGGGTCTGTCAGTACAAAATAATCACCATTACAGATAGTGCAAGCTTTACTTAGTGTAGCCTAACAGCAAGGAGACAGGAGAGCAGAGTGTGTAAGATGTGTGTCCCATGGAAGCAGACCAATCGTGTCCTAGTCACAGCCCGTAGAGGATATTACTAGGGGGGCCCAGAGTCCAAAGAGCAAAACACAGAAACTGGCAATTTGTCATAGAGAAGCACACGGGAATGGAATGGCACCAGCCTCGTCCTACCCCCACAGGAGTTCAGTTCTTTCTTTAGTGATAGTACAATATATGTTGCCTGTTTTGTTTTGTTTTGTTTTGTTTTTTGTTTTCTTACTCTTTTTGCAGATGAATGGACCAGGCAGTTTGTTTCCCTCTGAAAATTTCCTGGGAATTGCAAATCAGCCTAGAAATGACTATGGAAACTTGTTCGGAAGTGTGATTGCTAAGCCATTTTCATCAGGGACTCCTAGGCACCCCCTCGAAGGAACCCACGAGCTGAGACAAGCTTGCCAGACCTGCTTCGTAAAATCAGGTCAGCACCGAACTAGTGGGCAGCAGGATGCAAGTTATGGAGCTGTTACTGGTGGAAGCAGCCTTGGCTCTGGCGGCTGTCTACTTGAAATGTTAGGAACCAGCAAGGAAAGAAACAAGCAGCATCTAGTCCAAAAGTGATTTAAATTGTTGCCTTCTTTTAGTTTATGAGCGATTAGACTTATCTGGATCATTTCCCTGAGTAAGGTGCCTTAACAAGGCTGCTGTTGAGTAGAACACTGTATGTACTTGGTGACAAAGGCACAAGTCTACTCAAGTAGCCTGCCCTTAGATTTGGGGCCTGTGTAGTCAGTGTCCACTGTTCATGGCTGCTCATAAACTGCCTATAAAATTAAAAGGTGTTTGTTCTGCCTATGAGCAATCTTTTTTTATGTCTTTTTCAGGTCCTAAGTTAATGGATTTCACTTACCATGCTAATCTTGATCATAAATGTAAGAAAGATATTTTAATTGGTAGGAGAAAAAGTGCTGAAGATAAATCATGGAAAAAAATACGTCCAAGACCAACAAAAACAAATTATGAAGGACCGTATTATATATGTAAAGGTATTTATTGTAATTACTTAATTGTGTATGTTATATGACTAATCAACTTTTGCCAAGTCGCTGTGCTGACCACCAGGCGTTTTCCTGTAACTCTTGACTCCTTTTGTGTCGGTACTTCCTGTTAAAAATGCTTAGTCGGTGGTTGTGCACACCTTTAATCCTAGCACTCAGGAGGCAGAGGCAGGCGGATCTCTGCTTTCCAGGACAGCCTGGTCTACAGAGCAAGTTCCAGGACTGGCTCCATAGCTACAGAGAAATCCTGTCTCAAACCACCCCCCAACCCCAAAAAAAGACAAAAAAAAGATGCTTAGGTTAGGAGAAAAATAGTACTTTGAATCGATCAGTTCATATTTTCTGCTATTTTTACTTTTTTTGTTTTGTTTTGTGTGTGTGTGTTTTAACATTTTGAGTATATGTTGTAGTTTGTGAAGACAAGGCCTAGATATGGTTTTAAGTAGAGGCCCCAGTTTCACCTCTGAGAACCACAATCCTGGAATAGAGCTCTGAAAGTGCTCCTGAGAGTTTGCATTCTCCTTTTGGTTTAAGCTTTGTCTGAGTGAGCTTTGAATGCCACTAAAGAAGAAAGAAAAAAGAAAGACAACCACTAAGATGATTTTATTTGTTTATTCATTTATTTATTTTTGGTTTTTTGAGACAGGGTTTCTCGGTAGCTTTGCTGCCTGTCTTGGAACTAGCTCTTATAGACCAGGCTGGCCTCGAACTCCCAGAGATTCTCCTGCCTCTGCCTCCCAAGTGCTGGGATTAAAGGTGTGCACCACCACCACCCAGCTTTATTATTTTTTTGTAGTTTTTATTTTATTTATGAATTTTATGTGTACAAGTGTTTTGTCTGAGTATATGTCTGTGCATCTGAATATATATTTGTTCGGGGACTGAGGAGTCCAGAAGAGCATTTTTATCCCTTGGACCTGCAGTTATAGAGGGTAGTGAACCACCACGTAGGGGCTGGGAATGGAACCTGGGTCCTCTGAAAGAGCAGCCAGTGCTCTAAACTGCTGAGCCATCTTCCCAGCCTGATTTTTTAAAATTTATTATGTATACAGTGTTCAGCCTGCATGCTAGAGGAAGGCACCAGATCTCACTATAGATGGTTGTGAACCACACTGTGGGTGTTGGGAATTTGGACTCAGGTCTTCTGGAAGAGCAGCCAGTGAGTGTTCCTCACTGCTGAGGCATCTCTCCAGCCCCCCAATGTGTGTGTGTGTGTGTGTGTGTGTGTGTGTGTGTGTGTGTGAGAGAGAGAGAGAGAGAGAGAGAGAGAGAGAGAGAGAGACACTATTCGTTATTCAAAATGACATTTGCATACAGATGTGATACCTGCTTTGGTCATGTTCACCTGTTACACTCTCAAGTCCCACTTTCCCCACAAAATGGTTTTTAACCTTAATAGGATATATGTGTGACTATTGAAGTGTCTTCTCCCATTGCAGTTAAACATTTCTGCTTGGAGACTGAATCTTACCCTATGCTCCATAGGGATGGCTGTCCTTGCTTGAAGCTCTCTGAATTATTAGGGATGTTCAGATGATGTTGTAACTGTGCTTGCCATTCGTTGGCCCTGGAACAGGTGTCTCTGACTCTCCTACTTTTCCAGATGTTGCTGCAGAGGATGAATGTCGATATTCTGGTCACTGTACATTCGCTTATTGCCAAGAAGAGATAGATGTGTGGACCCTTGAAAGAAAAGGGGCATTCAGTCGAGAGGCTTTCTTTGGTGGCAATGGAAAGATCAGTCTTACTGTGGTCAAACTTCTTCAAGAGCATCTTGGAGAGTTTACATTCCTTTGTGAGGTGATTTCTTCATGACTCATTTTCTGCTGTAAAATTTAGAGAGCTCTTGCCTGGCGTACATAGATGTCCCAGCACTGTTTTTAAAAACATTGTGGCTAGGTGCTGTGGTGCACGTCTTTAACCCAGCATTTGGGAAGCAGAAGAAGACAGATCTCTGTGGTTGCAAGGTCAGCCAGAGTGAGCTCCAGGTCTTCCAGGGCTACTTAGTTAGACTTTTGTTTCATTCAACAAAAAACAACAACAGCAACAAAAATTGTGTTCAGGTATGATGGTACCCACCTTTAACCCAGCACTCCTGGAAGGCAAAGGCAGGTAAGTCTCTGTGAGTTTTAGGTCAGTCTTATCTACATAGTGAATTTTAGGTCAGCCAGGGATACCAATGATTCCCTTTCAAGAAAACAGAAATCTCTAAAAATTTCTGATTTGTAAGCCTCAGTGTATAAAGTGCTCAGCAGACCCTGTCATATTGTAAAGTAGTCATTCAGTAACCAGTCGCTTCTCTACCAGTGTATGAAGAAATAGGAGAAATCTGAGCCTGGTGGTGCATGCCTATAACCCCAGTGTGCAGGAGTTTGAGGGAGAAGGACCACTCTGAGTTCAAGGCCATTCTGGACTAGACAGAGATTCTGTCTCAAAATAGCCAGAGCAGAATGAATGGTAGTAAAGTTTCATGTTGAGTATCAATTGGCACATATTTTAAATCCATAAAAGGTACTGAAACTAAGGCAGTATTCTTGGCACAGAACTCAGACTTGTGTTTATTTGTGTGATAATTTTCTTTTTTTCTCTATTTCAGAAATGTTTTGATCATAAACCTAGAATGATAAGCAAAAGAAATAAGGATAATTCCACTGCTTGTTCTCACCCGGTTACAAAGCATGAATTTGAGGACAATAAGTATGTTGGTGATTTCTCATTTTTATAGTGACAAAAAAATAGATTTTCATAGATCTAATAAAGGCAATAGTAGACTAGGTTTCGGGATATACACAGTTAACATTAGCAAAGGAGGCAAAGTTAGGTAGACCTGGACTTCAGGACAGCCAGGGCTCCATAGTGAGACCACGCTGCCTCAATGAAAATAAAGGAAGAAAGAAAAAAGGAAGGATAAGGCATTTTTCCTGCTCTTCTGTTCTTCTGAGAAGCAATAACTATTTTAAATGTCTTTTAGCTGGGTGTTACGGCACATGCCTGTAATCTTGGCACTCAGGAAGATGACAGGTTTGAATCTAGCATGGCCTGCATGGTAAACTAGGACCGCTGGTTCTCATTTAGAAGGCAGTCTCGATACAGCACAGCAGTGAACCAGTGGGGTGACTCAGTAAGCAAAGGCACTTTTTACCAAGTCTGACGGCCTGAGTTCATCTCCAGGACCCACATGGTAGAATAAACAGAACCTGTTCCAAGTTGTTCTCTGACCTCCAAATGTAGAGCATGACACACATGCGCGCACGCACACACACGTTAGATACATGTAATAGAAAAGGCAAAAAAGTTTTTAAAAATGCTTCTTTTACCCGTTTGAGAATTAAGTAAATGAATTGCTTAGAATTACTAGATTATTTAATATAGAAGATCATATTAATTTACAGCTTCTTGTGACATGCATTTAGATTTTTCTTGTTTAAACTGTAATTAGAAATTAGTTATGTGCATAATTTTTTCTGGCACTGGTTTTAATAAAATAGTTTTTCTGACTAGAACTTGACATTGTGTATGTGTGTGTATATATATATATGTATATGTGTATATATATATGTATATGTGCATGGTTATTCAAAGTTGGAAGAGCAGCATTAAAATGTTTCTTTCCTTCTTTCTTTCTTTCTTTTTCTTTCTTTCTCTTTCTTTCTTTCTTTCTTTCTTTCTTTCTTTCTTTCTTTCTTTTTTGGTCTTAGGTGCCTTGTCCACATTTTGAGAGAGACCACAGTAAAATATTCCAAAATACGTTCTTTTCATAGTCAGTGTCAGCTTGATCTGTGTCGACATGAGGTCCGTTACGGTTGCTTAAGGGAAGATGAGTGCTTCTATGCCCATAGTCTTATTGAATTGAAAGTATGGATAATGCAAAATGAAAGAGGTGGGTCTGTGTTGGCTTGTTACTGTCTCTGTATGAGGAGTCGGGGAGTGCCAGAACAGTCGTAAGAGGAGTCACCTTCTTAGCTAGTTGATTTGATAGTAGTAGCAAAGGCACTTGTTGCCAAGCCTGATAACCCTGGAATCCATGCGACAAAAGGAGAGAACTGACTCCTGCACCTTGTCCTCTGCTCTCCCCTTGTGCACAGAACAGAGTAAATAAATTACTTGTAATAAAATATGTAAGTGTGCTGTTACACAAAGAAGCCCTGTCCTGAAAAACCAAAAAAAAAAAAAAAAGTGAAGTTCCAACCCTCAGGACCAGCGTTGGGATTGAATTTAGGGCTGTGTGCGTGCTGGGCAAGCTCTTGACCGCTGAGCTTCGTCTCCAGTCCATTTTCACTGTTTCTGTCACTACATTGTTGAGCTAGCCTAGAACTCACTCTGTAGCCCAAGCTGATCTTGAATTTGGAATCCTCTTGCCTTAGCTTCCTGAGCAGCTTAGATTACAGGACTGGAGCCACCATGTTTGGCTACTATAGTGTTTGTTTTAAAGAGTTACCTATTTTGGATGTGGTTTCATGCAGTTAATGATTGATATTTACATGTAGCATGGATTTTAAGAATGGAGAAAGGATTCCTCAGAAGGCATAAAGAACTGTGCTTGTAAATATTCTATTTGAAAAATGTAATGCAATGTACATTTCTTTGATGGATCTGGCTGCCTGAGAACGGGGAAGTCAGGGTTCTGTGTGCCCCTGACCCAAATGGGTGGGTACTGTGCTGTGTTAAGAGAAACTTATCCATTTCCCAGGTATCTCCCATGATGTTATTGCTCAAGAATCCAAACAGTATTGGAGAAGTTTGGAAGCAAGCATGCCTGGGACTCAGGTATTATTCCTTGTTCGTGTCCTTGTGAATTGGCGCCTTTCTGGAGTTGCCTAGTTGGTGCCGGGTTGGTGACAGGTTCAGGTTCGTGCTTGCAGTCGTTAGTATTTGTTCCCCTGGGTACTCCCCTGTGAAAACGTTATCTGCATTGATCACCATAGGAACGGCATCCTGTAATGTCTGTAAAGACACACAGCCCTTCTTTCTTTCCTAGTTTACCTGGGGAAATACTGGGGCTTGGACTTGGGCAATTCTTGCTTAAGAGACAGATGGACTGTGTTTTGTTTCTGTGTCCTTGGTTAAGTTGTAAAGCCATTCATTCATTCATTCATTCATTCTTCTTCACCACCCAAAAGCCACTCAGCTCCAGTAGTTAGTTCCAAAAGGAGCTGTCTTGTTTTTGTTTTATTTTTTTAATATTTTGTTTATTTTTCAAGACAGGGTTTCTTTATATAGCCCTGGCTGTCCTGGAACTCACTCTGTAGACCAGCCTGGCCTCAAACTGAGAGATCCACCTGCCTCTGCCTCCCAAGTGCTGGGATTAAGGGCTTGTACCAAAAAACTAGCTTTTGTGAGTTGAGGTGTGGTGTGTATAGTCAGTTTTGATCAGATTCTTTTGTGTATATGAGACAGTTTAGATTAATTATCCGCATATATCAAGTCATGGATCTAGACAACTAAGCTATTGTGGTACAAATGCAATGCAATTTAATATGCTGGTTTAGGAAATTGTTTTCTGTTATAATTGGTCTTTCATTGTTTAAGGTACTTGGCAATCAGATAATGCCTGGATTACTTAATATGGAGATAAAATTTGTATGTGCTCAGTGTCTGAGAAATGGTCAAGTCATTGAACCAGACAAGAACAGAAAGTACTGCAGTGCCAAAGCACAGCACTCGTAAGTATGTGTGGATGTCTGTCAGTCCCTGCATTCCATGGGGTGCAGTCATGTCTGTAGAAAGGAGGCCAGGACAGGAAAGTCAATAGTAGATGTACGAACAAAGTGAAAGGGGAGAGGCTTTTAGGATATAGCAGGTGATAGTTCACAAGTGCTGTTTTCTTTGTTTAGAATTCAGTCAGTGCTGATAAAGATCAAGAGAACGTGAAGCCATAGACCCATAAGGCATTTCGCAGAAGGGGTGAAACAAGAAATCTCGGATCCCTTGGGTGCTCATGCCGTGCCTTTCCTTTTAGGTTACGTCGTCTTTTGCCCAAGTGTTGTATTTTCTGAACTCCATGTTTTTTAGGTGGACCAAAGAGCGTCGTGCCATGAGAGCGATGTCTTTTGAACGTAAGAAGTGGAAGAACATCCGTCCTCTCCCCACAAAGAAACAAATGCCTTTACAGTTTGATGTACATACGTAATTTTTAAGCCACTTTTTTAAATTAGGCATTTCCAATTATTAGAAATTAGTGCTAATTCAGATTGAAGCTCAAAACCCTTAAGTGCTGCTGAAATTGAATCTGTTTTTTGTTTTTGCTTTTTGCTTGCCCTTCGGTGTATGTGTGTGACTCGAGCAGTTTTTATATTGATTGGTACTGCATAGATTACTTGGACAGAGTGAAAAGATAACCGGACTTGAGGAAAAGTGAGGGAATTCTGCATCACCTGTGTGGCTTGCAGCTCTGCTAACTTAGTCACAAGGCAGTCTTTGCAAGGCTGTTTGTCTAGAGTGGAATTAGATGACTTTTGTATGAAAAGTTAAGAGATTTATTGGAAACTTGATATCTTGGGCATTAAAAGGATAAGGTTGTATGTGTACCAGAGACTTCGCTAAAACATGCATCTGGGCTAAGTTGTAGTTCAGTGATAGAGTACTTGTCTAGTGTGTATGAGGTCCTGAGTTCAATCCCCATAACTACTGTGATTCTCTTATTGTAGTTTCTGAGGCAGATGTTCGGGGCTGTTGATTTTTATTTAATCTTTAATGTGGTGAGCTCTATCACATAACATTTCAGTAGCTTATTGCCTCTTTTCCTCCAGTCATGTTAGGTATTGCTAGAACAGATAATCCTCTGTGTGTGTGTGTATGTGTGTGTGTGTGTGTGAGTGAGTATGTAAGAATGTGCAGAAAATAATCTTTCAGAAGGTCCCTGTCCCATGTCTTGGCTTCATTTGCACATCTGTTAAATTGGGATCATTATGCCATATAGACAGTAATATCTCATGGGAGTCTTTGAAATCCAGCACAGTGCCTGGTCTTGTCCTTCGTATTCCCTGTTTCTTATCTTTGAAAGACTTTGGGTAAGCCAGGAGTGGCAGCTCACCTGTGATTCCAACACTCAGAATGTAGAAGCAGGATTGTTAATGCAGAGGCAGGAGAGTCACTACAAGTTTAAGACCAGCCTGGTGTACAAAGTAAGCAAATTCCATGCCAGCCAGGGTTACATAAACAGACCGTGTCTCCAAGTTTCAAACAAGAGGGAAGAAAAAAGAATGTGCCCTAGCTAGTGATTACACTGTCTTATTGAATAGGCTGTTGACCTCTTGTAGGTTTTCATGTGGGATTACTGAATTTCATCCCAAGAGAAAATTTAGTGTTGGGATTTTGCAAAAGCAAATGCTGAGCATTCACAATTCTGTAAGATGAATAGTGGGAAGAGCAGACATAGCCAAGGTAGCAATTAAGGGTTTATGTATCACAACCAGCTAGCTGGCGAGACCTAGAAATGCGCTTTCTTGGTGATGGAGGTTTTCCTTTGTTCTTGGAGACTAGTGACTCTTAGGGAAAACTTCTGATGATTACTGTCACTTCGTGATTTTACCTAGTGCACCCTGTTTCCATTGCTGATTAAAATCCCACATAACCAGAGGAGTTCTGTTTGAAAGCCTCTTAACTCCCTGACCTGGTTAGTGTAGCTATCTTCAAAGACACTGTGTCTAGTGAGTTGTGGCTAAGGTTAGCTCTCGGTGTAGGGTCCTTAGCACTTTAAGTCTGGAAGCTTCCTGGCAGTGTCTAGTAACTTGGAGCAAGCTATAGTCTCTTTCTGTTCCCAGGACTGATTTGGAAGCATCCTGAATATTCTAGGAAGAGAGCAATAGCCACCTGACAGGCAGGGCATCAGATGTGCTCCATAGAGATAAGGTCCCCAGTATTTGACTTTGTAGGAAATCTGTGCTACTTAATTCTGTGCTTCATTTTCTTTGGGAAATTGCAAAATAGAAATGTTTGCTGTCACTGTCTCAAGTATTTTGGGCTTATGATCCATTTGGATGGAATTGATCTTGAAGTTTGTACTGCTAAGCACTGATAGCAACAACTACTTTGTTTAAATGTAAACATTAGTTATACTTAGCAGTGCCCTGTTTTAAAGTGTATGCGTGTGCATGTGTATATATGTATACGTGTGTGTTTATACATATACATATATTTATTTTTCACACAGCTATGCAACCATATTGCTTCTGGAAAAAAATGTCAGTATGTTGGCAACTGTTCTTTTGCTCATAGTCATGAGGAACGTGAAGTGTGGACTTACATGAAGGATAATAGAAGTAAGTTCGTGCTATTTATGTCCTTTGTCTTCTGTTAAGTTCAGTTCCCCATGAACACAGCAAACAGCTTGCATGGTTTTGGCTGCAGCTGGAAACGTGACCATGGCCTCCTTGGTGTGGAAACTGATTTTTTTTTTTTTTTAAACTTTTTGAGATAAGGTTTCTCTGTGAACTTGCTCTGTAGACCAGGCTGGGATTAAAGGCATGAGCCACCACTGCCCGACCTGTGGAAATTGACTTCTGATGTGGGTTTGGTTAGACCACATTTGGGTGTGAATCTGTAGTTCCTTATCCTGGGTATAATAGGCATCTTCCTTACAAGAGAGAAGCCCAGGATAGCTCAGTTGGTGTGACTTTAAACAAGATTGCCTCATTGGTCCATCAGGTGGATGAGAGTTTGAGAGGCGCTTCAGACAACCTTTACTTTTGAACCTAAACAGTTTTACTACAGAAATTTTTGTTTTAATTAAAAAAAAAACACACACACACACACTGATAGAAATGCATGCATCCAATCCCTCTATTACAAGAATCATTTGGAATGAAGGCCGACCTGCCATGTGATTTGTGTGGAGTGGATGCCCTCTTGTTCTACTTAAAGTAGGCCTTCCTGAGGCTTTTCCTGCTTTGTCAGGAGTCTGGAGTCTTCCATGACTCCTGCCGCCATGCTCTGAAGGAAGAACAATCTCTAGTTTTATGCCTCATCTCTGATTGATGATTGAATGTTAGAAAATTTCAAAGCCAAATTTAGACTAGATCTCACTACCAGAGTTTTTAACACTGTTTCTCTGCTTGGAACATATTTTGCTGCATAGTCTTCCTTCCATGGGAACATCTGGGCCTGTTTGGAGATGCTGTCATACCCATGACCCGGGAAGATGTGCTACTGGCTTCTAAAGACAGGGTCCAGGGGTGCTTCTAAATAGCCTGTAATGGACTAGACAGTGCATTATCCAGCCAGAAAGGAGCAGAGCTGACTTTAGTAAAACCCTGGCCTTAGGCTTGACAATAATGTAGAATGTACCTGTCCTTACCCAGGAACCAGCCTGCAACCACTGTCCAGAACCTGTCATAGTGATATTGTACATTGCACCCCAGCATGTTGATGCTCTAGGACTGTGGCTTGATTGGTGGGCCTCTATTGATTGGGTCAAGCCTTGCTTCTGTGGGGTTTCCCATCTTTCACAATGACCAGGATGTATGTCAGCTGCAACTGTTCTCTTCCTGTAAGGCACCTCCTGTGGTGACAGCACTGAAGAGTTAGTGTAGCACAGGGTGACCTGAAGTAGTGCTGAGGCCTTTTGTGCACAGCCTTGTGATGTTCTTGAGTTTTAAACACTTCCAAGTGTCTTGCAAATACAGGAAGGAGTTAATAATGAAGCTATTTTTGTACTATTAACAAGTCCTGAAAATTGGTTCTTCTGCCTGAAAGTTTATCTGCTGCTTAGGTTGGATTTGTCATCTCTCAGGTCTAATGTAATAACTGTTTAGTTTTGTTTTGTTTCATTTTATTTATTTATTGGGGGGTGCAGGGTTTCTCTGTGTAGCCCTGGCTGTCCCAGAACTTGCTCTGTAGGTCAGCATGGTTTCAAACTTAGAGATCTGTCTGTGCCTGCCTCCCAAATGCTAAGAATAAAGGCATGAGTCACCATGACGTTTGTTTTGAAAATGTACTGAGTGATAGTAAATACACATGCTTGTTTGTGTATTTGAATGGCATTTCCTGGTTGTTTCTAAACAGTTCCTTTCTCCTTAGTACATGATATAGAGCAGTTTTATGAACTCTGGCTGAAGAATCAAAAAAGTGAAAAAAGTGATGATGTAGCCAGTCACTGTAACAAAGAAAATGGGAAGCAGATCCATATGCCAACAGATTATGCTGAAATTTCTGTAAGTACTATTGCTAACTCACTTGTGCTTCGGGGCTGCTCCTGCGGCTTTCTCCTCTTACTTCCCCAAAGCCTGGCTCTTGCACCTTCTGGTGTCTTCTTTCTACTGTGCTTTTTTTTTTTTTCCATTAGCTTAAGTCTCCTGTGCCTGAAATATTCTTGCTTGAATTTTTATTTTCAAAAACATAAAGAAGCTTGGTTGGGATGGAGCTCCATTGGTAGAGTCCTTACCTAGCATGCACAATCCCCTGGGTTCAATCCCCAGCACCACCTCAACTGGGTGCTACATGCCTGTAATCCCAGCACTCTTGGGAAGTCGAAGCAGAAGTATCAGAAATCCAAGGCCATCCTTGGCTACCTGGCAAATTAGAGGTCATCTGGGCTATGTAAGAACCTGTCTCAGCCAGGTGGTGGTGGTGCACACCTTTAATCCCAGCACTCGGGAGGCAGAGGCAGGCAGATCTCTAAGTTCAAGGCCAGCCTGGTCTACAGAATGAACCCCAGGACGGGTGCACAAACTACACAGCAAAACAAAACAAAAAAGAGAGAGAGAACCTGTCTCTAAAACCAAAATTGTTACACACCTTTAATCTCAGCACTTGGGTGATCTCTTGAGTTTAAGGTCAGCCAGAGCTCCACAATGAGACCTGTACAAAAGTGAAGAAAACATGAATGGCTTGAGTCTACTATTCCACATTAAGTGATGTTAATACTTGGTGTCTGTAAAATAGGTGAAGGTTCTACAGATAAAGTTGGAAGTGTGTCTGTTCTTCCCAGAGGAACAAGATCCAGGGGGTGTATTTCTCTATATGTTTATATATCAGTGATGTGACCTTTTTTTCTTTTAAATGAAAGGCATGAGTTCACTCTGTAGCCCAAGCTGACCTTGAATTTGAACAGTCTTCTTAGTCTGCAGAGCCCTGGGATTACAGGCATTAGCCACCACACCTGGCCATTATATGTGGTTATTCTTCCTTTGTATTGGCCTGGCATGTTTATACCTAGCAGGAGTGTGTGTGCTGCTGCCATTTGTCTTTTGCTTCTCACCCATGTCCTTTACCACTTCAGGGCTGTGTCTGTCCTGGTCTTTTGTGTCTCTGCTCAGGACACATAGGAGTTTGAATCTTTCTTAATACTTAAACCTCTTTGTGATGTGTAACTTTGTCCGTGAAGGGCCAGCATATTTACTTTCTGGGTACCTGGTACAAATCTGGTATAGTCGGGGCTCGTGTATAGAATTGCTGCTGGTTATTCTAGAGCTGGCCCACTCTGACCTTAATGCATGTCCTGCTTTTCCTTGGGGTGTAAACTTCTGCCCAGAATACTTATCTGCTTCTCAGATGACTTTGCTTGTACAGCAGCTTCTCTTGGCCTCCTTGTCAGAACTTAACTAGATGCCCTGCACAGGACCCATCCACTCATGTATGTTCCAGTACTGTAGTTGGTCCTGTGCTGGTGCTACCTCTGATTCTGGGTTATATGTCCCTTGCTTGACTTCCCCAGAGTGGAGCCTGAGCTGAGCTCAGGCCGCACTGGGAGGTGCAGGCTCTCAGGCAGCACATCTTCCCACACGCTTTAGGTGGACTTCCACTGCTGGATGTGTGGGAAAAATTGTAACAGTGAGAAGCAATGGCAAGGTCATATCTCCTCCGAGAAGCACAAAGAGAAGGTTTTCCACACTGAGGATGACCAGTATTGCTGGCAACACCGCTTCCCCACTGGGAACTTCAGTATTTGTGAGAGGTATGTAGGCCCTGTGAAAACAGCTGATCTCATGGTACTTCTTTGGTTATTGTGTCTGCAGACAGAATAGGATGTAGGTGGTAGTCTCGTTATAGGCCCTGGAAGGATAGGAATATGCAGGTGCACCTATGTTATAGTGGTCTGTCTCGGGACGAGAGGCTGTGCAGGTGTGCCTATCCAAACTCACCATATCTCCTCGGAGAAGCACTGAGGATGACCAGTATTGCTATCATCTTTGGATTCTCATCTCTAATTCTCTGATCTTTTGTCACAATCTTTGCTCACAGTAAATGGTCATCAAATAGAGGTGGCCTTTAGCGGAATGACTCAGCAGTTATGAGCACCTGCTGCTCTTGGAGAGGACCCGGGTCACAATCGCCTTTAATTTCAGGTTCCAAGGGATCTGACATGCTCTTCTGGTCTCTGCAGGCATGTACATGCATATGGTACACATATATACTTAGGCATATTTATATATCCTGAAAATAAAAAAAAATATTAACAGAAAGAAAGAAAATAGGAGCATAACTATATCATACTTTTGTCTTAGAAAAAAATCAAATAAAAAGTGGGTGTGAGTATGGGGATTCATGCCGATAATCCTAGCAGCAGGAAGCCATCATAGGGAAATTACTTCAAGTTTGAGGCTAGTCTGAGCTACAAAATATCTCAATGAAAAAAAAAATGAACCGCCCCCCACCAAAGACAGGGTTTTTCTATGTCACAGCTCTGACTGTCCTGGAACTCACTTTGTAGACCAGGCTGGCCTTGAACTCACAGAGATCTGCCTACTTCTGCTGGGATTAAAGACGTGTGAGGTCAGGACCAACCTGATCTACAGAATGAGTTCGAGGACAACCGGAGCTACACAGAGAAACCCTGTCTTGAAAAAAACCAAACAACAAAAAGAATTCTTTTTTCTTATTTTTTTCGAGACAGGGTTTCTCTGTGTGTAGCTCTGGGCTGTCCTGGAACTTGCTTTGTAGATCAGGCTGGCCTCAAACTCACTGAGATACACCTGCCTCTGCTTCCTAAGTGTGGGGGTTAAAGGTGCGCACCACCACAGCTGAGTGATTTTCTTATTTTTTTAAATTTAATTTATTTAGTCTTTTACATTTCCCCATCCCCAACCAGAGGCTGGGAAGATGATCTAGCAGGTATGAACACTGCTTACTGCGTAAGGGTGAGGACCCGAGTTCAAATTCCCAGAACCCATGTAAAAAGCCAGACATGTTTGCCAGTAGGAAGCGCGGGGACAGGATGGTTGATGGAGCTTGCTTACCACCAGCCTAGCTTAGGTTCAGTGAGAGACCCTTTAAGGGAATTACGGGGAGAGTGGTACAACAGGGTACCCAGTGACCCTTCTCTACTGTCCACACACCAGCCTAGCACTATTCCACTGAGCTATACCCCCAGCACAAGTCTGTACTTTCTGATAAATTCTTTGAAATAAATTCATAGTACTAATTTCCCTGTAATGTATATTGTGCCTATTCAAGACTTGTTTCCCAGGTTTAAGCTTCCCAACTGGGTCTGGGATGCAACTCAAATGGTTAGAAGGGACATGTACTTAATAGGCAGAAGGTCCTGTCTGTTATCCCCAGCAGCAAAAACAGTGGGACATGATAAGCTGTGACTGCAGAAGGTATGTGCAGGTAGGTGGGTCATCAGTTAAGGAAGACTGTGTTCTAATTGCCTCATGGATGCTAAGCACGCTGCCTCCTCCTGACAGGTATATGAATGGCTCCTGCAAAGAAGGAAACAACTGTAAATTTGCACATGGAAATGCTGAACTTCTTGAATGGAAAGAAAGAAAGAATGTCCTAGAGATGAAACTCAACAAAGCACGAAAAGATCACTTAATTGCCCCAAATGATAATGACTTTGGAAAATATAGTTTTTTGTTTAAAGATTTAAACTAACACACTGGCTTTTATGTAACCCAATCAGAGCACTGACCAGAAAAATTGGAGGTGTTGAAAAAGCACGTAGCAGAGGAGCCGCAGGTTTTCTGCTTGATTGGTATCTGTCGTTCTGAGCAGCAACCCACAGTAGATAGGAAACGGCTGTTTGATAGGCCTGGCCTAGCTCTCACGGAGCCACTGGCATCAGATGGCAAAGTGACTTGCTGCTGGTTGCTGTCTGTTGGACAGACTTTTGGATGAGGTGTGTTGAAAAAGAGGATAAAGTTTACATCTAGGATGACTCTCTGAGTTGGTCCATCAGGTAAGAACCATGACCATGAGAGAATAAGTGGACACTGGGATCAGAATACATAATGGATGAAATTATTTACATGTTTTAGTGGAACGAATTTATATAATATAATAAAGTTTGCTACTTATCTGTATGTAGGTTGCTAAAAAGGATTTTAACTCAGATTTTTAAGCCAAATAACCATTTAACACTACTATCTGTTAAATGGGGTATTTTCTGTATTTGTATGTTTTACTGTGGTAAGGGAACTGATGATCATGTACATCAAGAATATTTTGAAAATAATCAATTGACACAAATTTTATTTCTTGGTCTTTTGCTGTTTGAATGATGATTTTTGAAAGATTAAACTTGTACTGTTGGTATTGTGTAGTGTAAGGACCAATATTGCCTGTATGTAATAAAAGATTTTATATAGCGATGATGTTCATAGTTTTGGTGTAGTCTTTTCTCCATAAAGAACTATTGGAACAGGCTTTTACACAGGTTTTGTTTTTTGGTTTTATTTTTGTTTTTGGTGTGTGGTGTGCTATGGCTTGAGCTCAGCACTTTTATTTTATTTTATTCTTTTGGCTTTTTGAGACAGGGTTTCTCCATATGGCTCTGACTGTCCTGGAACTCTGTAGATTAGGCTGGCCTCGTCCAACACTCTGTACATGCTAAATGGACACTACCTCTGAACTAAATGCCAACCTGTTTTCACTGTTTTGAGGCAGAGCTGACCATGGGATTCTCCCGAGTGAGTGACTATAGGCCTGTATCACAAATTGATGGTTTTTCTCGAGACAGGATCTTGCATAGTTCTATCTAGTCTAGCTTTGAATGCCTGAGCCTCTTGTTTCCACCTCCCAAGTGTAGAGTTAGAATCATCAGATGTGCCACCAAGCCTGGGTTTTATTTTATTTTGTTATTAATGTCTGTGGACTGAGAACGGAGTCAGTGCTCTCCTGCTGCCTTCATGGGATTCTGCCGATTGAGCTTGCGTAGCGGTGCTTTCCCTTAGCTCTGGCCATCCTGGAAATCACTGTAGAGAGTGTGCTACCACCACCCGGCTTCCATAAATTGTTTTTTAAAATAGTATTTGTAGGGCTGGAGAGATGGCTCAGAGATTAAGAGCACTGGCTGCTCTTCCAGAGGTCCTGAGTTCAATTCCCAGCAACCACATGGTGGCTCACAACCATCTGTAATGAGATCTGGCGCCCTCCTCTGGCGTGCGGGCATATATCGAGGCAGAATGTTGTATACATAATAAATAAATACATCTTTAAAAAAAAGTATTAAAAAAATAAAATAGTGTTTGTATTTGGACAGTGATAAGCTGCAAACTGAAGGTTCGTGACTTATTGCCTCAGTATTTGGACTGAATCAGCTTTCATGAGCCAGGTGGTGGTAGTGCCTATCTTCCAGAGGTCCTGAGTTCAGTTCCCCGCAACCACATGGTGGCTCACAACCATCTGTAATGAGATCTGGTGCCCTCTCTGGCATGCAGAACACTGAATATATAATAAATAAGACATGAGCTGTGGGAGTCTTCAAAAGCACTGTATATCCAACACCTTTAACAGGCCCTTGGGATTGTTGCGAGATCACTGAGGGCTTGGGTAAGATGACAGAAATGATTACGCTAATCTCCCAGCAGAGTGTACTAGCAGGGCAGAGGTTGGTGAGCAGGGGTGGCCCATATGCTGCAGTAAGGTGGGGGGTGGGTCTATGAGGGACTTTAAGAACAGGATCTAGGCTATGAGAACCAATCCTGCAGTAGCCCAATCAGAATTATTTCTCTGGGATGAATCTGAGGAGGTGGGATGCTGAGAATCCTAGGGAAAAGGTTGGGCAAGCTGCAGATAGTTCGAGAGAGGAGACCATGGTTTTCCTACGTGAGTCCTCAGAGACTTTCTACAAGTTTCCCCCTAGTATTGGAGAGTGAACCTAGCTAGGGCTTTATATTTTAGGCAAGTATTCTACAGTGACTACAACCCCAGTCCTTATCTATTACTTGTTTTTGGCACTTGCAACAGGCGTACACCACTCTGCCTCTGTGTAGCCCTTGCTGTTCTCTGGAACTCACTTTGTAGACCGGGTTTTCATTGAACTCAGAGATCTGCCAGCCTCTCCCTCTCAACGCTGGGTGAAAGTCCCACCACCACCTGACTTGTTTGGTTATTTCTTATCTCCTCTTTTCCCAGGGAGTGTAAGATACACTGAGAAGTTGTCCCTACTGCTGTTTCATCTTAAAGATGAGGGCTGGAGAGATGACTCAGTAGTTAAGAGCACTGACTGCTCTTCCAAAGGACCTGGGTTCAATTCCCAGCACGCACATGGCAGCTCACAACTGTCTGAAGATCCAGTTCCAGGGGATCTGACACAAGAAACCATAAAAAATGTTTAAAAAAAAAGATGAAAGAGTTGTAGCCTGGGGACAGAGCTGTGTGGTAGAGCACTTGCCTACACATATAATTCTCAGCATCACACACTCAGAAAAAAAAATTCATTATTTTAAACTTTGGAATCTAGACCAGGAAAGTTTGAGGTCTCATTCATATCAGTGATAGTTTTGTACCTCAAACTCACTCCCCTTTATTTTCTGTACCCGACCTGCTCAGCAGTTTGCATTTTTCCAGAAAACTCTATCTCTGCATAAAACAGCCCATATCGTGCTCTAGTTTGCAGCCACAGCTTGGATCTCCATATCACAACACTGAGACTGATCATACCTCATCTTACTGGACAGAAACAGTAAAGTGTGTGTGTGTGCGCATGCGTGCATGCGTGAGTGTGTGTGTGTGTGTGTGTGTGTGTGTGTGTGTGTGTAGGGGGCAATTGCCATCTCAAGTCCCCTAAAGGCAGTTTGGAAAACTAATAATTGCCATGTCTGTAAGACTTGGTTATCTCCAGGGGATGGTTTTTCTTTCTAAAGTAATTTTATGTGTAGGGGTGTTCTACCTACATGACTATGTACCAGATACATACCCAGTGCCCATGGAAGTCAGATTCCTTGGGATGAGCTACAGATTTTTATAAGCTTCATGTGGGTTCTTGGAATAGAACCTGAGTTCTGGAGGAACAGCCAGTGATCTTAACCACTGAGCCATCTCTCCAGCCTGCTATGGAGTGGTTTTTAAGTTAACATTTCATTTTTTATTTTCCTGAAATGACCTCACTCTAACACTGTTCACTAACTAGACCAGGCTTGTCTCAGAAGAGATCCCCCTGCCTCTTGATGGTGCTGGAATTAAAGGTATACACTACCGTGCTTGGAGGCATTTGACTTTTTTAAAATTTTGTTTTATTGATATTTATTAAGCTCTTCATTTTTCTCTGCTCCCCTCCCTGCCTCTCCCCTCCCCTCTTCAACCCTTCCCTAAGGTCCCCATGCTCCCAATTTACTCAGGGGATCTTGTCTTTTTGTACTTTGTACTTCTCATGTAGATTATATCTATGTAAGTCTCTCTTAGTATCTGCATTGTTGTCTAAGTTCTCTGGGATTGTGGTTTGTAGGCTGGTTTTCTTTGCCTGTGTTTAAAAACCACCTATGAGTGAGTTCATGTGATAATTGTCTTTTTGTGTCTGGGTTTCCTCACTCAAAATAATTTTCTAGTTCCATCCATTTTCCTGCAAAATTCAAGATGTCATTTTTTCTGCTGTGTAGTACTCCATTGTGTAAATGTACCATATTTTCCTTATCCATTCTTCGGTCAAGGAGCATTTAGGTTGTTTCCAGGTTCTGGCTATGAGAAATAAAGCTGCTATGAACATAGCTGAGCACATGTCCTTGTGGCACGATTGAGCATCCTTTGGATATATACCCAAAAGTGGTATTATTGGGTCTTGAGGTAGGTTGTTTCCTAATTATCTGAGACATTGCCACATTGACATTCAAAGGGGTTGTACCAGCTTGCATTCCCACCAGCAATGCAGAAGTGTTCCCTTTTCCCCACAACCTCTCCAGCATAAGTTGTCATCAGTGTTTTTTATCTTGGCCATTCTTAAAGGTGTAAGATTGAATCTCAGAGTTGTTTTGATTTTCATTTCTCTGATGACTAAGGATGTTGACCATTTCCTTAAGTGTCTTTCAGCCATTTTAGATTCCTCTGTTGAGAGTTCTCTGTTTAGGTCTGTACTCCATTTTTTTTTATTGGATTATGTGATCTTTTGATGTCCAATTTCTTGAGTTCTTTGTATATTTTGAAGATCAGACCTCTGTCTGATGTGGGGTTAGTGAAGATCTTTTCCCATTCTGTAGGCTGTTGTTTTGTCTTGTTGACTGTGTCCTTTGCTTTACAGAAGCTTTTCAATTTTAGGAGGTCCCATTTATTAATTGTTTCTCTCAGTGTCTGTGCTGCTGGGGTTATATTTAGGAAATGGTCTCCTGTGCCAATGCATTCACATGTACTTCCCCCTTTCTGTTCTATAAGGTTTAGCGGCTTTATTTTGAGTCTTTGATCCATTTGGACTTGAGTTTTGTACATGGTGATAGATATGGGTCTATTTTCATTTTTCTACATGTTGATAAACAGTTATGCCACACCACTTGTTAAATATGCTTTCTTTTTTCCATTTGATATTTTTTGCTTTCTTGTCAAAACTCAGGTGTTCGAAGATGTGTGGATTGATATTCAGGTCTTCTGTTTGGTTCCATTGGTTGTCTTGTCTGTTCTTCTGCCAATACCAGGCTGTTTTCAGTACTGTAGCTCCGTAGTAGAGTTTGAAGTCAGGGATTGTGATGCCTCCAGAAGTTCTTTTATTGCCCAAGATTGTTTTGGCTATTTTGTTTTTTTTTTTTCTTTTCCATTTGAAGTTGAGTACCATTCTTTCGAGGTCTTTGAAGAATTTTGCTGGGATTTTGATGGGCATTGTGTTGAATCTGTAGATTGCTTTTGGTAAAATTGCCATTTTTACTATATTCTGCCTCTCCAAGAGCATGGGAGATCTTTCCACTTTCTGGTGTCTTCTTCAATTTCTTTCTTCAAAGATTTAAAGTTCTTGTCATACAAGCCTTCCACTTGTTTGGTTAGAGTTATTCCGATATTTTATGCTATTTGTGGCTATTGTGAAGGGTGTTGACTCTCTGATTTCTTCCCCAGCCCTTTTATCATCTGTGTACAGGAGGGCTACATATTTTTTGAGTTAATCTTGTATCTTGCTGCATTGCTGAAAGTGTTTATGAGTTGTAGAAGTTCCTTGGTAGAATTTTTGGGGTCACTTATGTAAACTATCTTATCATCAGCCCACAGTGAGAGTTTGACTTCTTCTTTTCTGATTTGCATTCCTTTGATCTCCTTTTGGTGTCTTATTGCTCTAGCTAGAACCTCAAGAACTATATTGAATAGATATGGAGAGGGTGAACAACCTTGTCTTGTTTCTGATTTCAGTGGAATTGCTGGCAGTTTCTCTCCATTTAGTTTGATGTTGGCTATTGGCTTACTGTATATTGCCTTAATTATGTTTAGGAATGTTCCTTGTATCCCTGCTCTCTCCAAGACTCTCTCCAAGATCTCTCCAAGATCTCTCCAAGATCTCTCTCATCCATGAAGGGATGTTGTATTTTGTCAAAAGCTTTTTCGGCATCTAATGAGATGATTGTGTGGTTTTTATTTTTCAGCTTGTTTATATGGTAGATTACATTGACAGATTTTTGTATGTTGAACCATCCCTGCATCTGTGGGATGAAGCCGACTTGATCATGGTGGATGATGGTTCTGATGTGTTCTTGGATTCAATTTGCCAGTATTTTGTTTAGTATTTTTGCATCAATGTTCATGAGTGAGATTGGTCTGTAATTCTCTTTCTTAGTAATGTCTTTCTGTGGTTTGGGTATCAGGGTAATTGTAGCCTCAGAAAAAGAGTTTGGCAATGTTTCTTCTGTTTCCCTTTTGTGTAATAATTTGAGGAATATTGCTATTAGTTCTTCTTTGAAAGTCTTGTAGAATTCTGAGCTGAAACCATCTGGTCCTGGGCTTTTTTTTTTGGTTGGGAGACTTTTGATGACTGTTTCTATTTCTTCAGCAGTTATAGGTCTGTTCTATTTGTTTATCTGGTCTTGATTTAATTTTGGTAAGTGATATTTATCCAGAAAGTTGTCCATTTCCTTTAAGTTTTCTAATTTTGAGGAGTACAAGTTTTCAAAATATGACTTGATGATTTTCTGTGTTTCCTCCGTGTCTGTTATGTCCCCCTTTTCATTTCTGCTTTTGTTAATTTGGATATTATCTCTTTGCCTTTTGGTTAGTTTTGATAAAGGTTTGTGTATTATGTTGATTTTCTCGAAGAACCAGCTCTTTGTCTCATTGATTCTTTGTATTGCTTTCTTTGTTTATATTTTGTCGATTTCTGCTCTCACTTTGATTAAGTGATTTCCTGCCAATTAGTTCTCTTAGGTGAGTTTGCTTCCTTTTGTTCTAAAGTTTTCAAATGTTCTGTTAATTCACTAGTGTGGGATTTTTCCAGCCTATTTTTGTAGGCATTTAATGCTATGAACTTTCCTCTTAATACTGCTTTCATTGTGTCCCATAAATTTGGGTATGTTGTGTGGTCATTTTCATTGAATTTTATGAAGTCTTTCTCCCTTTATTTCTTCCTTGAACCATTGATGATTCAGGTGAACATTATTAAATTTCCATGTGTTTGTGGATTTTCTGGAATTAGTATTGCTGTTGACTTCTAGTTTTATACCATGGTGAGCATTCGACTTTTAATTAAAAGTTTTGGGTATTGGGGATAGAACCAAAAGCCTCAAACATGCTAGGCTAGTTCCACTTCCCCACCACATTTACACAAAGGTTTTAAGTATATGTATATATATGTATGTATCTGTGGGTGTGTACATGTACCCTTGGAGGACATCGGATAACCTGGAGCTGGAATTAAAGGTAATTGGGAACCACACTCCTAACTACTGAGCCACATCCCCAGCCTCAACCAGGGCCTTTTTTATTTTGAAATAGGGAAATTGCCCAGGTTGGCCTTGAACTCTGTGTGTAGTCTTGGGGCACATGGTACTCCTGTCTTTTTTGGAGTAGTTGGGATCACAGTTGTGTGCCACTAGGCCTGGCTTAGAAAATTACTTATGCACTATTCATAATATAAACCACTTTTTGGGAAAAATTAAGATACTTTACTCTGTAGTGTGTGAAGTTTTATTCTTTTGACCTTTTGGGGGCCCACCACCCAGCTCCCAAATAAGTCATAGAGGCTTATTCTTAGTTGTGAATGCCTGGTCTTAGCTTGGCTTGCTTTTTGCCTGCTTTTCTTAAATTATCCCATCTACCTTTTACCTCTGGGCTTTTATCTTTCTAACTTCTATATATCTGACTTTCTTTATTACCCTGTGGCTGACTGCGTAGGTGACCTCTGATGTCTTCGTCTCCTCTTGCTGTTTGCTCCTCCACTTGGATCTCCTATGTATACTCTCTCCCTGCCAGCCCCCCTTCTCCTTATTCCTGCCTCGCTATTGGCCATTCAACTCTTTATTAGGACCATCAGGTGTTTTAGACAGGCAAAGAATCACAGCTTCACAGTTAATCAAATGCAGCGTAAAGAAAAGTCACACACCTGAATATAATATTCCCCAACACTGTAGCCTAGGCTGGCGTCAGCATTTTTAGTGCTGGGATAAGTGTGAGCTAGACACCATGTCCAATTTTGTATTATTTTACTTATCTAAAATTCATACTTTTTAAATATTTATTTATTTATTTATTACTTTTACAATATTCTTTCTGTGTGTATGCCTGAAGGCCAGAAGAGGGCACCAGACCTCAATACAGATGGTTGTGAGCCACCATGTGGTTGCTGGGAATTGAACTCAGGACCTTTGGAAGAGCAGGCAATGCTCTTAACCTCTGAGCCATCTCTCCAGCCCCTAAAATTCGTACTTTTTATCCAGTGTATTTCTCAAATCTACTGACCCCCTTTGCCTCCCAAGCTATAATCACGAACCTGCTTTTGTCTCTGAATTTGCCCAATCAAACATGTTTCATAGAAATGCCACCATACTGGTGATCGGGTTCTTTTGTTGAATGTAATTATTTTATCATTTATCTGTACTTAGGGTTTCTCTTGCTGTGATAAACAACATGATCAAAAGCTGCTTGGGAGGACAGGATTTAATTTGTTTACACTTTCTCATCACAATCCATTATTGAAGGAAGTCAAGGTAGGAGCCTGGAAACAGGAGCTGAAGCAGAAGCCAAACAAGAATGTGGCTTATTGCCAGGCGGTGGTGGCGCACGGCTTTAATCCCAGCACTCGGGAGGCAGAGGCAGGCGGATCTCTGTGAGTTCGAGACCAGCCTGGTCTACAAGAGCTAGTGCCAGGACAGGCTCCAAAGCCACAGAGAAACCCTGTCTCGAAAAACAAAAAACAAAACAAAAAAAAAAAGAATGTGGCTTATTGCTTCATGCCTCTTGGCTTGCTTGTTTTGTTTTGTTTTTTTTTTGCTTTTTTTTTTCTTATAGAACCCAAGACCAACTATGCAGGGACAGCATTGTCTCTTTGTGGGTTTACCCTTATCAGTCTTTAATTATGAGAATGCCCCATAGGCATTCCAACAGCTGGATTTTTTTTTTTTTTTTAACTGAGACAGGGCTTCTCTGTGTAACAGTTCTAGCTGTCCTGGAACTAGTGTTTGTAGACCAGGCTGGCCTCGAACTCACAGAGATCCGCCTGCCTCTGCCTCCCGAGTGCTGGGATTAAAGGCTTGTGCCATCACCGCCTGGCTCCAACAGCTGGATCTTAAGGAGACATTTTTCAATTGAGAATCCCTTCTCAGATGACTCTAGGTTGTGTCAAGTTGACAAAAAACTTATCAGGATGGTAGTCCATCCCTTCTGTGGCCAAATAGTATTTTATTGTGCAAACTACATGTTAATAATGGACATGTGGGTTGTTTCCACTGCTCCCCTATCATGCCTGCACACATTACATGTGAACTTTTGTGCCTCTAGTTTCACTCCGTCTGTCCTGGAGTGGTCTGAGGTGGCTGCAGTGAACCTGTCTGTCTGTCCTGGAGTGGTCTGAGGTGGCTGCAGTGAACCTGTCTGTCTGTCCTGGAGTGGTCTGAGGTGGCTGCAGTGAACCTGTCCGTCTGTCCTGGAGTAGTTTGAGGTGGCTGCAGTGAACCTGTCTGTCTGTCCTGGAGTAGTCTGAGTGACCGCAGGTTGAGGCCCTCCTACCTCAGGGACTTCCCTTTGGCCCAGTTGCTCCTACCCTGTGACTTAGGTACCTTGGGTGGCACAGCTCCATTCTCAATCCTTTTTTTCCCCCCAAGGCTGCTTGTTCTTTGGGAACCTATTGCATAACACCCTCACTGTTGAGACTGAGGTCCAGGGACTACAATCCATTGAGAAATGAAAAGGCAGTATTCCCCAAAAATTGGTACAGCTTACAGACATCCTTTTAGCTAGAGACTGGAGTCCAGGCTTCTTGGGTTAGTTATAAGACATGCATGCCAATCTGTAGGGTCATGATACAAAGTCTTTATGAGTTGGACATAGAGCCTGAGGCAGGAGAATGGCTGTCTCAGAAAAACAAACGAAAGGACTGGGAAGATGGTTCAGTATATACGATACTTGTCACACAGTTATGTGTGGACTTGAGATTGAAGCTTCAATACCCACATTAAAAAGGTGACTCCAATAATGGGGAGGCAGATTCCTGGCGTTTGCTGACCAGCACAGCTGAATTACTGAGCACTTAGGTCCCAAAGCTGATAGAGGCCATGGGTAGGATCACCTCAACACTGGGCTCTTAGCCACAGTTTAGTCTGTGTATGTGTGTTCACACTTGTGCACATGAGGGGAGCCAGAGGTGCCCTCACCACTCTTTGCCTTATTTCTTTAAGGTAGGTTCTCACCTTGAACTTGTAGCTGGATTTTTTTCCCAGCTAATAGAAGCCAGGAAACTTGAGTGATTCTGTCTCCAGAGTACTGGGTTACAGGTGTTTGCAAGACCAGGCCTGGCTTAGTATGTGGGTGTGAAATCTGAACTTAGGTCCTGATGGTTGCACAGTACAGCACAGCACTGCACTCTACTGAGCTGTCTGCAGGTCACAAGAGGGAACCTGATCGAATTACAGATGGTTGTGAGCCAGATTGAACTCAGGACCTCTGGAAGAGCAGCCAGTGCTCTTAACCTGAGCCATCTCTCCAGCCCCAAGCCCTCAGTTTTTTGTATACATCATATGGCCATAATATTTTTCTCTTTTAGTCAAGACAAGGTTTCATATTATAGTCCAGGTCTTAATCAAACTCTAGGCAATTCTCCTGATGCAGCCTTCAAGTGCTGGACTTTCAGATATGAGCCATTATACCCAACTTCTCTCAAATTGTTTTTTGCTTGTACATCATTACTGCTACCACGGAGCACAGTGGATTGCTAGGTTCCTCAGTTGAAGCCGGTTTCGGGTCAGAATTTTTCACTAACTTGCTGACCTTGGCCAAGTGAGTTTTCTAAGCCTGTCATTCCACCTGTAAACGAGTATGGTTAAGGTAAGGTCAAGAGAGGCTGTACCCGGACGGACGCGTGGTAGTTACCGGAAAGTGTGATAGCTAAGGAAAGCTTCTATTGTGCGACAAGCACCCATTCTAAATTCCCAGCAACTCTCCTTGTCTTGCTCCCGGAATTGTTTGTAAACTGCTGTGAGCCAATTAACTGCTTGCTCAGGCTTTTGTAAATCCGCTTATGGTAATGTAACAGGGAGTAAAAAGGACAGCTCTTCACTAGCTGAGGGGAGTGAAGCAGTTTCTCATTCAGGTGCACATTACGGAAAAACACGGTAATTGTGGTCTCCACTTTCCTAAAACCGTTCCTCTACCCCCTCTTGCGCCGCAGGGCGGCACGCCTCCGATTCGACGTTGAGGCTGTCGCCCTGCTAGCAGCAAATAATAAGCTCATTTAATTATAATTTGGGCGAGTCTGTCATCTTTCACCAGTGGATTCAAGCTCTGGAACGTAACTAAAACGGACTCATCACTTTCTATGAGTCGCTTCATCCAATCCTGATAGCGGAAGCGCCGTTATTACGGCGCAAGCCGGCCCCCGTCTCTTTCCTGAGTCCTCTCCACGCCCACCCCTTTCTGAAAAGCAGAGAAAGTGAACTGCATCTATGCTGCAGGGTTTGCAGGTCATAGCATTAGGGACGGTCTCGACCCCGAAATCTCGGAAGAGAAGCGCAGCAACAGTACACGAAAAGACTGACCAACCGAAGACCAGCTAGGACGCAACACCAATTCGCTTCCGGGAACGAGGCTGCAGCGCCTGCGCAGTCGCCGGATGAGGGTGGGGTCGAGTTTGAATGACTGCTAGACTGCGCTGTCCGTACAAGTGGGGCGGGGTCTGCAAAAGGATGACGCGACCGCGAGTGGCCCCAGGGGCGTGGCTTTCGGGGGCGGGGGAGCGTGCGTTCGCGCAGACTCTGAGACGGTGGGCGGGGCGTCTCCGAAGTGTCGCTGACGTGGAGGGTCCGGGTTAGCGGGCGCCGCCGCCTGCGAGGTCCGGGAGCGACGTGCGGGGCCGGTCTCCGGGCCCGAGGCGACTGCAGCGGCAGTATAAAGCCGGCGACGGGGAGCATGTAATGTCGGAATGCAGAGTCTGCGGCGGCAGCGGCGGAAGCAGCAGCAGCGACGACACCGAGGACGAGGGTGGCGGCGGCGGCCGCAAGGGCTCCGGCTCCGTCAGCCCGCCCGGGGCGGCGGCCTCCTCGGAAGGCCGGCTCCGCCGCGGATTGCGCGGCATCTCGCTCATGGCGTGCCGGCGGCCGGAGCTGCTGTGCGGGGCCGTGGCGCTTGGCTGCGCCCTGCTCTTCGCCCTCAAGTTCACCTGCAGGTGAGGCTGCCGGGTCTCGGGCTTCACGGCCGGAGCTCGCCAGCCCGGCAGCGCGGGGTCAGCTCTGGGTCTCCGGGTCGGAGGTCATAGGTCTCCCGCGGGGAAGTCTGACTGGTCTGCGGCGACAGGCTTGACTCCCTGTGGGCCGCAGTGTCCCGCTGTCCCTGTTCCTCATGGGGGCCTTTCAGGGTGCTGCCCCTTATCAGTTTTGTACCGAGGGCGTTTGGCCGTGTTCCTGAACTGCTTCTCACCTGTTGGGGTCTGTCGGGGTGCACATGTCAATTCTTGCCGAGGCTATACTGTTTCCTCGTCAGTTCCATTTCCCTTAATGAATGCTTGCTGTGTAATGAGTTGCAAGCCACTTAGGAGTCTTAGTCGCTTTGGGGAATCCAGGCACGCATTTAACGTAATGACAATCAATGCTCACTTTCTACTCAGTACTTGTTAATGCGGAAGACAAAAATCCCTGTTCCCTTGAGTATTTTCATTGAGGTGATATACAGTAAACAAGCACTTCAGAGACCTTAGTAAGTGCTGTGCAGGAAATAAGGATGAGGGTAGAAAGGGCAGAGAGGCTTTCGTAAGAAAGTGGCATTCGAAGCTTGTACGAAGGAAAGGAAGGGACCAGTGCTGGAAGAGACTTTCTGTTACTGTACAGTTAAGTGCAGAGATCTGGAATCTGCACAGAGTTGGTCTTTTCGGAAACTTGGGAGAAGCCCTAGTAGGCTGGAGTTCAGTGTAGGAAGAATGGATGCTAATGTTCCTCTTCTATGTTCCCATAGAACAGAATACATAAATACAGAGTTTATATTTCAATTATACTTCTCGACAACAATTTCAGTTTATAAAATCTGTTGTCACTTAATATATCCTCTTGACCCTTCTGTCCAGTGGGTGTTTTATCTGGGCCCATATTGAGTGTAATGAACACAAGATGAGGTCCCTGTGGTCAAGGGTCAAAGGATTGAGGTTTTAGTGGAAAGAGACTAGTTTTTCAGTGTTTGCTGTGGGCCAGGTGCTGTGCTACTGCGGGACTAAAGGTGTGCGTCACCATGCCTGGCCTGGAGTTCGATTTTTTTTTGTTTTGAGATGTTATTTTTATTGTCTTTAGAAGGAAATACAGAAAGTATTTTACAAAGTGGAATATTGCAAGTTGGCACTAGGATTCAAATTAGGAAAACAGTCCTTCTCCTACTTCAAGGAGTTGATTCACTTCAGTTTGTCCAGCTGTGAAAACAGTACTCAGTGTTTGATCAGAGAAAGCATATGACTTTAATGATCTTTAATGAGGACAGAGACTTAAGGAAGAATAGGATCTTTTTTTAAATTTAATTTTATTTGTCGTCCAGGTCTGAAATAAATGACTGTCCTCTTCAGCTGAGTTTAGAGTGGATGGTATATAAAAAAGTAGATTTGGAGTTGAACCACAATGAATTGTGCATTTCTGAGCGTCTTATCTTTGCCCATATCTATTTATAGGCATTCAGTCTCCATGCATCCATTCTGCTTGCTTTCCTTGTATCCTGACTTTAAGGGAGAGATGTGTATGTGTGTAAAATAAAACTGCATGCATGTATATATGCCTTTTGGAAGGGAGGCTAAGGTGTAAGTTTCATATAAGAATTGAGTTTGTAAGGTGGCAATAGGGCTTACTGGCAAAGCACTCACTGCACAAGCCTAAGAAGTGAGTTTGACCCTGGAACTCACAGAGGAAGGAGAGAACAGTTTTGAGAAGTTGTCTTCTGACTTCCTTGGGAATGCCTACACATGCACACAGACACAGTAAAGTTCATCTTCTTTGTAAACAGGCCTTTATTGTTCACAACCAACTCTTGATTTTTGTATCTGCTTTGAAAAATTAATATCTTAGGAAATATCTGATTTAAATATAAGTTTTGAAAAAATGTAAGGCAAATTTTGAGAGAGACACGAAAACTAGAGGGACTGTGATAGAGCAGAGGGCCATGTTTCTCTTTCCTGTTTGTTTGGTTTGTGTTTTATCTGGATTTTAACTTTAAGAACTTCTCTACACCTGTGAAAAATAATAAGTTGATGTCACATATTTCCTTCAGATTGCATTATTTTATGCTAAATACAGTTTTTTTCTTTTGTTTTTGAGACTGGATCCCATTTAGTTCAGGATGATTTCTTTCTTTTTTTCTTTTTTTTCTTTTATAGAAAGGCCAGCCAATCTTACCTCTCATTCCCTTTTTTTCATTTATTTATTATGTATACAGTGTTCTGCCTGCATACAGGCATCAGATCTCACTACAGATGGTTGTGAGCCACCATGTGGTTGCTGGGAATTGGACTCAGGACCTCTGGAAGAGCAGCCAGTGCTCTTAACCTCTGAGCCATCTCTCCAGCACGTTCAGGATGATTTTAAACTACTTTTACCTCTTAAATGCTGGGGTTTCAGATGTCTGTAATCATGCCTGGCTTTAAAAAAAAATCTACAGCCAGGCGGTGGTGGCGCACGCCTTTGATCCCAGCACTCGGGAGGCAGAGGCAGGCGGATCTCTGTGAGTTCGAGACCAGCCTGGTCTACAAGAGCTAGTTCCAGGACAGGCTCCAAAAACCACAGAGAAACCCTGTCTCGAAAAACCAAAAAAAAAAAAAAAACTACATTATGTGTATATGTATATGCGTGCATCTGTGTGGGTTGGTGTACATGAGAGCAAGTGCTCACAGAGCTCAGCGGCATTGGATACCCTGGAACTTGAGTTACAGGTGTCTCTGAGCCACCCAATATGAGGATATGGGTGCTGTGAAGTGAACTTGGATCCTTTGCAAGAACAGTGCCCATTCTTAACTGGAGAGCTCTTAACAAGCCCTGGCTTTGTATTTGAGTCAGGGTCTTGCTTTAACCCAGGCTGACCTGAACCTAACTGTTCTGCTTATCCCATCTGAATGCTGGGATTATAAGTGTGCTGCCATGCCCAGTTCATCACTTGATGAGTCATGCATTTGAATGGTAAGAACATCCACCAGTGAACAGTCTTTCAGATCGCTTCAGAATGTGCCACTTTTCTTCATAGGACCCTGTTCACCTCTGCATGGCTATCTACCTGCTTGTCATTCAGGCCGTAGCTTGAGAGGTACTTGATTACCACCTTGTCAGAGTCTGTGGTGTCCACATCTCCATACTGAGTTCTCCCACAACAGTGCTCATTTTGTGTAGCTTTTATTACTAATTGTTTATATGCCTGTTTCTTTGCCATCTTCTTCCTCTAGGAAGGAAGTACCTTGGCAGCAGCCTTTGCTTGTGTTGGAAGGACAAGAGCAGTTGCTCAGGCAGATTTTTGAATAGTTGTGCAAGGATTGTACTTCTCATATTAGGGAAGTATCCTCCACAGGCAGAAAGCTCTGCAGAGGCCACAGTGAGGAAATATTTCAATAAGTAAGTTTGAAGTCTTTTTTTTGGCATTCCATTATGGCCTCTGATATCTAGCGCTTTTTTTTTTTTTACTTGGCATAATTATTTTGAGATTCAGTCAGGTTATGTATTAGGTTTTGTTTGCTCTTTCAAAAACAGATTTATTTATATTTTATGTGTATGAGTGTTTTCCTGCATGTATATAAGTGCACTGAGTGTGTGCATGGTATCTGTAGAAGCCAGAAGAAAACATTGAATCCCCTGGGACTGGAGTTACATACAGATGGTTGTAAGCCAGCATGTGTGCCCTTTACAAGAGCAGCCAGTGCTTTTCACCATGGAGCCTTCTCTCCGGTTCCTTCTTGTATTTTTTAAGTTACTACTACCTCAACATTATTTATTTATGTGGGAGAATGCATGGCTGACAGAGAACGTGCCAGAAGTTGGTTCTTTCCTACCATGTGAATTTCAAATTTTGAACCCAGGCCCTTAGCCTGGGTGACAGGCACCTTTACCTGCTAACCCATCTTGTTGGCTTTTGTTTTTTTTTTCTCAGTTTTTAGTAATATTTAATTGTAAGAATATTTACCTGATGAATCACTTCAGCCCTTCTTTTTTTTTTCAAGACAGGGTTTCTTTGTGGATCTTTAGACCTTTTGCTGTCTTGGAACTCACTCTGTAGACCAGGCTGGCCTTGAGCTCACAGAGATCCGCCTACCTCTGCCTTGAGTGCTGGAATTAAAGGTGTGTGCCACCACATCTGACCGAATCACACCAACCTTTATGCTTACTACTGACATTCATTTATTTGGTTTTTGAAATTAGGTATCCTTATGTAGTCCAGCCTGGCACTTGTTCCTGCCTGTGCTTTCTGATATATTTTAAAAAATATCTCTTTTAGGACTTTATTTTGTACTGGCAATCACTTTTTAGTTGAGTGACTTAATCTATTTTTAATTAATTGTGATTATTGATATGGTTGATTTTTTTTCCTTGCTTCCTGTTTTCATTTGTGCCTTCTGTGTTGTTGTTGTTATTCCGTCTTTAGTCTTTTACTTTGTTTTGGGTTACTGTATTGTTTTAGAGCACTGTGCTCAGGGTTTTATGCTCTAGCATTGTACCCATGTGCCTGGTGGGAGAGTTGTGACCCTTCTGACTGGGAAGCTTCCTAGGTAAGGCTCTTGCTTTGTTCTTCATTCTTCGTCTTTCCTACCATTGGGTTATTATTTGTATGTAGAAGTCTATGTTAGTGTTTCTTTTCCCTGAATGCTTAGATATATATAGGCCAACTTCACTTAATAAATGATGTTTTCTAAAAGTGGACTCAACAGTAAGTGTCTGCTATAGGAACTGACTAGTGATGTTCTATTTGTTCTTTATACAACCAAATACCACTACCTGCAGGAAGTAACCCAAAGAGTACTCAAATGAGTGAAATCTGGCAGACGGATGTGTTCCATTTTGTAGAATTTGGAAAACTAAAATATGTCCTCCACATCATTGATACCTATTCAGATTTTCAATGGGCAACTGCTTTGAGTTCTGCAAAGACTGATTCGCTAATCACACATATACTAGAAGTTTTGGCCATCATGGTATACCGCACAAATACAGAAAGCTCCAGCCTGTGTCTCTATGGATTCCTCACTTTTGAGCAGTAGAGCAGGTAGCAGCAGTGCTTGGAGATAAGTGACTTTTGTGGAAAGTCATGCTGCAAAGAGGCTGAACTTGGGGTTATGGGTAGTGAGACCATGGATCATTCTTCTCTTAGCCCACACCTGCACGACAATACCCAACATCTGCACTGTCCCAGCCAGGTGTTTCCTTAGTGTAATGTATTGCTTTTTGTTTCAGGGCAGTGACTTTCAAACTTATTTTCTTACTCAAAAGAGGCCTTTAAGGGGAAAAAAAGGCCGGGTGGTGGTGGTGTACTTAGAAGGCAGAGACAGGCAGATCTCTTGAGTCTGAGGCCAGCCAGGTCTAGAGAGTGAGTTCCAGGACAGCCAGGGCTGCATAGGGATACCTTGTCTTGGAACACGCCCCCAAAACAAAACAAAACAAGTCTTTGTCCTTCCACACAAAGCTATAATGGAAGACAAAAATAAGCTGACAAATCTTGTTTGTGTTTACTCTTTTTTAGTCGAGCAAAAGATGTGATAATACCAGCCAAGCCGCCTGTCAGCTTTTTCTCCTCGAGGTCCCCAGTCCTTGACCTCTTCCAGGGGCAGCTGGACTATGCAGAGCATGTTCGCCGGGATTCTGAGGTAGTTCTGCTGTTCTTCTATGCTCCATGGTGTGGCCAGTCCATCGCTGCCAGGGCAGAAATTGAACAGGCAGCCAGCCGGCTTTCAGATCAGGTAATACATACCTTCTACCCAAGCAGCAAGTGACTGTCAAGTCTGTGTATCAGAGAGTATGGCCCCTCAGAGAAATTGTGCCAGACTGGCAGTGATGTCCAGGTGAACTCCAGGAGACCTTGTCAGGTAAAAAGCCTATGAAGACGCAGGAAGGGTCCTGTCATGATGGTCAGAGTGGCAAGAATGGGAATCAGTTCTTTGGCTTCAGAAGGAGTTGTATGCTCACCCACTATACCAGTCTGCATATTATAGCACACACTAAGACGGTAGAGTAGAGCCCAAGAGTCCTAGTAGAGCTCTCTGATGACTAGCTTATGTGGCTTGTTATCTCTTTTATGTTGTAAGTGGTATAAGGTCATGGTGCAAATTTGGAGGTTAGAGGACAACTTGCAGGAGTCAATTGTCTCTTCCCTTGTAGCCAACTACTTAAATATTTATACAGGAAAATTTTATGTGTAATAAGACTAACAGTTGCTAGATGTGGTGGCACATACCTTTAATCTCAGCACTTGGGAGGGAGAGGCAAGCAGATAGATTCTTGAGTTCCAAGACAGCAAGGACTACTCAGAAAAATCATGTCTTGAAAAACAAAAACAAACACACAAACAAAAAAGACTAAAGGTACGTTTCACCAAGTTTGATGACTTGAGTTCAACTTCTGCCTTTCTGTGGTTTCTAGAAATTAAACACAAGTCACCAAGTTTTGTGGCAAGTGCCTTTATTTGCTGATCCATCTCACTGGTCCCTTGATTAATTAAAAAAAATATGTACACACACATATATAAAATTTTATGTTTATGAGTGTTTTGTCTGCATGTGTATGGAGGTCAGAAGATGGAGTCATATCTCCTATAACTAGAGTTAGAGATGGATGGCTGTGAGCTACCAGGCGGGTGTTGGGAACTGAATCCCCATCCTCTGAAAGGGCAGCAAGCGCTTCTAACTGCTGAGCCAGTTGTCAGCCCTACTTAGTTTTTGAGATGGTGTTTTGAGTGGTGAAGGCTGGCCTTGAATTCCTGATACTTGTGCCTCATTCTCCCAAGTGCTAAGATTAGAGGTGTGTGCCACTGCACACAGACTGAAAATGATATTTTATGATGCCCCTTCTGCCTGTGAGGCAGCTCATATTTGACAAAGTTTCCCTATTCATAGAATTTTAAAATAATTTAGTGTACTAATTGTAACAGAGGTAGTGGGAAAATGGAAAAGTAACTTCTAGCTAAATCTTAGGTATTTTAGTTGTGGCTACATGGGCAAAGCATTATGCTTTATGTAGTCACTGTGACTGAGACAGTTACAGAAGTAGACCTGTGGTGAGAGGTGATGAGCTGGTGACTCCGATCCCACATTGACGTGATGGCTGACTGTCCACAATAGGAGGCAGCCCCTGAAGTTCTGAACTAGATAGAGAGCTTTCTGCCTCAGTTTCATTCCTGAGACCTTCCATGAACATAACAGCCGTCTTCACATGCAAGATGCGCTTAGACTCTGGGTTTGAAATGTAACAAACCAGACATTCCAGCATCAGTGCTAGGCAGGCATTTGAAAATACTGTAAGCTAACAGGTTGACTCTGGCACACATAGAGCAGTTGTGAATATTGTAGGACATCTCTCAGGAGGTTTGCCTAACTACTGTAGCAAGCAAAAAGCCCCGTAGTAGAGAAGCATGATTTGAGCTAACTTGGGTGGGTGAGCCCCTGCGTTGCAAAATTCATTCAGAACTCTCAGTTGTTATTCCTAGAAACCAGAAATATTACAGATAGTGCCTAGGTGCCCTGTCTAGTAGTTCCATGAAGCCTTTAAAAAAAAATTTTTTTTCTTTTTTTTTTTTTTTGAGACAGATTTTCCCAGTAGCTATATATCTAGTCCTGGAACTCGCTTTGTAGACCAGGCTGGCCTCGAACTCACAGAGATCCGCTTGTCTCTCCCTCCCGATTGCTGGGATTAAAGGTGTGTGCCACCACCGCCTGACTTAAAACTATTTTATACCTTAAAGTATACCATGTACATTTCTTACACTGTTCATATTTAGAGGTAGCGACAGGAGCATCTGGATAAAAATATCAACTTTTCAGAGAGGAAGCAGGAATTCCAAGGGAGCCCGGGGCAAGCATGCAGTTTATAAGCATGGAAGAAAGCACCACTTTCCCCATCACTCCCCAGCTCTCTGAATCGGAGAGCAGGGTCTGTCTCCCCTGTAGGAAGCAAAGGGGAAATCTGTTGAGTTTCATGTTAAAGTGGTGTTGTTTGTGGCTGGTTTAAGCAGTGTGTCCCGAATCATGAAATAGTAACAGCACTATTCTTGTGTGCCAGGTACCATGCTCGTCTTTACAACAGTTATTTTTTTACTCGTGCTTTTCTTAAACAGGGCCTCTGGCTTTCAAGGGCTTAGCAGTCTGTTAAGCTCCAACAGTGACACAGTGACCAGATGTGTTCTTTTCAGTTCCTCCTAAATTGAGAGCTTGTGGTTCTGTGTGCACAGTAGGGAAAAGACAGTGAGTTTATTTTTAGAAACAAGCAAAAATCATTTGAGCCATATTGCTTAGTCAAATTAGCAGATGGTAGATTGTGCCCTATTTTTAAGTGAAGAAAATGAGACGCCAGCCATAGGTAATAAATGTTGCTTTTTGTCCCTTAGAAATGGACTAATGGGCCAGAGAGGTGAGTCAGTGGTTAAGGGAACTAACTGGCTGATCTTCCAGAGGACCCTAGTTTGGTTCCCAGGGCTCATATCAGTTCTGTAGGTCACAATTGCCTATACTGGCCTTCAGGGGGGCGTGCACACACATACACAAAACATACACTTACACAGACATAAATACATACATAAAAACTAAAAATTTTAAAAAAAGAAATGGGCCCTAAAAACACTGAAGTGTCTTACTAAGTCCCTACTTAGAAGTCCCTACTAAGTTGAGCACTTGGGCTGAATTTGTAGGCAGAAATAAGCAAAGTATTTTTGTTTTATGTGTATGCAGTGTTTTCCCTGTGAGTACCCTGTGTTCATAGAAGCCATAGGGCATTGGACCTCCTGGAACTGCTTGCAGATCTTGTGAGCTGCCATGTGAGTGCTAGGAACCAAACTTGGGTCCTCTGGAAGAGCAGTTAACTGCTGAGTCATTTCTCCAGGCCTAACTCTGCTTTTTGGCTTTTCAAGATATGGTTTCTCTGTAACCCTGCCTATCTTGGAACTCATTCTGTAGACAGGCTGGCCTTGAACTCAGAGATCCACCTGCCTCTGCCTCTCAAGTGCTGGGATTAAAGGCATGCACCACTACCACCCTGCTCAACATCTACTTTTAAATGTATATTTAATCCATGTTTTTACTGTTTAGTACTAACCTTCTAGAACATGGCCTAAATGTTATCTTTATTACCCTTTAAAATAGTCATTGGCCTGGGCCTGAAGAGATTGCTCAGTGGGTAAAGAAAGGCACCAAGCCTAAGGACTTGAGTTTAATCCCCAGGGCCTACGCAATGGGAGAACAGGTTATCCTCTGACTCCTCTGTCCTCTACAAGTATGCCTGTGTGCGTGTGTATCTCAACTCAAGGTCTTTCAAATGTTAGGCTAATGCCCTAACACTGAACAACATCCCTAGCTCCCACCTAAGATATTTCCTTCAGCTAGGCATGGTATGGACATGTATGTCTGTATACCACATGCCTTATGCCCCAGGAGAGAGCACTGGGGTGGAGGTACTGGAGTTACAGATAGTTGTAAGCCACCATGTGGGTCTTGGGAATCAAATCCATGTCCTCTGGAAGAGCAGCTACTACCCTTCTGAGTCATCTCTCTAGCCCCCATTTCTCGTATTTGACATAAGATCTCATTCTGTAGACCAAGTTAGCCCGTATGTAACTCATGACAATTAACCTGAGTCAGTTCCCTCACCTCCACCCCTCATTCCTATGCCCCAGTGTTGGTATTATAGTTATGAGCTACCACTTAGGCCTATGTTTTATTTTATTGGTAAATGTCACCTTAGAAAGCTTGAAACAGTTGGGCCTTGGTGGCGCATGCCTTTAATGCTTGTAGTCAGGAGACAGAGGCACACAGGTCTTTGTGAGTTCAAGACCAACCTGATTTACAGAGCTAGTTCCAGGACAGCCAGAGCTACCCTGTCTTGAAACTGCACACCCTCCTCCAAAAAAAAAAAAAAAAACAAAAACAAAAAACCTGAAATATACCTTTTATTCCAGCACTAGGGAAGGCAGTTTTAGGCCAGCCTGGTCTACAAAGCAAGTTCAGGACAAACAGAACAGTTATACAGAGAAACCCTGTCTTGAAAAACTAAAAGCAAAACAAAAGTTTGAAACAGAGTTGGTTTGGTTTTTGTTTAATATTTTCTGTTCTGTTTCTACAGTTGTAAGGCTTGGTAACTGTTGAGTTGCTATTCATAGTCATATGAAACCTTTGCCTTTGCAGGTGTTGTTTGTTGCAATTAATTGTTGGTGGAACCAGGGAAAATGCAGAAAACAGAAGCATTTCTTTTACTTTCCTGTAATACATCTGTATCATCGAAGGTAAGGTATTGACTGAGTTTTCTGTCTTGCCCTGTTCCCACAGTCGTTTAGTCCCAAATAAATACACAGAGGTCTACATTAAATATAAACTGATTGGCCTATTAGCCCAGGCTTCTTATTAACTCTTATAACTTAGCCCATAATTCTTGTCTATGTTAGCCATGTGGCTTGGTACCTTTTTTGGCAAGGGAGTCACACCTTGCCTCCACTCTAGACTGAGCTTTCCTCTCCCAGAATTCTCGTTGCCCCGACTCTACTTCCTGCCTGGCTACTGGCCAATCAGCATTTTATTAAAATATGATTGACAGGGTAGAAACCATTGTCCCACAGTAGTAAGGACTTGCAATGGTATTTTCAGCCCCACTTATACTTATCAGTTTATCAGTGCACTTTGGTTAATTTTATCTATCTATCTATCTATCTATCTATCTATCTATATTAGTCAATGTAGAAAATTGAGAAAATACAGATAGGCAAAAATAAATTTTAAAAAATGTAAAGGGATTTGATAATTGTGTCAGCCATGAGCAAGCAGTGTGTTTTGATTGTCTTTTTCTGTGAATGTGTATGTCAGCCCTCTAGTTGTAATGTTATTTCCTAAATTGTTCTTTCACACTTTTGTGAGCATCAGTGTATGTTATAGCAATGTTTTTAAAAGTATGAATTATTCCATTGTATGGCTGTCCATTTTCGCTATCCAAAAGTGTTATGCAGTGTGGAAGTACACCCTGTCCCTCATTCTGTTAACCTGGGAGTATAGCATGCTCAAGATAATAGCTTTCGCCATGTATGTGATGGCACATGCCTATAATCTAAGCTACTTGGGAGGCTGAGCAGGATGATTTTTTGAGGCCAACTTGGACAATTTGAACCCTATTTCAATCAGCCATCTAAATAGCTGGGAATGTTAATTCAGTAGTAAAGTGATTTTCTAACATAGGTGGCCTGGGTTTAGTCCCTAGTACTGCAGAAAAAGGGGAGGGAATGTTGTACCAATTCTTTCAGTTAGGAAGAGAATTACTAGTACTCCATAATTTTATGTCTGCAACTCAGAAGTAACAGAGGGTAGAAACTCTAAAGAAAGTTTCAGCATTTTTTGATCTCCAGTTACGTTAATTTTGCTAAAAGTGACAAACTACCTATGGTTTTTAGAATTTATTTATTTATTTAGTTTTTTGAGGCAAGGTTTCTCCGTGTAACAGCACTGGCTGTCCTGGAACTCACTTTGTAGGCCAGGCTGGCCTCAAGCTCACAGAGATCTGCTTGCCTTTGCCCACTGTGTGCTAGGATTAAAGGTGTGCGTCACTGCCGCCTGGTGGTTTTTATTTTAAGCTATCTCTTGTTGTTTTTTAATCTTTATCTTTAGTTATGTATGTTTGTATGCATGTGTGTGTGCCCTTCTATTGGTATGAGTGTATGTAAGTGCAGGTGTTCACCTAGAACAGTAGAGGGTGTCGATTCTCTGGATCTGCAGTTTTAGACAGTTATAAATTGCCAAACATGGGTACTGGAAACCAAACTCTGATCCTTTGCAAAAGCAGTTACATCTTAGCTGCAGAACCATCTCTTTAGGCCTAAGACTGACCTACTTACCTACCTATCTACCTGTCCGTCCATCCCATCGATCCATTGTGTGTGTGTGTTTGTGTGTGTGTGTGTGTGTGTGCATTTGAGTCTTTGTGTATGTACCATGTGCATACAGGAGCTCAAGGTAGTCAAAAGGAAAGCATCAGATTCCCTGGAACTACAGGACATTCTGGACCACCATCTTGGTGCTGGGAATAAAATGTAGCGAGGGAAGACTAGACAGTGCTCTTAACCATGATCCATCTCTCCAACCCATTTATTTATTTATTCATTAATTTATTTGTGGGGTGTAACAGGATCTCACTGTGCAGCCCTGACTTGTCTTAGAACTCACCATGTAGACCAGGGTTGCCTGGAACTCAGAGATCTACCTGCGTCTACCTCCCTAGTACTGGGACTAAATAAAGGTGTTCGCCACCATGACTTGCTTTGTTGGATAAGGGGTCTCATGCTGTAGTATAGGCTGGCCTTATAGTCACTGTATAACCCAGTAACCCTGCTTCAGCTTCTCCTAAGTGCTCATGTAATAGATATATGTCACACATTTGGCTTTAAGCTGTTTGCTTTTACCATATATATGTTAATGTTTGGTTTTGCAGACATGCTCAGACCCTAATATGGAAATTAAGTGATGTTTGAAAAAAATCTGACTTTGGGCTATTTATTTAGAGGCAGGGTCCCATTATACAGCCCTGGCTGTTCTGGAAATTAACTGTGTAGACCAAGCTGGCCTTGAATTTAAAGACTGTCCTGCTTCTGCCTCCTTAGTGCTGGGATTTAAGGCATGCGCCACCACACCTAGTTATAAATTTAAATTTTTGAGACGGTCTCGATCTGTATCCCAGGCTAGCCTCGAATTGATGATCTTCTAATTTTAGTCTCCTAGGGCAGAAGATGGAATTTAGGTTTCATTCTCTGTGATTGGCTTAAAGTCTGAAAGGACAAGTGGGAATTGACTAGTGAGAGCTTTATTTTTAGGGTTTCCCTCCCTTGCACATGTCCCTCCTGGTCTTATAGGTCTCACAGCAATCATCAGCAAACTGGTCTCTATCCCATTCCATCCCAGTTCCACTGCTTTAACATAAACTGTGTCACACAGCGTTTTATTGGAACAATTGATGTTATTTAGTCAAGACTACCTTTTCTATCCTCAAATTTTTCATTGTATATCAAATGATTGTGGTTTAATGTTCACCTAAGGAACAAGCTATCTTCTCTTGGTAGCCATTTAAATTGCTTTGGATTTCTCCACTCTGCTTCTTGTCCAGTGGTTTCTTCCTCTTAAACATAAGGGACACTCCCAGTGACCATCTCAGGCCTGCTTCTTTCCTTGTAGAGGTCAGTAGAAACAATTGTGCTGCAGGGGATGGTACACTTGTTCTACTTAGGTCCCTCTGTCACTCTTTGGCTTTGGAAAAAGGACACAGATGCCCAGTGGGGTGGTTAAAACTTGGAGGGTGCCAGAGGTAGATATAACTTGATGTGACATTAAAATGAGCAGTCCCTTGAATTAGGATGGTCATTTTGAGATGTGTGATGAAAACACATGATAACACATGAGCTGTCTGTGTCCTCAGTTTCTGTAGCCGTTAAAGTCAAATAGTCCAAGTTAGGTGTTGTGCTGCATGCTTTTAAACTCAGAACTATTTAGGACGAGAGGCAGATTGCTGTGAGTCTGAAGCTAGCCTCAGCTACTATGTGAGATTCTGTTTAAAAAGGTGGGTACCTACCCAGTACCTTGGTATTCTGCATAGGGGCTTTGAAATGCTCACCCTTCATCTTAGCCTGATGCTTTGCCTTTCTGTTCATTTCATCATTTAGTATCCAGTGTACAGCAGTGCTCAGCCACAGGAACTTCCCAGATATACTTTTCCATGTTCTGAGAGTCTAGAGGCCTCAGTTTTATACATGTGCATACATCCTTATATGATTCGTCCATCAGCTGAATGCTCTTGGGCTCTCCTAGTATTCAAAAGCTTTTTCTGCTTACAGTGCCTGCACATGTCCCATTGGGTCTCATGGCTGAGCAGATTCTGCTGCTGTTCATGTCCTTTGTTGCTGTTTGCTCTCACTTGCTGTAATGCTTCATCTTGTAGCTACTTAAACTAATGGTTTCTGCTTTGTGGGACAGACTTTTGGGGTTTGTATTGATGTCCTCCCAGGGTTGATGAAACAGTTTGGAGCATGGAAATGGGTTCTCACCCTGTTCACACAGGAGCTCTAGACCTGCTCATTCTACGCTGATGGCTGTAGTTTCTCTTTCTACACTTTATGCCTTAAATAGATGAGATTTCTTCATGGATTGGCTCTTTTTTGTTTTGTTTTATGAGACAGGGTTTCTCTGGATAACAGTCCTTACTGTTCTGAAACCTGTTTTGTAGACCAGGCTGACCTTAGACTTACAGAGATCCACCTGCCTCTGCCTCCTGAGTGCTGGGATTAAAGGCATGTGCCACCAACTCCCAGCAGATGGGCTCCTTTTTGCTGGACAAAACATGTTATCAAATGATTTCTTGATTTTTTTTCCCTCATTCATTCATTCCCTCATTCATTCTTTCATAGTATGTTTGAGACAGGTTCTAATGTAGTTGAGGATAGCCTTAGATTTGATACAGATATATAGATTACCTTGCCCTCCTCCACTTTCTGAGTCCTGGGATTAAAGGTGTGCACTACCATATATGGCCTTATTATTTTTGTCTTTCAACTTAAAATCTGTTGATAATTGATAGTTATGGTAGCAATTAAATTTATTTTTTAATTAAAAAATATTTTCTATTCAGCCCTGGCTGGCCTGGAACTCACTATGTAGAACAGGCTGGCCTCAAACTTATCTACGTGTCTGTGCCTCCCAAATTCTGTTTTGTTTTTGTTTTTTGTTTTTTTTTTTAAATACTTATTTATTTATTTATTATGTATACAATATTCTTTCTGCGTTATGCCTGAAGCACTAGACCTCATTACATATGGTTGTGAACCACCATGTGGTTGCTGGGAATTGAACTCAGGACCTTTGGAAGAGCAGGCAATGCTCTTAACCTCTGAGCCATCTCTCCAGCCCCCAAATTCTGGTATTAAAGGTGTGCTCCACAATGCCTGGCCTCTTGAGTTGGTGGAATTCTTACTTCTGTTTCCCTGCTGTGCTTACCTTACTATTTTCACACTTCTATTTCTTTGATATCATATTCTGTAGTGTGCACTGAAGAATTGTGTTTATCTCATGTGTTTGAGTTTTTTTAAATTATGTCACACCATTGTGAGTACAGCATATATGTAATTCTTTCCTGAGCTCTGTGTATTGCTGCTGTGAACAGTAAACTTAATGTTAGTCTCTGTAGAGAAAAGAAAGGTGATGGAATTTCTGAATTTCACATGCCCCTCCCCCATCGTTCAGTAACATTTGTATTTATTGTGGGTCACTGAGAGACTTGAGAGACTTTTGATGAGGCTATTGAGGCAGCCAGGTGAAATTCTGATTAGCTCAGGAGGATACCCAAGTGGTGTTACTGTTTTGAGAGCTGGACCAGGCTCCTATTAATGCTGAGGCATAGCCATAAGGGACACCTGACTTCACCCTTGCCATTTTGTTCCTGTTGTAATGATACTTTAAACAGGTGTCAGATTTGCTTAGTGATCCCTTGTTTGTATGCCTTTGGGAATACTAGTAATTACTTTTTAGTAGGGAGAGGGTCAGCTGCCAAAGTTTCTTATTTCAGTTTCTTTGAAAAGGGCATCTGCCTATGTGTGTTGAGTGTTATAGCAAAGATCCTGAAATTCTTTATCATGTGCTTAGTTTCCAAACCACCTTTTTCTCTTTTTAGTAGAAACTAAGTTTTTCTTCTGGAGAAGAGAATGATTTTAATTTGCAGTGGATTAAAGTTGACAGCATAGATGTGCTTGTTTCTTCCCCACCTAAAATGCTGGTTCTCTTTTCACCTTCTGAGCAAAGCAGGCTGCTTGCCTCTGAACCAGTTGTTAAAGCAAAGATGTTTTCATTGTGTGGTGTTGATGATTTTAATGCATGGTGTATTGTTTTTATTTATTTATTTGCTTGTTTGTTTTTTGGTACTAGTTTTGGACCAATCGAATACAAAGGCCCCATGAGTGCTGTTTACATTGAGAAGTTTGTTCGCCGGGTGATGAAACCACTTCTCTACATCCCATCTCAATCAGAATTGCTAGATTTTCTCTCAAACTATGAGGTACCTTTCTTTCTTATCTCCTCTGTTCCTGAGACCTTTTACTTGGTTGAACTGGATTGTTTATACTAAGTGGTTTTTAGTTTTTGTTTTATTTTGATGTATATTAATTGTATAAGATAGTGGGTTTCATTATGACATTTTCATACTTTTAAAAAATATGCCTCCTGGATTTCAGCAGTTAAAAAAATTACATTGGGGGCTGGAGAGATGGCTCAGAGGTTAAGAGTACTGACTGCTCTTCCAGGGGTCCTGAGTTCAATTCCCAGCAACCACATGGTGGCTCACAACCATCTACAATAAGATCTGGTGTTCTCTTCTGGCATGCTGGAAGAACACTATATATGTAATAAATAAATAAAATAAAAAAAATTACATTGGTGGCTGAAGAGCTGGCTTAGGGGTTAAGAACATGTAGTACTATTCTTTCAGAGGACCCAAGTTTAATTCCCTGCACCCTCCTCAGGTGGCTTGAAGCTGCCTGTAAGTCCAGTTCTGGGAGATTTCATGCTTCTGGGTTCCTCAGGCAACTGCACACACATGCACATATACTTCCTCCCATTAAAAATAATTTTTAAAAAATCACCTTATAGAGAAGCCCCGGCTAAAGTGCATCTTGAGATGCTAGTTATAAAGGTGGCTGCCAGGTGAGCTTTAAAAGACTCGAATACTTGGAAAATCTTGTCTGTGTTTTGTTTGGTGATTTTTAAACAAATACTGGCCTTGTCTCATAGTTTACTCAAATATACAATTAGCTCATAGTTTCTGTGCAACTACTCATTTCTTTTTTTAAAAGATTTTTTTTTTATTATGTGTATGGTGTTCTGCCTATATGTCTGCCTGCACACCAGAAGAGGGCACCAAATCTTATTATAGTTGGTTGTGAGCCACCATATTGTTGTGGAAGAACAACCAGTGCTCTTAACTGTTGAGCCATTTGTCCAGCCCCTGCAGCTACTCATTTCTAAGAATATTCTTTGACCCTATAGTATTGCACTGTGAGGTACCTGGATTTTCTTGTCTGTTTTAGTTTAGCCCTTTTAAAACCAGCAAATATTGGGGGCTGGAGAGATGGCTCAGTGGTTAAGAGTACTGGCTGCTCCTCCAGAGGTCCTGAGTTCGATTCCCAGCAACCACATGGTGGCTGACAACCATCTGTAATGAGATCTGGCACCCTCCTCTGGCGTGCGGGCATACATGGAGGCAGAATGTTGTATACTTAATAAATAAATCTTAAAAAAAAAAAAGAAACCCAGAAAATATTGCCAGAAGAAGGCACTGAATTCCCTGGAGCTAGAGTTATAGGTGGTTGTGAATGTCCATCTGGGTGCTGGGACCAAGCTTTAGTCTTTTGCAAGTAGCAAGTGCTTTTAACTTCTGAGCCTTCTCTCTAGTGCCTAGGTTTTCTTTTTTGAGGCAGGATTTCATGTATCCCAGCTGGATTTTGACCTCCTGAAACAGACACAGCTGAGTCTGACCTAGGGCTAGTGATTTCTTTTCTTAACCTCCCAAGCTGTTTTAGGATTTGAGATGGTGTCAGTGTTTTTATTTTCGTTTTAAGGCAGAGTCTTGGTAGTAGGGTTAACAGTTACTTCTGACTGGCCTAGTAGTTATTTGCCAAGTAAGCCCAAGCTGTCCTCAAACCCACAGCTGTCTTTCTTCTTCAGCACTCCCCTAGGTTAGCACCTGGAGTCACTGGAGGGAGTTCTCCAAAATAGTGAAAATTTGATACCATGCTTAAGTCAAAGCTTGGGCCGATAGCTTAATTCCTTTAAGCCTTAATTTTTCTCATTTATAAAATAGAAATAGTCTAGATGAGACAACATCTCTAAAATTATACTAAAATTAAGTAAAAAAAAATCTTTGGGAGCTGGGCTGTGATGGGGCACACCTTTAACATCAGCACTCTGGAGGCAGAGGCAGGTGATCTCTGTGTTTTCGAGGCCAGTCTGGTCTATAGAGTGAGTTCTAGGACAGCCAAGGCTACACAGAGAAACCCTGTCTCCAACCCCCGCAATACACACACACACACACACACACACACACACACACACACATACACACACACACGGGGGAGGGGAGGCGGAGAGAAACACTCTCAAAATATTATGGAGAGAGGGGAGGAAGTGGAAATTTTGAATGGTATTATTTATAAAGCAATAAAAATAAAAAAATATGGAGAGAATTGTAAGCATTAGGATTGTTGTCTAGACTTTAAATGTCATACTAATAATACTGGGATTTCTTTTTTTTTTTTTTGGTTTTTCGAGACAGGGTTTCTCTGTGGCTTTGGAGCCTGTCCTGGAACTAGCGCTGTAGACCAGGCTGGTCTCGAACTCACAGAGATCCGCCTGCCTCTGCCTCCCGAGTGCTGGGATTAAAGGCGTGCGCCACCAACGCCCGGCTATGAAATTTGTTTACTTATTTATTTAGTATACAATATTCTGTCTGTGTGCATGTCTGCAGGCCAGAAGAGGGCACCAGACCTCTTTACAGATGGTTGTGAGCCACCATGTGGTTGCCGGGAATTGAACTCAGGACCTTTGGAAGAGCAGGCAATGCTCTTAACCACTGAGCCATCTCTCCAGCCCCCTGGGATTTCTTATTCATGTTTAAGAAATTGTTTTTATAATTAAGATGATAAAGTGATCTGCAAAGACTGACTCACACAGTCCTTCAGTTTTTCTCTATCGGATGTTTGTAGAGTACTTTGCCCAATGTTTTCTTTTTTTTTTTTTTTTTTTTTGGTTTTTCGAGACAGGGTTTCTCTGTGGTTTTGGAGCCTGTCCTGGAACTAACTCTTGTAGACCAGGCTGGTCTCGAACTCACAGAGATCCGCCTGCCTCTGCCTCCCGAGTGCTGGGATTAAAGGCGTGCGCCACCACTGCCCGGCTTCTTTGCCCAATTTTTTAAAGGCGTGTGCCACCATCACCCGGCTTTTTTTTTTTTTTTAATATTTATTTATTTATTTATTATGTATACAATATTCTTTCTGTGTGTATGCCTGAAGGCCAGAAGAGGGCACCAGACCTCATTACAAATGTTTGTGAGCCACCATGTGGTTGCTGGGAATTGAACTGAGGACCTTTGGAAGAGCAGGCAGTGCTCTTAACCTCTGAGCCATCTCTCCAGCCCCCTTGCCCAATTTTTTATTCATATCTTTCACTCTTTAAAAGAGAAAGAAATGAGAGAGTAGCAACACATAGCATAAAGTTCCTGTGAACCTTCCAATACATATGTGGCAGACACTGATCATTTCTGCACCTGATAATAGGGGAGGAGGAAGGCAGTTTTGTCAGAGACTTATATCCAAAGGAAAGTTTTGTTTGTTTGCTTTTTGTTGTTGTTTATTTTGAGGCAGAATTTGACTCTAACCCAGGCTGGCTTCAGACTTTCTGTGTAACAAAAGATGACTTTGAATTTATGATCCTCCTGCCTCTACCTTCTTAGTTCTGGGCTTACAGGCATGCCTCAACATTTTTTACATGTTTAATTACAGGTTTTACCCAAGGCAAGCAATCTGCCAACTAAGTTACATCTCCAGCTTTCTGCTGCATTGATTGTTTTTTTCTTTTAAAATGTTTTATGAGCCAGTCATGGTGGCACAAACCTTGCCGTGAGAAGCAGTGGCTGGTGGTGGATCTCTTGAGTTCAAGGCCAACCTGATCTGCTGAGTAGTAGTGCCACTCCCTATGCGCCTAAGAGGGACATTTTTATTCAAACCATCACATTGAGTTCTCAGTATTTATTCTGAGAATGGAGAATGGCCCATGTATGATAATTAATAAGAATGAGATGATAGGATCTAGGATTTTCTTCCTAGATAAACACTAGCACAATGCTAACTTATACCTTATGTGTGCAGCTAGAAGCTGCAGTGAACTTACCCAGGGACACTAGAGAGGAATAAGAGAGCTTTAGTCATGTCCTTGCAAGCCTGTTAGATTGAGCTTCCTGAAGTTATTCCTACTTATTCTCAGATAGCTCTTCCTGCCTTTTTGTTTACAGACAGATGTGGTTTATTACTATGGACAACATAGTCAAACAGAATGTGGGTCATAGTCATTTTGGTGCCTTGAAGTTGATTGAAAAAGGAGTAGGATGAAATTTTAACTGGTTTTATGTCTTCTAATTTTAGCGTTTCTTTTCTTTTTTTTTTAAGGTATCATCTCTCAGGTATTGGTTGCCTCCATATCAAATACTTTATTTTTAAAGCTCATGAACAAAATAATTCGATTTTGCCTTACAACCTTCCTACCAAATACCAACAGTATTGTTATTTTGTCTTTTTTTTTTTTTCTGAAGCTGAGGACCGAACCCAGGGCCTTGCGCTTGCTAGGCAAGCGCTCTACCACTGAGCTAAATCCCCAACCCCAACAGTATTGTTATTTAGAACTTTTATATTTGTCCCAAAATAGTTTCTAAACCTTTTAGTGAATTTCTGTAATTAACTTAAGATGAATTATTTAGCATGTCTATTAATTTTATTTTATGTTTTTTGGTTTTTTTGAGACAGGGTTTTTCTGTATAGCCTTGGCTGTCCTGGAACTAGCTCTTGTAGACCGGTTGGCCTTGAACTCACAGAGATCCGCCTGACTCTTCCTCCCAAGTGCTGGGATTAAAGGCATAAGCCACCACCGCCTGGCTCTTATTCTTAGAAGTTCAAAAAACTAAATTGTTTTAAAATTAAGTGGGATGATAAGAGGCCTAGGAATCTTTGGGGGCTTGTGTAGTAGGAGCAGCGGGCTGTGTTCCTGCCCAGCTCCCGCACGGCTAGCTTTATACCCGAAATAACAACACACAAATTGTATTTATTTAAACACTGCTTGGCCCATTAGCTCTGGCCTCTTACTGGCTAACTCACATCTTGATTAACCCATTTCTATTAATGTGTGTAGCACCATGAGGTGGTGGCTTACCGGGAAGATTCTAACCTGCGTCCATCACGGAGAGGAGAGCTATGGCGTCTGCCTCACTTCCCTTCTTCCCAGCATTCTGTTCTGTCTACTCCACCCACCTATGTTCTGACCTATCAGGCCAAGCAGTTTCTTTATTAATTAACCAATGAAAGCAACACATAGAAAGAAGACCCACCTACATCATTTCCCCTTTTTCTGTTAAAAAAAAAGGCTTTCACTTTAACATAGTAAAATTACATATAGCAAAACAGTTTTCAAGCAAGAATTACAGTTGCAATATTTATATCTATTTTATCTTTTATCATAACTAGGGAAAACTATAACTATACATTCTTCAAGTCCATCAAAGACTCCAGAAGGATATAATATTACCTAAGTAAACAAGAAGTAAGCAATTTCCAAAACTCTAGAAATGACAGCTTGCTGTCTGGACAGTCACCCAAAGTTTTTTTTGTACTGTTGGGGCATCTATCTTCAGCCTACAGGCCCATAGTATCCAGCAGACATTTCCATGAAGCAGGAAAATTCAAAGACAGTTTAGTCACTTTCCTTTGTGTCCTGCAGAATGTCTCGCAAACTCTTATGAATCAGGAACCCCAAAATACCATCTCACCTTTAGGCAAGTTCAGCAGTCCTCTCTCTGCGGGTTCTTTGTATCCAGTTTATACAACAGTCCAGGCAAGAGCAGTTTCTTGCCCAAATGACTAACCAACTCCATAAGGAGCCTCTTTGATGCCCATCTTCCTCTCGAAGTAGATTGGTGCTGCCAGGAGCAGACATGTCTCATTGTCATGAAAAGCCTAAGTTAATAAAACATTAAATGTCATATTCTGTAGTCTTTGAAAGATATGAAGAATGCCTATCTGAAATATATCTATGTGCATCTAGAAAATCTAACTAACATGACTACAAGTTTGACTATTATTAATGATTATCCATTGACAACCTATATACATTACATTTTTAAATGAACTACACAACCACAATACCTTAATCAAGATTAGAAATATGCATACACATATAACAAAAGACCTTAAAATTTATGTCAATAGAGTAAAATTTATACCAATGTAAATATTCATATCTATATTATTTCCCACTTTAAAAGTAAAAGAACATTTATAAACAATATTTGGGAATATGGACATAGTTATTTCTCTCCAAACTGCTTTGTGCTGATTGGGGGCGCTGTTAATCAGATCTTTCATGGTGTAACCTGTGTGCCAGGTTCATCTCAGTTGGCAGTTGAGTGAAGTAATTTTTTGAGGGTGTTCACAGCAACCTTTCAGGAGGGCGTGGTCTATCATACCATACTGGGATAGAAGCAATCCACAGGGTCTCATCCTCTGTGAAAACAAAAGAAGACCTTTTCCAAAGCATCATATCCTTAGATGTAGTAATAGGAGCGGCGGCGGGGCTGCGTCCCCAACACCCCAGCCACCTGCTAGCTTATGCCCGAAATAACAACACACAAACTAGTCATTTAAACACTGCTTGGCCCATTTCTATCTAGCCTCTTCTAGGCTAACTCTCGCACCTGGACTAGCCCATTTCTAATATTCTATGTAGCACAGCTAGGTGCGCTTACCGGGAAGATTCTAGCCTACGTCCATCCTGGGTCAGAGCTTCATCGCGTGTGTCTGCCCAGGAGCCGGGCGCATGGCGTCTCTCTGAGGCGTCTGCTCCCGAGAGGAGAGCTGTCGAGTCTGAGCTCACTTCCTCTTCCTCCCAGCATTCTGTTCTGTTTACTCCTCTCACCTATGTTTTAACCTATGAGGGCCAGCCAAGCAGTTTCTTTATTTCTTAACCAATGAAACCAACAGATTGGTATATGACACTCCCACATCACTTAGACCCAAATTTGGAAGTCATGATACCTTTAGAACATTCATGTTGGATCAGCTTAGCAGCCCACACAATGAAATGTGTCTCTGTATTTAGCTCCTTTACAGTCAAAAAGTTCAAAGAAAATACAATATACAGAATCCAAACTCTCTGTGAATGTTCCATTTTTACGTGGCTTATTTTTCGTTTCTTTTAATCTATAGCTATCTGTACTCCGTCTCTTTAAAGACTTTACCCTTTTTTAAGGCATTTCTTTATTCTCTATATTTTTTTCTTCTCTCTCCCAAGCCTACCTACACTCATCCAACATTGTGATCCATTTAGAGGTCTTTTATGTCTGAATCTGTCCTATTGTGAATCTGTAATTTTTTACTATCCAGGAGCATTTTTGCTTTGCAGTTTTAAATCACTAAGCACTTAAGAATCTAAGCTGTGACATTCCTAGGTCAAAAACAGGCTTGCCCCGCCCAGTCCAACATGGCTGAGCCATTTGTGCCTCTGAGCCTTGCACATTGCACCACTAGCATGGCAGAGCTGCTTGTGCCTCTGAGCTGCAGCACGCAATGTCCCCCTTTTAGGCACACAATGAGTGTAGTTGCCATCAAACAAATCGTAGCACTTTACTCCAAAACTCCATTCAAGTGCTGTCTCCCGCAGGAGCCAGACAGAGAATGCGATGGTGGCACAGCCCAGAAATTCAAAACTGCCACTTTGTAGTAGACCTGATCCCACCCAGGCAGGAAGAGCTGAGCCACCACGGGCATGGTCTCAGCTACTTTGTTCCCAACCCCGAGTGGGCACACAAATGTCCCGGCCCAGAAATGCTTCATTGCCGGAGTTTGCTCCGGCAGCAGGGCCCAGGAAGGTGTGTTTAAAAAGGTGCGGCTTTTTTTTCTGCTGCTATTGCTGAAACAGGAAATCTCTCTACAGCACGCCCTAGCGAACAACAAAAAGCTGTGTTAAATTCTTTGTGTATAGAATTCCTTTTTAAGCCCTCTTAGGTTTTACGTGTAGTTAGTTAACCATGTTGGAGCGCCACTCTGTAGTGAGGAGCTGGGGGCTGCGTCCTGCCACTTAGCTAGCTTTACACCCGAAATAATTACATGGAAACTGTATTCTTTTAAACACTGCCTGGCCCATTAGTTCCAGCCTCTTCCTGGCTAACTCTCACATCTTGATTAACCCATTTCTGTTAATGTGTGTAGCACCATGAGGTGGTGGCTTACCGGGAAGATTCTAACCTGCCTCCATCACGGAGAGGAGAGCTATGGTGTCTGCCTCGCTTCCCTTCTTCCCAGCATTCTGTTCTGTCTATTCCACCCACCTATGTTCTGACTTATCAGGCCAAGCAGTTTCTTTATTAATTAACCAATGAAAGCAACACATAGCAAGAAGATCCACCTACATCAGGTTTGTATGAGTAGGGTGTTGACAGATTGCTGGGTGAGAGAAAACCTGAGCATTTTGCAGAAAAGCTTGAATGCCCAGCTCCTAAAAATATCATACTGTTTTTGTTTTGTTTCTTTGTTTTCTCTAGACAGAGTTTCTCTGTGTAGCTTTGGTGCCTCTTTTGGAACTAGCTCTTGTAGACCAGGCTGGCCTTGAACTCACAAAGACCTCCCTTTGCTTCTGTCTCCTGAGTGCTGGGATTAAAGGCGTGTGCCACTATTGCCCAGCTAATATCAAATCTGAGTGTTGAGCAAGTATGCAGCATTTCTTTCAGTTCAGAGTGTTATACTACTATGAGTAGGGTAGTTTTACAATGAATTAACCTCAAGGCAGAAATGATTCAAGTGCCAGCGAGGCAGGGGAGCTGGAGAGTTGGTGTAGAAGGTAAAGGCACTGGCTGTTCTTGAGGACCCAGGTTCCATTCTCAGCATCCATGTGGTGGTTCACAACCCATCTGTGCTGTACCAGTTCCAGGGCATCCAACCCCTTCAGGCACCAGGCATGTTTGTGGTTCACATACACACATGTAGGCACTTAACAGACAGACAGACAGACAGACACACACACACACACACACACACATATGTAAGTCTAAAAAGGGGGGAAAAGGACTTTTAAAAAGCACATCAGGGTAATTGTTCATAAGGCCACTAGAGGGGTGTGTGCTATCTGCCAAAACTTACACCATTCTGCAAATGATGCCTGCTTCCTTAACAGAAGTGTTACAGGAGGTATTTGCTGGCCATCTGTAAGTAGCTGGTTTCTGCCTCCTTGCTAAAATGACTACTAACCATCTGTACATCATGGAATGGGGTTATATCACACAAAGTAGGTCAAGGGATAACCTGACACTCATTGTGTGTTGTTGTTTTGCTAAATTATAAAGTTTGTCAAATGCGTATTTTTTGCCTTGTGCTAGGCACTCTGAGATGGAAGTATAATTATGAAGAAGAGAGGACTGTTTCATAGATTGACAGCAAATGGGGGTATGCTAAGCAAGCTTCAGAAAACAAATGAACAAGAGGCACTAGTCTGACCTGTGTCCTCCTGATATGCATGTCTGTGTGGAACTTTAGAATGTAACCTTACTTGAAAATAGGGTCTTTGGAGTTGGGCATGGGTACACCTTTAATCCCAGCACTTGGGAGATAGAGATAGGTGGCTCTTTATGAGTTCTAGGCTAGCCTGGTCTATATACCAAGTTTTAGGGCAACCAAGGCTACTTGGAAAGACCCTTCCTCTCTCCCTCCACCCCCCCCCCCAAAAAAACCCCCAAACACAAAAGTGTCTTTGCAGATGTAATTTATCAAGGATCTTGTGATTAAATCACCAAGAATTTAGTGTGAAATCCTAAACCCCTGTGACTGGTTGGGTAACAGAATAGCAGCTGCTGTGGAGGGGGACTGAAGGCTGTGGCCCTGGAGCATTGCAGTCTCAAAGCAAGCCGGGTCTGGAGCGATCTGAAGCTGGAAGAAGCAGGAAAGATATCCCTCCCAACCTCCCCAATTCTCTAGAGAGTAGAGAATGGTTGCTGTGATTCTGTACCACGTGTTTGTGGTAATTTGTCAGGACAACCTTAGGGAATGAGGCCATTTGAGATTGTAAGTGCTGTGATGTGAGAGTGGTGATCTGGGGACGGGGAAGGCTGTAGCTAATTTGGAAGGCAGGAAGTCCTCACTGGGAAATGATAACCTAAACAAGATGAAGCCTGTGTGATCTGGCCAGACCAGACCTGAGGAAGCTGGAAAAAGTACAGAGCCCCCAAGGAGGACTGGGATTGTTCAGGCCAAAGAAAGAGGGCCGTGGGAGGAGATAAAGCTTCAGGGCTGTGTTCTGTTCCCATTGTGTCTCCAGAGGACACTCAGTTGACTGAATAAGAAACAGACTGTGGCTTGTTCACTGGGGCCTGGTTAAGCTTCTAGGAACAGGGAGAGACAACAGGACATCCTAAGCCTGCTGCCTGCTGCCCGCTACCCAGTACCAGGTTGGCCCCAGTCCTCAGCTTTTTTCTTCAGAAGCGTCTCTGTGAGGGTGTTAAGTACAGGCTTAGAGTTGTCTGCTTCAAGCTAGCTCATGGATGTGTTTGTAGCTGAGCTCACAAAAGCTCAAGTCTAGTAAAATCTATTAGGAGATATATTTGCTCCTCACCCTTGTTTTCTCAGATTTGAACAAGACATGTGGAAGGAATTGAAATATGTGTAATTAATTTATGTTATTTGTTGAATAATGACATGACTTCTGTTGGAGAGACTTTAGAATTTTGGGGAAATCTTTGTAGATTTTGCTTTACTTATGACATAGCCAGAGTTGCTTTCAAATTTAATCTGCAGTAGAAGTGAACAGCTCACTATTACCCCACCATACTACCCTCTTTGTGTTATTTATTAATTAATATTGATTGTGTTATCAAATGCCTGCTCTCAGAACTTAGTACAGACTGCTGCAGTATTGCATCTATCAGCTAGCACTTAGGATGCCTGTTATTTCTTAATGTGTTAAGCTTTTTATTTTTAATTATATGAATTTGGGGGATGTATGCATACAAATATAGGTGCCCTCGGATGCCAAAAAGAGATGTTGGAGCTCTTGGAGCTCTTGGAGCTCTTGGAGCTCTTGGAGCTTGAGTTGAAGGCAGTTATAAATAGTGCCCAATGTGGTTGCTGGAAATTGAATTCAGGTCCTCTACAAGAGCAGTATATGCTTTTAACTACTAAACAGTCTATTTAGTCCAACCTGTTGTATTTTAAATAGGTAATGTTTTACAGTTTACACAGGTTTTTTTATCTAACATATTATATTGATGTACCCTATCATATTCTCTTCCAAGTCCTCCCAGGTCTACATTCCCATCCCTCCCCCAAGAGAAAAAGAACAGAAGAACAACAACAAAAATAAAGTCCAATTTTTGTTGAGCATGGTCAAACTCCCTATGGCCAGTGCCTTAAAACCGAGTCCTTCTCCACCCCCACCAGAAGCTATCTACTCTGAAGAGCTACACTTCTGGATCCCTGTCATAGTTTTTAAGAGTTCTCTTCAATGGCTTCCTGTCTAGACTGTTTCTTTTTTTGTGACTACAGGAGGAGAGGTTGTCACAGATGCCTTTTATGTCTCTCATTGTCAACTGTGAGTCTGCGGGCATCAATACCACTGCAAAAGAAGTTTCCTTGTCATTTTCCAGCCTTAGCAGCACAGATCATAGATCATGGACATCACATGGTTTCTGGCCACAGCATAGACCACAGACCTCAGCATGGTCTCCAGTGGTAGTATAGACCAAAAATCAACACGGTCCTCAGTTGTAGTACAGGCCACAGACATCAGCATTAACATAGTCTCTGGCAGCATCACAGACCACAGACATCAGCACGACTCTCAGCTGTAGCACAGACCATGGAACCATCATGGCCCTCAGTGGCAGCACAGGCCACAGACATGGCTTCAGGTGGTGGCAGGGACTATGTATACTAGCACATCCCCTGGCTGTAGCACACACCACAAATATGAAGATGGCTTCTGGAAGTAGCATGAACTCTGGAGATCTTTGGAGGAGGCCCAATTCAGAAAATGAAACACTGTCTCCTGTCTGTGCACTGTTTCATTTCCCCATAGTTCCCACCTCTCCAGCACATATTTGTTCATCAGAGTGCTATTGCAAACTTCAGTGTGTCACACATTTATGGTTTTTTTTGTTTTTGCTTTTTTTTTTTTTTGGCCCAAACAGCTTTACTTGCAAAAATACTTATTGCAAAAAGTCACTGGTCTGGTTCAAGGTTTCCTGTTTCTAATAAATACTGGACCATTGCCAAGGCTCATCTTGAATTGCTCACTATGCCCAGAGTCAGGGTGATCTTGCAACTAGGCAGAGCATCTAGGGGCAGGATTTGTGTGAGCTACTGGTGACTGCATATCTCTTCACCCTTGGTGTCAGCCACCCTGAGTTGTGCTTGCAGCCTGCCAGAAGTGAGTGCTGCTGCCCCAAGTTCTCCTCCTCTCATCAAGGCAAGTAGTGTGGGTTGCAGCAGAGGAGATTCTATGCTGTGGGCTGGCACAATTGGCTATGTCATGTTCTTTGCTGCAGCTGCACTCCCCCACACTGTTCCCATACCCTTCATTCCTCAGTTCTTCCATGGCAGTTGATGGGCCGACAGCCAAGGCGGGAGGGGGCACCAGCTCAGCAGCAGCATCTCTCATCCGTGTACCAAGCTCCACATGGCTGCTGTGGATTGTCAGTGTGGTCTGTTACAGGATACCAGGAGTAGTTTCTACAACTTTTACTCATTTTGTACAGTCAGGGTGAAGCTTCTGTTCTTCATTCCTTTGGTGGTGAAGAATGAAAATGATTTTGCTGTGTATTGCATTGCACTGCTTGAGTTTCTTGTATTCTGTGGGACACATATTGTGGGGTACCCTGAAGTTTGCAGTGCCACTCTGATGAACATGTAGCTCAAACTACTTGACAGTTTCCATACCAGTTTCTCTGAAGATAAAGACTCCTTCATCTATATAGTATGTGCTGCAGCAGTAAGGCTGGGAGTGTCAGTGTGAGTTAGGGGACTTGCCTAGAACACACAAAAACCCTGGGTTTGATTGCCCACCACTGGCAAAAACTAAAAACTGCTACAGTGAGAACAGACTTTATACTTAAGTGTTCTCAAAGGGTCCAAATAGTCCAAGTGTTTTTCATTTTCAAAGACATAATATGGAAGTCTGTAAAGGTTGTTAAGTGGGCAAAGGCACCTGACAACCTGAATTTGATCTCCAGTACCCACATAGCAAGAGGAGAGAACTGACTCCTTAACATGCACCGCGGCATGTGTGTATCGACACACACAAATTTTAATTTGGATTTCTCTTGGGGAATCAGAATTTGTATTCATTTTACTTTCAGTTTGTGCATGTGTGCCCATTTTTATATATATGCAATTGTATGTATGCATGGGTATGAATAAATGTATATCTGTGGATAATATTCATGTCCATTTTCATGAACCCCTCTGCTGTGGGATAATACTTTTGTACACTGTAAAGATTTATCACTCATATTGGTTTAATAAAACACTGATTGGCCAGTAGCTAGGCAGGAAATATAGGCAGGGCAACCAGAGTAAGAGAATTCTGGGAAGTGGAAAGGCAGAGACACAGTCATTAGTCAGATGCAGAGGAAACAAGATGAGAATGCCTTATTGAGAAAAGGTACCAAGCCACATGGCTAAACACAGACAAGAATTGGGAGTTTAAGTTGTAAGAACTAGTTAATAATAAGCCTGAGTCAATAGGCCAAACAGTTTATAATTAATATAAAATGTGTGGGTTTTTTGGGGACTGAATAACTGCAGAACTGGGTGGGAGAGTAACTTCTTTTTGTACCTTCCTAAGGTAATGTGATGTGGAAAGAGAAATAAAATTCACATGGGACGTTTCTTTATTTTTATTTAGAACTGTTTTACTCCATTGACTTTGGTTTAGGAGAGTGATCAGAAATTTAAAAAAATTTTTAAAGATTTTTATTTATTTTGTATATAGAGTTCTTCCTGCATGTGTCCTATAGTACAGAAGAGGGCACCACATCTTATTACAGATGGTTGTGAGCCACCATGTGGTTTCTGGGAATTGAACTCAGGACCTATGGAAGAGCAACCAGTGCTCTTTACCTCTGAGCCGTCTCTCCAGCCCCCTCCTTTTTTTTTTTAAAAAAAATTATTTATTATGTATACAACATTCCTTCCATGTGTGCTTGCATGCCAGAAGAGGGCACCAGATCTCCTTATAGATGTCTGTGAGCCTCCATTTGGTTGCTGGGGATTGAATTCCAGACCTCTGGAAGAGCAGTCAGTGCTCTTAACCTCTGAGCCATGTCTCCAGCCCCAAATTAAAAAAATTTAAATGAGTCATTATCTTTCTATTTTCATACAGTATTAATAGTTTCTAGAATTTCTGACGGTTCTGTCTTTTGTTCATGGTAGCAAAGCTTATTCTTTTTTGTTTTGTTTTAAAGATTTATTTATTATGTATACAACATTCTGCCTCCATGTATGCCTGCACGCTAAAAGAGGGTGCTAGATCTCATTACAGATGTTTGTGAGCCACCATGTGATTGCTGGGAATTGAACTCAGGACCTCTGGAAGAGCAGCCAGTGCTCTTAACCATTGAGCCATCTCCCCAGCCCGCAAAGCTTATTCTTTTATGGAATGGCTGGAAACCTTATTAAGCAAACACGTTGTGTTGTAAGTTCACTGTAGGCTGGCTTGTTAAGGAGTTCTGAAGAAGTAGGACAAAAGTTTTCAGTGTTTGCCTTTGTACTGGGGCTGGGATTAAATGGGAGAGTGTGTTAAGAGGCCCTGGGTTTCATCCCCAGAACTGCAAATTACATGAAAAACAGCTTTAATTTTTCCTCAGTTTGAGAAAGTGGCTGTTTTTGCTGGATTTTTTTAGATGTTAGTATTAAACTTTTCATTTCAGTTTTTTTCCTTCAGAATGAAGACCAGTTGAGTTAATTGAATCTGAAGAGTTAACCAGATAGTTTAGATTGAAAAGAGACTCCTACAGTATAGATCAGAAATGTCCTCTTTTGTGCAGTATACTGATTTTGGTAGGGAAAGGACTTTTGTTGTCTAAAACAGGATTTCATGCAGCCCAGGCTGGTCTCAAAGTCATATAACAACTTTGAATTTTTTTAATAATTTATTTAATTTTTTTTATGTGTATTAATATGAGAGTGTCAGATCCCCTGGAACTGGAATTACAGACATTGAGCTGCCATGTGGGTGGGTACTAGGAATTGAATCCAGGTCTTCTAAAAGAGCAGTCAGTGTGCTCACTTAACCACTGAGCCATCTCTCAACTTTGAACTCTTGATCCTCCTGTTTTTACCTGCCAAGTGCGGGGTGTGTATCGGTACCACTGTGCTGGGTCTTTTTTTTTTTTTTTAATTATTTTTGTGACAAAGTCTCATTGTGTAATCCTGTGTAGAACAGGCTGGCCTACTGTCTCCGCCTTCTAAAAACTGGAATTATGGACTTGAGCCACCATCGCTGGTTAACACTGGTTTTAAATGTTATCAACATATATAATTTCTGTCTTAATTTTTTTGAATCCAGTTTTGTCCCAAGGATCTGCCTTTTCAAGTTACCTACTAGGAACATGAGGCTGAGGGCGTCAGCTAGAACGGGGCTCGACTCCATAAGACCAACATCTTATGTTGTAAGACTCTCTTCACTGTTACCATGTGAAGAGTTGGCCCTGATGCCAGTATGCAACGATTGCTTACATGAAGATCTCCCTGAGGCCATATAGTTAGCTCCTGAAGTTTTGGCTTGAGTTTGGCTCTTCTCACTCTAGCCTCACCATTGCTTCCTTAGGGATTTCAGAGCTGCTGGGCTTTTTAAACAGGTGTGATTGCCACAGAACCAGTCCAGACAGGGGTGCCATGGGACCTTCAAAGAGGGAGCAAGCAAAGCAGATGTGTTGGGGGAGCAGTTAACTGTAGTTTGGCATGTTGAAGGACTGTGCTGTGCTAAGTTGATTGTAGTTTGGCATGTTGAAGGACTGTGCTGTGCTAAGCTTAGAGGAGTAGATTAAGCAGGTGGCATTGAGTTTGAGGATGAGGGGGAAAGAGCGCCAGAGTTGGGTTTCTGTAACTAACCTGACCAGAAAGGGACTTTGCCATCAGTGGTATTGGGTGTGGGAAAAAAGAAGAGACCTGGTTACGGGGAAGCCAGCAGATAGAAATTTACCAAAGGGGGTAAATTTGGAGAGGAAGTTGATTGAAAGAGAAACCCAAGAAAAGTACAGTGATGTTACTACTGATACAGTTTACCCAGAATGGTTGAACCACAAAGAATGAAAATCTGAATGTGGTGAAGTTTGGTGCCAGGGCTTTCTGCTGCCAATAGAAATGGAGAAATTTACTGCAGCCCAGTCTTCCTCAGGTGGTCAAGGTTAGAAAATGAGATGCAGCAATACATTCTTACCACCCTTGTCTCACAGGAATGATAGGACTGGCAATGCCTCTGTCACCTAATGTGCTCTTATCCTTGCAGCCTGGCGTACTCGGCTACTTTGAGTTCAATGGCTCACCCCAGCCCCCTGGCTACTTGACCTTCTTCACCTCAGCATTGCACTCTTTAAAGAAAGGTAAACCTGATGTGTGTTAAGACATTGGCACTTTAGCAGAGATGTACTATTTTAATATGTTTTGGCTTATAGTATCTTTATGATTATATTTTCTAATTTGCTAGGTTCCTTTTCTCAATGTATTTTTAATAAATATCTTGTTTAATTTTCATTAACAAAGCATTGTGCTATTCCAAATATATTCTCTTGCTGGACATGGTGGCACATGCCTTTAATCCTAACACTTGGGAAGCAGAGGCAGGTGAATCTTTGTGAGTCCCAGGTCAGTCTGGTCTACCTAGTGAGAACTTGCCTAGAAATTAATTAATAAAATAATCAGCTATTTCTTTATTATATTATAAAAATAGTTTGACCCTCTAATGACAAAACTATGTTCTGTGCTTTAAAATGTGTTTGTTAATGTTGTTGTCATCTGTTAAGTGTGAAGTTGACAGGGTTTGGTCTGACTCGGTGCTTACCTTAGCTACTAGCTGGCTATGGCATAGCTTAGTAGGACCCGTCCTTCACAGGATGGCTTCTAAAGGTCGCAGGTACATCATGAGCCTGTGCCAGTTTCACTCCTCTCAGGTCCATGTCGTGTGTACGAATTCTATATTCTCCTCCTCTTTCCATATTGTTTTGTGTTCTCTCAAGGTCATGGCTGAGTCTGTCAGTCCTATTGGCTACATTCATCTACTCACTTGTCTCCAACTCTTGTTACCACTGGTGCTTTACCCACACCTGGACTAGACAGTGGACACTTAGCTGTTTCCAGCTTCTGTCTTCCTACTCCCATGACACCTTGATTTCAAGTGTTAGTCTTGTCTTGAAGGTAAAGTGCCCCAAACCCTCTACCTGTCAAACTCCTATTCATCCTTCATGGTCTCGCTCAAATATCACTCTTACAATTCAGTGACTAATAAGCCCCTCTCCCTATCTAAATTGAGTTCTTTATTATTTCTCTCTACTTAACACATGCATGGATGCACTTATGAATCTAATTATAAAATAATTTGTTCAATGTTTTCAACTTTCCCATACTCAGGTTTCTGAGGGTAGGGATCATGTGTTTTTCTCCAGTGGCTGGCATGCAGCAGGGTATTTGCCAAGTGAGAGATAATGTTAATGGCTATACCATGTTACCCTGATAGATTAATCATCTGGGTTTTTTGTTTGTTTGTTTCATTTGTTTGGTTTTTGATACAGGGTCTCAATAAGTAGCCCTGGCTGTCCTGGAACTCAGTCTGTACACCAGGCTGGCCTTGAACTCAAAGATCCTCCTGCTTCTCCCTCCTGAGTGCTGGGATTAAAGGCATCACCACCAGTGTCCAGTTAAGCCATCTGTTTTTTACTGGGTGTTAGATTACTTCAGGTTTAAAAACTTATAACAGCATATCATTATTATATTAAACAGTTACTTACCATTTTAACGTGCGCATTGTCTTGGGGTTTTATGCACAGAGAGTTGACTATGTTCATATTTTCTTGTCTGGGAGATAATGGGAGAGAAAAAACGGATTGTTATGTGCCTCCTGTCTACCTGAAAGACTGAGCTTCACAGCCTCAGGTGACTAAGACTTAGTGAAATTTTCCCTCTCTGCCTTATGCTCTTTTCCTGAGCTCCCTCCGATTCTCTCTTTTCATCTTGAGACAAGGTCTCACTAAGGTGTCCAGGTTGGCTTTGAACTTTAAGTTCTTATGCCTGAGCCTGTTAAACAGTTGCGATTGTAGGACTGTACCACTAGGTTTAAACTCTAGGTTTAAACTTTCAAAACAAAATACAACTTAAATAGTTTAAGAAGCACACATTCAGAGCTCTTCATGGAAGACCATAAACAAAGTTATATATGAAAGGGAACCCAGTGATCCCTAAAAGGAAGGCAGAATTCAAATTCTTGAGCTGAAGGGGCTATTTTAGGATCATGAAAGGTCGTTTGGTTCCTTGTATTGTATGTAGCTATGCCACGTTAGTGAGATGAGCCTTTCATCTTAAACTGTTTTTTCATTTGGAGTTTTTCAGATGGAAAGCCTTTCCAGACACAACAGCCTTTCTTCCTTTCCCTTTCTTTCTTAAAGCTAGAACAACAACAACAACAACAACAAAGCTTAAAGCAAAACAGAGATAAATAACATGGGGTGCTCAAGAGAGATAGAAGACTTAGAATTACTCCACAGTCATGTTGGTAGCACCTACAGTCCTGGCTACTCAGGAGTCTGAGGGTGCATGATCATTTGAGGCCAGACCTGAAAACATAGCAGGACCCATTCCCCAGTACAAAAAGGATACAAAAATCTGTGAGAAAAGTATAGCTTGGTGGTAGAGCCTTCCCTCTAGTTTACACAGGGGCCCTGGGTTCTATTCTCAGTACATCTGAAGCAAACAAAACCAAACCGTCCAGAAGTGAATTCACACAAAATGAGTGTGCTGGGTAATTTGAAACTTTTTTCCTGATACATGTGGTCTGATTTATCTTTTCTGTGTTCCCCCACAGTGTTGTGATTCTAGCTTAAGATCCTGCTGCATACACTAGTATGTGGGAGCTGAGGTTCATGCTAATTAATTCTAGTTTACCCTACTGATGATGACTGAGTTCCCACTTAAGCTTATTGAACCATGTTTTTTAAAGATTTATTTACTAGTTGGGAAGTGGTGGCTTTAATGCCAGCACTTGGGCGGCAGAGGCAGGTTCAAGGCCAGCCTGGTCTACTAGAGCTAGTGCCAGGACGTCCAGAGCTGTTACACAGATAAACCCAGTCTTGAAAAACCAGTATTCTGCTGCATGTATGCCCGCACGTCAGAAGAGGGCACCAGATCTCATTATAGATGGTTGTGAGTCACCATGTGGTTGCTGGGAATTGAACCCAGGTCCTCTGGAAGAGTAGCCAGTGCTCTTAACCTCTGAGCCATCTCTCCAGCACCATGAACAATTTTCTTTAGAAAAAGACACGTTTGAAATTATTTTTTTCCCTAATTCTGAAGGATTACCTAAGATGAGTCTTGCCTTGAACATCTGGATTTCTTCCCCCTTTTCTCTCTCTTGCTCTAAAGGACAGTTATTTTTCTTATTGTTAATAGTAGAAGCATGTAAGGGAAAGAGAAGCACGTGTTTACTTTTTTTTTTTTTAATGGGACAGTTTCAAATGTAGATTGTAGGTTACTGTCTGTCCTGTGTAGAGGCCTGGGTCAGGTGAGTTGAAGTGCATAGACTGTTGTGTAGGGAGCAGATGCTCCAGATAGATACATGTGTCTTCTCAACCTCGATGTTTTTGTGTGTGTGTGTGGGGGGGGGCGAGGAGCCTAAGACTCAGAAGTAGAGACTTACTCTTGATAAACTTGTCTTAATGATTTTTTAATTGTCTTAGCTGTGGTGACACACAGCTCTAATCAGTACTCTGGAGGTAGAGATAGCAGGATCTCTGGTTTCAAGGCCAGTCTGGAATAAGTATCAAGCTTCAGCACAGCCAGGACTATATAGAGAGACCCTCTCTCAAAATACAGACAAATGCAACCAAAATAAATAAAATAAAATTATCTTAGAAATAAGATACTGAGTTCTGACTTGCTGAGGCCCTGCTAGAGGAGAGCTCACAGTTGCCTCTGGGGAGTGAGGGTAGAATTGCAAGGTCAGCTTTACCACAGCCAAACACAGCTGTTGTTTGATGTCGTCTTTACACATTAGGGTAAAGGAAATTAGGGGAAGTTTGTATACTGTCTTAGCCCTGTAATTTGGTCTGCTACTCCTCTTTACTGTTTGAACTTTCTCCTTTTGCATGTCCTGTTTTTCTGAGATTTGCTCAGCCTTGGCGCTACTGTGTCAGCTATTGTAATTTGCCTGCTAACAGGTATGGGCAGGAATCTGTTGTTGTATTTCTGCCCATTACTTTCCCAGTCTCCTTACTGCTAGGAAATAATGCTAACATTAGTGTCACCTCTTTGATATTCATGTGTATGTATGTGTGTCATGTGTGCACAGTGCCAACAGAGACCAGAAGAGGGTCTTGGAGCCCATGGAGCTGGAGTTACAGGTGGTTGGTTATGAGCCATCTAAAGTGAGTCCTCTGGACAAGTAATAAATACATACTTCGAACTGCCAAGCTGTCTTTCTAGCACCACTAGCATTATTTTTGATGTGCTTAAATCTTAGATTCTGAGCCAGGCATCGTGTTGCACACCTACAAATACCAGCACTTGGGAGGCAGAGGCAGAAAGAAAGATCCTAAATTGGAACTCTGTTTAGGCTGTATTGCAAGATCTTGTCTTAAACAAACATACCCATTGACTCTTTTTCTTGATTTATTTCTTTCTGAAAATCCTATTAGTAGACTTTTTTAAAAAATTTAAGTTATTTATTTAACGTTTTTCACTACTTGATTTTACTTTGTGGAACACAGTTGATATTTCCCCTTTCATTGGCTAATTTGTTGTACCATTTACAACTTTTCTCTGTCAGAGTAGTGGCTGCATTAGCCCAGACTGCAGGCTCTAGTGCTTACGGATCTGTTTTGGTGTTTTCTTTAACTCTAGATTTCTACTTTGTGCTACTATTTGATTGGTTGATCCATTAGTTTTTGTCACACAGTCACACTGTGTATCTCATGTTGGCCTAGAACTTCCTTTGTAGCTAGCCCTAGCTGTCCTGGAACCCCCTCTGTAGTTCACACTGACCTTGAACTCACAGAACTCCCAAGTGCTGGGGTTAAAGGCAATATGCTGCCCCGCCCAACTGTGGTAACTTTCTTTTTTTTTTTTTTTTTAAGATTTTATTTATTTATTACATACACAGTGTTCTGTTTGCACACCAGAAGAGGGCACCAGATCTCATTACAGATGGTTGTGAGCCACCATGTGGTTGCTGGGAATTGAACTCAGTATCTCTGGAAGAACAGCCAGTGCTCTTAACCTCTGAACCACCTCTCCAGCCCTGTGGTAACTTTTTAAAAAGAGATATGCAATGGTTTTTGTTTTTTCCAGGGCTAGGGATGGAAATCAGGGCCTTCTGTGTGCTGGGCAAGAGCTCTTCTTTCAAGAAAAACAAAAGTTTGGTTTTTTTGTTTGTTGGTTGGTTGGTTTTTTTCCCCACCCTTTCGTTTTTTCAAGACAGGATTTCTTTGTAACTTTAGAGCCTGTCCTGGAATTAGCTCTGTAGACCACGCTGGTCTTGAACTCACAGAGATCCACCTGTTTCTGCCTCCCGAGTGCTGGGATTAAAAAGGTGTGTACCACCACAGCCTGGCATAAAAATGTTTTTTTTGAGACTGTCTCCATTCTGTAGTCCAGATTGACATAAAATACAGGGAAAACCTCACAACTGCTTAGACAAGAGTCCTTACCCCTTGCAGCAAATTTTGGATTTTCATTCCATCTGATTGACAAAAAGAGATATCAGTGTGGGGAAGAGGAGAAGCAGTGAACTGGAAGCTGCCAGTGTCTCACCCTAGAATAAGATCATTAATTTTTCTTTGATTGAGTTCACCTGTATGGAAATTTGGAAGTTGGAGATGGAGGGCTGGTGCTTATTTTATAAGTCTAGGTTGTTTGTGTGTGAATAAACAATATCGTAAAGTCTGTAGTTCTTCAGGAACTACACCCCTGTTTGGAAGTGTCCAGATAAGCATAGTTTGTGCTTTTGAAAGACTATCTGCAGGAATTCTGTCACCTGACTGGCCTTAGGTGTGTCCACCTGGGTGTGCTTGTACAGGTGTGCATCTGCTTGTAGAAGCCAGCGGTTGGTGTCAGGTATCTTCCTCAGTTGCTCTCTATCTTTTGAGACAGGGTTTCTCTCTGAACCTGGTACTCCCCAATTGTCTAGATTGGCTGGCCAGTGATCTGTAGGGATTCACCGCACCTATCATCCAGGAGTTACAGACATATGTTGTAACCAAGGTTGGCTTTTTTATGTGGGTACTGGGGATCTGAACTGTAGTTGTCACTCTTGTGCATCAGGCACTTTACTGACTGAGCCATCTCTTTAGACCAAGTAAGATTTGAAAGTCCTGCGACTTTTGTCCCATCGCTGCTTCTCATGCCATGCTTTCGGATCGTAGCTTTGTGTAGAGCAGCCACCGTGACAGTCTTCCTGGAGCCCCTCCTGTCTCTTCCTACTTTTTTCTTCCTGGTTTATCACCGTCCTGATACAAGAAACCTGATGAACTGAATTAAAATTTACACGGTACCTAAATGCTACCTTAAAATATACTGATATTAATGTCAATAATTTCCATTCCTTTCTGTTACTTTGCATTAGCTTTATTGATCTGCAGATTCAATTGAGTATTAAAAATGGTCTGTTCAATAAGCTGAGATAGAATTGCCTGAGCCCAGGAGTTTAAGACCAGCCAAGATAACATATTGATATCCTTTTTTTCTCTTAAAAAATAGTGTCTTTGTTGAACACGTACAGATTTTAAAAAGCGTGTGTATGTTCAGGTACCCACAGAGGCCAGAAGAGAGTATTAAATTTCCTCGAGTTGTAGTTAGGGGTGCTGGAAATTGAGCTCTGGGCCTCTGCAAGAGCAGCAAGTGCTTGTAATCACTGAACTCTGTCTCCAGCCCCACGTGTACAGATTTTTTTTTTTCGAGACAGGGTTTCTCTGTAGCTTTGGTGCCTGTCCTGGAACTAGCTCTTGTAGACCAGGCTGGCCTCGAACTCCCAGAGATCCACCTGCCTCTGCCTCCCGAGTGCTGGGATTAAAGGCGTGCGCCACCACCGCCCAGCACATGTACAGATTTTTAAATAGCCATTCCTTAAAGAATATGGTATAAGACCTGTATTATGTAGAGTGGGTTAAAGCACACAGGCAGATGCAAAGGTAATATGCAAATGCTGTGCTGTTTTGTGTAAGGAACTCGGCCCCTCAGGACGACTGTACTGTTCTTTTTTTTCTTCTGTTTCCCCAAGGCCTGGGGGATTCTGTTTTAATGGTTATTTTTAGAAGAAACAGAGGAGGACCTTTTGATTGCAGTATAGGTCCTCTCTTCTAAGTGGTGGCACCTGGTAGAACTGAGTGGGGAACCATGGTTTGCTGATAAAAGTGAGTTTTTTGCACAGGAAAAATCCCTTCTCTATGTGCTTAATTGTAAATAAAGCTTCTCTTGAGTACTTTTAGGGGGGCTAAGATATGGTTCAGGTGGTAGAGAGCTTGCCTCACATGCGCAAAGCCTTGACTTCGATTCTTAGCACTGTGTAAATCTTGTGTAATGGTGCGTGCATGTAGTTTCAGCACTTTGGAAGTATAGGCAGGAGTTCAAGATCATCCTTAACTACTACATATGTCTGTCTGTCTATCTACCTGTCTGTCTATCTATCTATTGATTGTAAGTGTGAGGCTAGCCTAGGCTATATGAGACAGTTTCTTAATTTTTAATTTTTATTTTATGTAAACAAGTGTGCCTGATACAGAGTCAGAAGTAGTTTACATTTCTAGGGGAGCATAGGAGTACTGGCAATAGTTTATACATAGGAAACAGGTATTTCTGCAATGTGTCCATTTCTTTGAAGGATTTTCATTTAATAGACTTGTTTATCATTGGAGTCTAAAGTCATCATCAGAAGTACACTGGGGCGGGGGGAGATACCAGCTACACTGGAAGAATTGTTACACTTTAAACAGTTCTCTTATTCTCCTTTTCCCAATTAATCTAAAACCTGGGGGGGAAATTAAAAGTTAATGAGAATAAAATAAGAGTTGTTTCCAGGCCATACTGATTTGCCTATTGGAATGTCACTGTTTCCCAATGTAAAGAAGAAAAATTTGCCCAGAAGAGAAATTTCCCTAGAGGTAAATTGCACCTTAGTCATACTGATTAAATGTCATGTAGCTTAATCTGGTGATACTTAGTTATGAGGTAGACCATGACATACTTATCATTAGGTGTCTGTATGCTATGTCTCTTGACACAATATTCTTCTTTGATATCCCTGAGAAATTAGCTCACATAGAGGTCTCCTGGAGGTCTAAGAGCCCTGCCTTGTTCATTTATGTCCTATTTGTTTTGGGGGGATCCTTGGGTACAGTACTCCTAGCACACCAAGTACTGTAGGCCTCTGAGACAGTTAAATCATATAAGCTGAGTTTTTAGTTAGGGTGTCACAACTCTTTCTGAAGGGGGGGGGTATCTTTGATGGTAATTATCCCAATGTTGGAGGGGTTCTGATGGGGAAGTTCAGGAGGCCCTGTCCTGTGTCCTTCAAAGATAGCTGGCCATTGCTAAGACTCGTTTGCTGCTGCATGAATCATCAGACTAAAATAGGTTTAATTCCTCATAGCTAGCGTTTCAAGTGTACATTAGCCACATTGGACATGCACTGTTGCCAGATACCTCCAAGTGAAAAGCCCTTGTTGAAGGATATGGTATCTCCTGAAAGTTTTTTTAGGGGTGATGTTCAAGACAGGGTTTCTCTGTGTGACTCTGGCTGTATTGGAACTTGTTCTGTAAACGAGGTTGGCTTTGAACTCAGATCTGCCTGCCCCTGCCTCCCAAGTGCTAGGATCAAAGGCCAGTGCCCGCATGCCTGGTGCTCTAGTCTATTTTCTAATGAAAGTAGCTATGTTTGCTCTTTCTTCAGCATTTGAAAGGTTACTATTTTGCCTTATTTATGTGGTTCATGGCTCAAGAAGGTATGTGCTCTTCCTAATAAGCTGAAGTTTTAATATTGAATTTGATACTTAACAAAACAGACCGAGATGAGAACATTAAGAAAGCCCCTAACAAAATCCTTGATGCAAGCATGAGAGTCCAGATTGACGTGAATGGAAACCATTGAGAATTTCACCTTTTTCATTCTCCTTGGTGAGCTAAATGGTGGGTGGTGACAAACATGTGTACAAGAAACAGGAAGAGTGACTGAAGTTGTCCCAGGGTATGTGGGAATTGGAGTGGGGTAGTCTGTTACTGGCAAAGAGCCCCAATCCTTTAACAGATGGCCAGGAGCTGAGACTGAGGAGTCAAAGCAAGATGGCTGACCACTCAAAGCCTACCAGACTGCACAAGCACCGGTGCCTTCGGTTGCTTCCCCTCACATCATGTCATGAAGCATATCTTATTGTGCACTTAAGAGTGTTCCCGTGAGCTCTAGGGACACAGGGCCCATTACTTATCACTTACAAGAAGCACCAGACAAGCCAACTGTCTGTCCATGTATTCTACATTTTGGGCTCTGATCCCCTTTATCTTATTAGCTATTGGCACATACTGCTGTTTCTTTACTGAGATATTCCTCCAGGAGCTTGGCACATTTGTAGTCCTCTTTGTTACCATTTGCCACTGTGTGGTTTAGAGATCTGAAACTGACTGGTGACCAAGCTAATGGACTTCATTAATTTTTTTTTTCGGTTTTTCAAGATAGATTTCTCTAAGAAGCCTTGGAACTAGATATGTAGACTAGGCTGGCATCGAACTTAGACCGCTTGCCTTTGCCTGGATTAAAAGCATGTGCTGCCACACCTGGCTTTTTTTTTTTTTGAGGGGATTCATTTTAAATTCTTCAAAAAAGTTTTGTTTGTTTGTTTGTTTCCTTAAACTCTCATGGAGCCTACGCTAACCTCAAACTCCCTACATAGCTGAAGATGACCATGAACTGATCCTTCTGCCTCCTGTTATGCGTGGCTTTCATAGTTCTTAATTAAAATATTGGAACTTACTACTTTTAGAACAAAAAAATTCATTCTGTAAGTGACAAAGAATACTGTTGTAGAACATGCTGGTGCTTGCTTTAGCAGGGTGCATATTATCATTTATAGAGAGGTGATAGGGGACCCAAAGGGGTGGCGATGGGTCCCCTGGCAGGTGGCCTGAGGCCTTAGTGGGAGACAGACAGATGAGAGAGAGAGCTGGGGTATAGAGTTTATTTAGTGGGTTATGGAGGGGGAAGGGAAGAGGGAAGGAAAAAGTGGGGGGAGAGGAGAGAGAAGAGGGGAGGTGAGAGAGAGAGAGAGAGAGAGAGAGAGAGAGAGAGAGAAATTGTTTGCTTGCTTGCCTTGGTGGAAGGGGGAGGTTGGGACTGGACAGGGCTCTTCTCTTAGAGGGACAGGGTACCCAGGTGACAGAGCAGGCCAGAAGATTACAACATTCCCATCTTTTCTTATAATAAAAAGGCGGGGAGTCAGGCACAGCAGGTTGAAGGAATTGAGATGGCAGATTCTCAATTCTGCTTCCTGCTTATTTGTAGGTGTTGAAGTTTTTCTTGGAGGCCTGAGAAAGCTGGGTGTTGGTCACATCCTGGGGTAGCTGGTCGCTTTACTCCTGTTCATGATTCATGGTGTGGAACTGTCCGGTGTCTCTTGGACCTGGTAAGGGGTTGGCAGAGCAGAGGACAAAGTTAAGTTTAGGAAGGAAAAATAAAATTTTAGGACCAGGGAATTGAGAGGGATGTATCTGACCTGTTTAAGGTGGATCCTTTAATTTGACTCCCTGGAACTTGTAAGAATTTTTAAGTTTGCGAAAACATAAGTTTTAGACACATACGTTGTATACACAGCAGCATATTTATGTCAGAATGATTGTGACAGATGTTTTTGCACAATGAAAAGTATTTTTAAGACTATGAAAGGCAGTGAGAGAGAAATTTGATAACTTGCATTTGTCCTCACACCTTTACAACTTGCAGGTACACATTTTAATAACTTGAATTTGTATATCTTAAGATTATGAAATTTGTTTGGTGAGGCTGTCTTTTTAAACTGACAAAACCTCTCAGCTGTCAAACTGTATCAGAGACCTTTGAGAAGGATAAAATTTTACTTGAGTTATTGATTAAAAAATGACAGAGTACTTACTCTATTGGCTACCTAGAGCCACTCCTCAGGGTCCTCCATAGTTGTTGAGGGTCGTATTTGCCTTTTGTTGTTTAATGCCGGGCTGCCAGGTTTTGAAAGATCCTGTGGGTTGATAAATCTGTAGGTAGACAAGCCTACATTGACCTGAACAGCTAGGCAAGTTGATTTCATTTGATTCTTTGTCCACGTCTAAAGAGCTTCAGTTTAGATGAAAGGCAGTTCTTCCCAGTGGTTAGTGCTTTCACCTGATGAAGCGAATTGCAGATGGACATTGTTCTGTGCCCACATGTCTTCTGTTTTCTTTGGAGGAAGTAGAGTGCTGCTGCTAGGAGCCAGCCTGTCTCTGTTATGAAAAGTCTCTTAATAATTAACCATTTAAATGCCATATTCCCCAGATCTCTGAGCATTCGAGGGCTGTTTATCAGGTATAGATAAGTGATGACTACAGCATAGGATCTGCCTGGACGGCTGGGTCCAAGCTTGACTGTACTGGCTCTCAGCTTGACAGGTGAGATACATACTTGTGAAAGACAAAGAAGAAAAAACTTTGCAGTAGAAGCTTAGCGGTAGAACTGACAATAGTGGAGAACAGCTCAGTATATTTTAAAGCAGAATTGAATCACATACACAGTATTTTTGTAAGAGAGTTAAGAGTACATACCAATTTAAAATATGAGGCTTACTGCTTTTTTAGTCTGGAATGAGATATAATAAACAGATTATTTAAAACATTTTAACAGTAATATATGTACATTTATACCCAGTTGAATTTAAGTTTTATACACATTCACACAGAGTTAAAGCTAACTTATGTTTATTCATAGTTAACTTGAGTCACATGCATGTGCATGCACACACACATATATATTAAACAGGAATTGGGTGAAGTGGATGTTTTGGTGGGTCCTACAAAAAGCCTGCCACTGCACAAAACACACTTGTAGCAAAGTCAGTAAGAGGAATTTAAGGACAAGTAAACCGCAAGACTAGGCAAGGAATACCTCAGTAAAGATGGTGGGACTTGGTCACCTGACCTGCCATTAGTCAGAACGTCGGTGGTCATGTGTTGCACAGAGAAACCACATTTTTAGAGCTAACAGTGCACTCAGATTATTCTTAGACTGTAAACTTCTTATGTTGATCCAAGTATTAATTATTCACATGAGATTGCAAACTTCCTGGAAAATTTCCACCATGTACAGGAGCTACGCCAGAAGTATGATCTTTATAAATGTCTTTATGTATGAAAAGTAAAGTTTTAGAATTGCAGTATGTTGGCATTGCTAGGCTCTGCTCTGTTCAGGCAACCTGTCCTTTCACACCGATGCAGTTAGACTGGCCTTTGAATGGCCCCATTCAGTCTCTGGGTCAGGCTGTCAGTTTTTATTTTTCTGCTGCAGCATATTCTGATGACTTTGGTGACTACCAAATAAGTGTCCTTATTGGCTAATTTTCCTGTTCTTCTAACTACAGCTGTTCTCCATGATTCACCTTTTCCTGTGTACTGTGTCATTTATGGGCTTGCAGTTCATACTTTATCTTAGGTGCTGTTTTTTTTTCCACTGATATTTTCATTATCTGAATTTTACCTTTTAAATTTTTTAAAAAGGACTTGGGGAGTGGCTCAGTGATGGAGTATTTGTTAGCATGTGGAAGACCTAGGGTCCATCCCTAGGACTGGAACCACACATATTTCTTTTCCTTTCTCATCAACCTCTTCTTTAAGAACCTGGTACCTTTCAGCTGGGATTGACACTTGGAGATGAAGATCTCAGTGCTGGTGTACAATAATATATTATTTGTGTTTTAATAAATAAATCTTGCCTGAGGGTCAGTACAAAACAGCCACACTGGTGAGCCATACAGGCCAGGCAGTGGTGAACACACACCTTTAATCCCAGCAGCCACACTAGTTAGTAGTAGAGGCTGGGCAGTGGTGGTGCATGCCTTTAATCCCACACTAGAGAGGAATGTAAGATGGGAGGAGACAGGTCTCGTGCTCAGTCTTATTCTGAGGATTGATGGAGGCAAGATTGCCATTTTGGTTTGAGGTAGAAGTAAGAGCCTGTGGCTGGTTGCTTTGCTTTTCTAATCTTTAGGTTGAGCCCCATTATCTGTCTCTAGGTTTTTATTATTCATGTTATAGTTGGGGCCCAATGTTTGGGCTATGAATTCATGAAAAAGCCGGTTACCTGTGGCTTTTTAGCCACTGGCAGAGGCTAAAGCAGCATGTGAAGCTCCAGCCCCAGTGGCTAGGCTTTCTTTTCTTTTTTTTTCAAGCCTCTAAATGAGTTTGGGATTTTTCTGTTGTAGCCTCTCTGAAACAGTCTCTAGCTACCACCCAAACCCCAGAAGCACCTGGGCTCCAAACACCAAAGGACTCACTAGCCTTAGACTGACTGGTTCTGCCTTCAGGCAGACCCCTGCCACACATGGCTTTTTCTGAACCCCGGTGCATTTTTCAGACAGCTGACACACACACTCTTTCGCTCCCCCGCACTGTGAGTTGAGGGCTTTCCCTGAACCCCCTTCTCAGGCTGCTGCCAAACTAGGTAGCTGCCTTGATATCCAGTCAGGCTTTTACTGTTCTATACAGCAGCAAATAGGCTACATACCTTCATCAACATTGTTGGTAGATTTGGTAAGACAATTGGGAATTCTTAAAGGGAGGAATTAGTTAAAAAAGAGAGTCCCCCCCCACATTAAAAATGGGAAACACTATGACATTGGAGGAATTTGGGTCTCTGTATGAAATATGCTGGACAGTTTGAAAATGGAATGATCAGATGAGAGGATAACTAATTTAGAAGGGATTTATGTAATGTCAGTTGTAAACTTATCCACTTTATCATTTTTGTCTTATCACTAAAAATGTTTATTAATCTGAGTGCTAGGATACATGCCTTAGAAGAAAAAAAAATCATGAAACAGATCACAGAGATATTCAAATCCAGACAGTGGAAAACCAATTCAGTGTTGCATTATAAGAATAGAGAGGAGCAGCATAAAGTTTTTAGACAACCAGCCTTAATATATCCAATTACAGGAATTTCCAAATGGCAGAGGCTCTGTTACAGCTAACTAACTCCTTGCCAATGTTAGATTTAAAGAGATTTAAGGAAGCAACAGTCTCATGGCATTCATTCACCTGTTGTGAAGCAAATGATAAACTTGTGGGTCAGATTCCTCGCTGTCCTTCTGGCCCTATACATTTGAAATCTGGCAGATGGATGTGTTCCATTTTGTAGAATTTGAAAACCTAAAATATGTATACCACACCATTAGTACCTATTCAGGTTTTCAATGGGAAACTGTTTTGAGTTTGGAAAAGCCTGATTGATTAATCACATATCTGCTAGAAGTCATGGCTATCACAAATAAAGACAGACAGTGGCTCCAGCATATGTCTCTAAGAAAAGTGAAACAGTTTTTTGCTTATTATATTTGTAGTGATAGGAGTGGCAGCCTGCGGCCCGGCTCCCTGCTAGCTTTACCTGAAATAATTACATGGAAACTGTATTCTTTTAAACACTGCCTGGCCCATTAGTTCTAGCATCTTATTGGCTAACTCTCACATCTTGATTAACCCATTTCTAATAATCTGTGTAGCACCACGAGGTGGTGGCTTACCGGGAAAGATTCAGCATGTCTGACCTGGTAGCTGGCTCCATGGCGTCTGACTCACTTTTCTTCTTCCCAGCATTCTGTTCTGTCTACTCCACCCACCTATGTTCTGACCTATCAGGCCAAGCAGTTTCTTTATTAATTAACCAATGAAAGCAACACATAGAAAGAAGACCCACCTACATCATTTCCCCCTTTTCTGTTTAAAATAAAGGCTTTCACTTTAACATAGTAAAATCACATATAACAAAACCGTTATCAAGCAAGAATTACAGTTACAATATTTATATCTATTTTATCTTTTATCATAACTAAGGGAAACTATAACTATCCATTCTTCAACTCCATCAAAGACTCTAGAAGGATATAATATTACCTAAGTAAACAAGAAATAAGCAACTTCTAAAACTCTAGAAATGACAGAGACATCTTGTTGCCTGGACAGTCACCCAAAGTTCCTCTGTACCATTGGGGCATCCATCTTCAGCCTACAGGCCCATAGTATCCAGCAGACATTTCCATGAAGCAGGAAATTTCAAAGACAATTCAGTCACTTTCCTTTGTGTCCTGCAGAATGTCTCGCAGACTCTTTCATGAATCAGGAACCCCAAAGGATGATCTCACCTTTAGGCAAGTTCAACAGTCCTCTCTCTGAGGGTTCTTTGTGTCCAGTTTATACAACAGTCCAGGCAAAAGCAGCTTCTTGCCCAAATGGTTATCAAACTCCATAAGGAGCCTCTTCAATGCCCATCTTCCTCTCGAAGTAGATTGGTGCTGCCAGGAGCAGACGTGTCTCACTGTCATGAAAAACCCTAAGTTATTAAAACATTAAATGCCATATTCTGTAGTCTTTGAAAGATATGAAAAATGCCTATTTAACTGAAATATATCTCTATATATCTAGAAAATATAACTAACATGACTACAAGCTTGACTATTATTGATGATTATCCATTAACAACCTATATTTCCTAATTATACATTACATTTTAAAAATGAACTACACAATCACAATACCTTAATCAATATTAGAAATACATATAATAAAATTGACCTTAAAATCCATACCAGTGCAAATATTCATATCTATATCATATCCCCCTTTAAATGTAAAAGATCGGTAGAGCATGAGACTCTTAATCTCAGGGTTGTGGGTTCGAGCCCACATTGGGCGCCACTCTGTAGTGATGAGGTGAGCAGGCCTCCTTTTTGTCCTGCCCAGCTCCCGCATGGCTAGCTTTACACCCAAAATAACAACACACAAATTGTATTCATTTAAACACTGCTTGGCCCATTAGCTCTAGTCTCTTACTGGCTAACTCTCATATCTTGATTAATCCATTTTTAATAATCTGTGTAGCACCACGAGGTGGTGGTTTACCAGGAAAGATTCTAGCCTACGTCCGTCTCGGGTCGGAGAAGCATGGCGTCTGCCTCACTTCCTTTCTTCCCAGCATTCTGTTCTGTCTACTCCACCCACCTATGTTCTGACCTATCAGGCCAAGCAGTTTCTTTATTAATTAACCCATGAAAGCAACACATAGAAAGAAGACCCACCTACATCATATCTCAATCATATTGCAGGCATACCACACAATTCTACAAGTCAGACAGTTATAAAAATATCAAATTGAACTCTAAAGTATATGTTAAACAGGAAAGGATGAAAAATACCCACAGAAATTGATTGCATAATGCTTTATTAACTTTGAATTTTCTAAATGCTAATGAGAAAAGCATTTATGCATAAATGCAGCTGTGGAGAAACTTTGGAGAAAAGAAAAAAAACTACAGAATTAAGCCAGCTGATATACCTTAAAGATATACTGACCTCAGAATGGAAACTAGGACATGTGTTATGTTGGAGAAGGGGTTTTGCTTTTGTTTCTACAGGAGAAGAAAAGCTATGGATACCAGAAAAATTGATAAGGGTTCTATTTGAACAAGAGACACCTCTTATTTAGAACAGATGATAGTTCGTTAAGCCCCATGGCTGTTTAATATAAACTAACCTATAAAATCAACACATGCTTTTCATTTGATCAGAGATAACTTGCCAAAAGAGAATCTTCCAAAGTTATGGTTGGGGAAGGGTTCTGTTTCTGTCTTTTCAGGAGAATGAAGACATCCAGGTAAGGAATCTGAAGACCATTAGAAAATTGAGACATCTGAAGAAAAAGTACAAATCATCCAGAAACAATGAAACATCAAGAAAAGGAGTAAATTGGCTATTGGTATATCACAATTCCAACAGGATAAAATTTCATAAATCTTCCCAAATGTTTGTTTCTGCTGTTCTCTACAGACATATAATGCAAATAATCTTTTTGTAGTCCTGGTTAAATTAAAATTAAATTGGCTTTGGAGTTGGAGTGTGGCTCTCTCCTCTAAACCCAAGCATGCTTATTTAATTGAAATCTAAAATCTCTGTCTCATGTCAGAAGACCCTCCTAATATGGGACAGAAGAGAAAGAAAAATTTAAGGACTATTTTATTGCTACTAATCTCATAATCCTTTGGCTTTATATTAACTCTTTAATAACTTTTCTTTTTCTTTCTTTTTTTTTAGTTTTTTTTTAAGGTTTATTTAACTTTTTATTTTATGTGCATTGGTGTGAAGGTGTCAGATCCCCTGCAACTGGATCTTTAGACAGTTGTGAGCTGCCATGTGGGTGCTGGGAATCGAACCCGGGTCCTCTGGGAAAAGCAGTCAGTGCTCTTAACCGCTGAGCCATCTCTCCAGCCCTGGGACTCGCTTTTGTAAACCAGGCTGGCCTCAAAATCAGAGATCCCCCTGCCTCAGCCTCACGAGCGCTGGGATTAAAGGTGTGTACCACCACTGCCCGGCCTTAACAGATTTTCTTAAAAATCTGTTTCTTATAAAATTTATAAGATTAATTAATATATTTTAATTTTTTTGTCATATTAATGTTCATACAGAGTACTAACTAATTTTAGAAAAAGTTTCATCTGTCTTCCTGTACATGATTTCGGGTTCAAGTATCCAAAAGAAACCTGGGGCCCAACGACTATAATCCTCCAAGACTGTAATAACACCACTAAGCTGAAAAACATCACCTAGAGATCGGCTTTGGACTACAAACTTCTCAGAACAATTTTGAGGTGGCTAGCTGAGATGATCCAGCCTAACAGACTACTCTAGCTAGGACTTGAGACAAACCCTGCACTTTCCTATTAAACAGAATCTGGACAACAAACAATACAGCTACCTCTCTCAGGACTTGACAATTAACCCCAATTTTTCTTTTCAGGATCCCCTAAAGATGCCATTGCCCCTAGATAGACAGCAGGAAGTAAATTTAAGAATATAACATACACGTTCCCAAGAGGGGGTGGGTGTTTTTTTTTTTTTTGTCACTCAATGGGTAATGGATATTGTCATTATTTGGGGGGTTGGTTACAAGTTGTTATTGGTTACGATCAGGAGGAAAGTTGAACAAAGGAGATTAGATTCAGGGTTCTTGTTTTGAAAAAAGGGGGATATAAATATAGGATAAAAGGGCAGATTATTGAATCTACTCTGAGAAGAAAAAGGGGAGGCTATAGATAAAAAGAAAGATTATTGAAGCATCTACTAGTTTTAAATATTTTACAGTGGATTGTTCTTTTGTATATTGTATTAAAATTTTGTATATTGATACAAATTTGAGATTAATTTTGTTAAAACATACATATATATGTTTCTAATCTTGTTCAGTACACCTGTTTTAACAATGTAATGCAGATTTCTAGTCCTTGAAAATCATTATTACCAAGTGTTTGGATAATAAAGAAGTGCAGGTTAATAATTAGTCATCTAATATAATCGAACTTATAGTTACATTAGATATGTTTTCAAGATCAGACAGATATATTTTAAATAGACAGGTGATCTTCAAACACTACAGAATATGGCATTTAAGATGTTTTAATAGCATAGTATCTTTTTTCTCTTTTTATGACAATGAGACATGTCTGCTCCTGGCAGCACCAATCTACTTGAGAGAAGACAATGGGCATGGAAGAAACTCCACATTGAAGTTGAAGACTAGCTACTTATAGTTTTTCTTGCTTACCAGATTCAGAAAGCAAGTTATGATAGAAAGTAAATTAGGTACAAAGCTTGGACTCATAGGATACATAATGGAGTATTTTCTCTGACTTTGTCAAATGCAAATGGACTAGACATTGTTGGTGTATTTATTGCCTGTATATAGTTATTGTACTAATTGTGTATAGTTTTTCTTATTTCTTTCTTATTTTAGACAAAAAGGGAAATATAGTGGTATATTTGTGTTTTAATAAATCTTGCCTGAAGGTCAGTGCAAAGCAACCACATTAGTCAGCCATACAGGCCAGACAGTGGTTGCACACCCCTTTAATCCTAGCAGCCATACTAGTTAGCCATTGAGGCTGGGCAGTGGTGGTACATGCCTTTAATCCTAGCACTATAGAGGAATATAAAATGGGAGGAAATAGGTCTCATGCTTAGTGTCATTCTGAGAATTTGTGGAAGCAAGATCTCCATTTCGGTTTGAGGTAGAGGTACTAACCAGTGCCTGGCTGCTTTGATTTCTGATCTTCTTGTTGAACCTCAGTATCTGTCTCTGGGTTTTTATTACTCGTGCTACCTGGGTGTACTCTTCAGCAGTATCAGCGAGACCTCACTTAAAGTCTAGCAGATAGAACCAGGAAGCGCTTGTGTTTATACTCTCATGATATACATGCATTCATATTTTTATATTACATACTTAACATGCAAATTAAAAGCCAGCTTATACAATGTCCTCTGATTCCAGTGTAACACATTTTAGCTTCCCCTCCTTCTTACCCTTCTAGTAAATATCCTGGTGCCCAAGGTTTACAATGTGCTTACAGAATTGCTGTTTATAGCCTTGTGGGAAACATTTCTTCCTTCCTTCCTTCCTTCCTTCCTTCCTTCTGATTTTATTGAGTTATACATTTTTCTGGGATTGTGATTTGTAGGCTGGCTTTCTTTGCTTTATGCTTAAAAACCACTTATGAGTGAGTACATACAATAATTGTCTTTCTGGGTCTGGGTTACCTCACTCAATATGATGTTTTCTAGCTTCAACCATTTGCCTGCAAGTTTCAAGATGTCATTATTTTTCTCTGCTGTGTAGTATTCCTCTGTGTAAACTTACCACATTTTCCTTATCCATTCTTCAGTCAAGGGTCATTTAGGTTGTTTCCAGGTTCTGGCTATGACAAACAATGCTGCTATAAACATAGGAACACAGTCCTTGTGGTACAATTGAGCATCCTTTGAATATATACCCAAAAATGGTATTACTGGGTCTTGAGGAAGGTTGTTTCCTAATTTTCTGAGAAATGACCATACAGATATCCAAAGCGGCTGTACCAGTTTGCACTCCCACCAGCAAGGAGTGTTCCCTTTACCCCACAACCTCTCCAGCATAAGTTGTCATCAGTGTTTTTGATCTTGGCCATTCTTGGAATCTCAGAGTTGTTTTTTGAATTGCATTTCTCTGATGACTAAGGATGTTGAGTATTTCCTTAAGTGTCTTTCAGCCATTTTCGATTCCCGTGTTGAGAGTTTTCTGTTTAGATCTGTACAACATTTTTTTGATTGGATTATTTGTTCTTTTGATGACCAATTTCTTGAGTTCTTTGTATATTTTGGAGATCAGCCAATTTGGGGTTGGTGAGGATCTTTTCCCATTCTGTAGGCTATCGTTTTGTCTTGTTAACCATGTCCTTTGCTTTACCAGAAGCTTTTCAGTTTCAGGAGTCCCCATTTGTTAATTGTTTCTCTCACTGTTTGTGCTACTGGGGTTATATTTTGGAAGTGGTCTCCTGTGCCAATGCATTCAAGTGTACTTCCCACTTTGTCTTCTATGATGTTCAGTGTGGCTGGCTTTATATTGAGGTCTTTGATCCATTTGGACTTGAGTTTTGTGCATGGTGATAGATATGGGTCTATTTTCATCCTTCTACATATTGATATCCAGTTATGCCAGTACCATTTGCTAAATATGCTTTCTTTTTTCCATTTGATATTTTTTGCTTCTTTGTCAACAATCAGGTGTTCGTAGGTGTGTGGATTAATATTTGAGTCTTCTATTTGGTTCCATTGGTCCTCCTGTCTGTTCTTATGCCAATACCAGGCTGTTTTCAGTACTGTAGCTCTGTAGTAGAGTTTGAAGTCAGGGATTGTGATGTCTCCAGAAGTTCCTTTATTGTACAGGATTGGGAAACATATTTTATTTATTTATTTATTTATTTATTTATTTATTTATTTATTTATTATGTATGCAATGTTCTGCCTGTGTGTATGCCTGCAGGCCAAAAGAGGGCACCAGACCCATTACAGATGGTTATGAGCCACCATGTGGTTGCTGGGAATTTAACTCAGGAACTTTGGAAGAGCAGGCAATGCTCTTAACCACTGAGCCATCTCTCCAGCCCCCGGAAACATATTTCTTAATGAGATTTATGGACGTGGTCCAGTTCTCTTTGCTCTAAATTGTGCAGTTCCGTAGTTACTAAGGTTGGCTCTTCCTCCTCCACCCCTCGCTGTGGTGTTAATCATTTGCAGTTGTGTTTGCTAGTGGTAGTATTCTACAGTAGTTTCCCTCCATTTCCTTTGGCTTCTTTTGGATTATGTGAACATGACCGTGGCTCTGAGTCAAGTGCAGACAGCCTTACTTGGGTATGCAGGCCTCCTCACAGACCACTCTTGTACTTTTTGGTTTAGTCTTCCTGCTTTTCTCTTGTGTCCTGTTAGACTTGTCAGGTTTTTGTGTAAATTGATTACTGTGGTAAGGAGGCATTCCTGATGTTCTGCTTAGCTGTCCTCACTTGGCAATGCTGGAGTGTAGGGTTTGAAATTGAAGAACACTTTTTGTTGTTTGTGAGACAGGATCTCAGTATATGACAGTTCAAGCTGTCCTGGAACTCTGCCTGCCTCTGCTTCCAAGTGCTGATACTAAAGGTGTGCACCACCACACCTGGCTGAGGGTGACACTTTGTGTGTTGAATGTTTTTATACTTTGGTTATTTGGATGTAAGTTGGTAAAATTTGAAGTTTAAGATCTTATTTAGTATCTGTAATAAGGCAAGAAAGTAGGACACAGTCTTCTCTGTGCCACCTTACTCATCCCCTTTAGTTTAGAATTGTTTGAACACTATAGTATTGCATGGTCCTTGAAGAATAGTGAAGACTAAGTGGATAAGGGTACTTGCTACCAAGACTGACAACCTAAATTTTATCCCTAGAACTTATACCATACTCATGATATAGCAGGTCCACACACCGTAAATTTAAATTTAGTATCTGTTTACTTTTAGGAATAGAAGCCTTGCATGTGAGGACATCTTTCTTGTTCCAGTAACAAACCAGTTTTATTCTCCTTTCAGAGGCAGGTCTCCATATTTTGCCCAGCTTGGTCTTAAGCTCCTCCTAGGCTCAGGCATTCTTCTTGCCCCAGTTTCAGTGTGTCTGGGACTACTGTGTGCAGCTGTACCCCCTTTCAAGGTTCTTTATACACTTCTACTCTCCTATGTGCCCATAAGAAAAGAATACCTACTGATTTTCAAGTATGAGGTCGTTTTCTGTTTCTTTAAACAAAAGTTCTGCTGTCTTGGAGATGTTTCTCTGCTTTATGGTAGTTCTGCTTCATCCTCCCTTACAGTATCTGCTAGCTAGTGTCCCTGAATGTGACTCTTCATACACATGTGAGATTGCTAGTGGTATTCCTTCTTTGTTTCTAGCAGTCCACAAACTTCTTTGTCAAGTGCCAAATTTTACCTTCTCTGCTAGTGTTGTATCATAGCTCCCATTGCTCTTGAGCCTTAAATTTCAGGCAGTTTGGCAAAAGTGGTATTGTTTTTCTTTACTCAGAGTGAGGTTGAGTATTTTTCATTGTAATGATTAGCCAGGTCCATTCCCTTTCTGTGGTGTGCCCATTTTAATCATTTTTAAATGTCAGTTTGTGTGACTTCTTTGTATATGCCAAATCCATTCATTTTACTTATATTTATTGGCATGCAATGCCTCTCAGTTGGAATAGCGCTTGCCTAGCATGCATAAAACCATGGGTTTGATCTCTAGCATCCCATAAACTGTTTGTGATGACACAGTCCCACAGTACTGGGAAGGTGGAGGCAGGAAGATCAGAAGTTCATAATCATCTTCATCCAACTAAGGTACCAGCAATAAATAATAACTTGAATTTCTAAGAGGAATTTGGATGAAGGAAAGTCTAAATTAATAAGTAAGACAACATAGGTTCTTAAAGGTACCATCAACATAGAATAGAGTCCCAACATCTCCCTGAGCTTCTGTCTACTGGGTCCTTACTGTTGGGTGGGTAATCAGGGAAGTTGAGAACAAGATGAGTGATGAGAAGGAGCTGGCCATGTCCAGAGACACCAGCTTATGCCTTGGCCCAGTGATAGGTTTGTTTGAGAAAGGGGAATAGGGTGGCAAAGCAGACACTTAAGCTCACTGCAGGTGGTTGTAGTCTCCTCAGCCTAAGTGATTGGAACGAAGAGGCCAGTTTCAGCAGCTGCTCTTCCTAGGGCCAGGCCAGGTTAGCAACAGCCTTGCCTTAGGGGATAAGCACATTAGGACTGCATCAATGGGTTTGTGATTGTTTTAAGGCCTAGGCCTCCTCTTTAATAAAGGAAAATTTTCTGTTTCAGATTACCTAGGAACAGTACGATTTGGGGTTATCACAAATAAACATCTTGCGAAACTGGTATCCTTAGTACACTCTGGAAGTGTGTATTTACATAGACATTTCAACACATCACTTGTAAGTATTTTCAAATCACATTTGTATTAGTGCAGTGGTTTTTAACCTTATGTAGGTCACAGACTCAATTGAGAACTGGATGAAATATATGGACCTCTCCCTAGAAAAGAGGACATTATTTTATGTGCACATTGAGAATTCCTATAAGCCTACCCTAGAGCTCAGACCCTAGTAAGTATCTTTGCAGTAGAGGGCTCTTGAATGCAGTCTAGAACTTGTTTGTTTAGAGTCTTACATTGTGATACAGTTTTGTTAGTTGCCCTTCTTGAGTGAAACTGTGGTTATTCAGTTGGTGATTTCTTACTCTAGGCCCAGGTTCTCTGAGATTAGCTTCCACTGGACAGTGTTGTTCATTTATTCTTGTGAAGAGCAGGAATGTGAAAGGGCTTTTCTCCTACAATAACAGTGGAGTGTTGAAGTTCTTGTTAAGACATAGGTAGACGTTGATAGCGTTTCACCTCAGAGATCCTAGGCTTTCATTGTCTCCTTTGTTCCCTGATTTATTTGCTTTTTTGCTGGGACCGCTGCCACTTCCCTACTTCTGAGCATTAAGCTTCACATCTGTGCCCTTGCTACTTCCACAGTTATTGCTGACAGGCTATTTTTCTGAAGTATTTTATTTTTAGTTACATTTATTAATTTTATCACACGTGCACACACAGACACACACACACACGGAGGACCAAGGACAGTTTGCAGGACTTGATTCTCTCCTTCCACCATATATGTTCTAAGAGTGGAACACAGGTTGTTAGGCTTGGCAGCAAGTGCCCTTATCCAGTGAGCCGTCTTGCTGGACCTCTGAGGTGTATTCATTTTGACAGGATTGCTAGCTCTCAGCAGAACCACTGACTTTCAGATACAGTGACAATCTCTGCCCTTAGCTCAGGTCAAAGATCTTTCCAAGTGCTATTGAGTACTCTCAGAGTGCCCTGGTTTGCCAGTCATTTCAACATCTGTCTATCTCTCATATCACAGATATTGTGCTTTTCTTCTTGCTATTTCTATTCCTATGTGTATTTTGTGTTTTCCAGGTGGGAATGTTCCTGGTGTGTTTTAAGCCCTCACTGTTGCACTCTGAGCATCACTGCTGTGATCGCTTCTCCCACTGCCTGCCCACTTTCCTTGTGCCTGACTAGCTTTTCACTTCATCTGCTTTGCTAGCTCTCATTTTCTTATACTATTGTTTTAGCCTACATGTATTTATAGCATAGGGCAGTGCAGAAGAGTAAATGGAGGAAAGGAGACCTGTGAAGTAATTATGAAACTGTCCAGGCTTGCTGCCTCAGTTGGGTACTTTCAGTTGTTTATCAGCTAATGCCTTTTATCAAATGAAGCGTCATTGGAATAGCAGTGGGCACACTCATTGTAAGGTCATTTAAATCTCATTTCTAGTGGTACCAAATGCTTCATCTTGTGAAACCTTCCACTCTGGAAATATCTGAAGCTCTGATTTATGTCATTGGACTTTGAAAGATACTTTCATGTTACAGAAAAAGAAAGCAAAAATACGAAGTGTCTCTTTCCTTCCTGCTACACACAAAGTACGATCTGGGGCCTTGTGTAAGCTTAGGTCACTCACTGATTTGCTCCAGTGTTTGCTGAGTCCCTGTTATGTCCAGAAATTTGTCCAGTTACTGGGGTGACCGTGAACAAAGTCTTTTGTAGCCTCTGCCTAGTGGAAATTTGACTCTGGCCGGTAGGCCTAGATTCTTTTATAAACACCTTGTGGTGCTCTCTTTAGATGACAGGGTATTAGAGGTCATTACAGCCACCTGAGGGCAGGGAGAGTATCTGTGGATAGTGAGTCTCTCAGCAAAAGGTGAACCCAGTGATATGAAAGTGGCCTGCTGCCATGGTGGCATTCTCCCACATGTTGAGGATACGTGTGGAGGGGGCGAGGGCTGGCTTTGCAGCCAGCAGTGGTGCCTTTTCTCCCTCAGTGCAGCTTGGCCAGGCGTCTGGATGACAGTGCTGGCACTCTGGCTCTGCCTTGTCTGCTCACCTTTGTTTCATTCTCTCACATTTATCCTTGGCAGGTCTTCCCAAGGGAGGTCATGAACTTCACTGCTGAGAACATCTATAAATGGGCCTCAGAAAACCAGGAGACCCTCTTCCGATGGCTACAGCCCCATGGAGGCAAGAGTCTGCTGTTGAACAATGAGCTGAAGAAGGGACCAGCACTCTTCCTGTTCATACCTTTTGATCCCTTAGCTGAGAGCCATCCTCTCCTGGATGAGGTAGGACTTGAAGGTCATCTCATGGCTCTTCTTCCACATTTGGGGCACTAACCTATCATCAGAGTGGCCATCAGGAATAGGAGCTATGGCTCAGTGGTCTCTGTCAGGAATTCCCCCAGATTCTCTGACCATCTTTATTTGTTGCTCTGGTCATGGGTGACTAGAGAAGGGAAATGAAATTGCCTCCCTGACACAGACCAAATGCCCTCTTCCTCAGGTGACTGCACTGATGTTGCTGTTTAGACGGTATTGGGAATACAAACAAGCTGATAAGGCCTAGGAAATGCCACTGTTATGGCACCTGGCCAAGCCTCCAGCCTTGGCCGCCTTGGGGGCAGCAACATAGTGGCCAGGTGCAGCTACAGTGATGGCCTTTTTCTCTAGACTTTTCTTGTTGTACAGATAGATAGGTTTTCAGAGACAGGTACTGCCTGGAGTCTTTCTTCCTTCCTCCTCTGCTTTCTGGAACATCCATTCTCTCTAGACGTGAGTTTTATACATGGATTATTTGGAGGCACTTAGAGGGAGCAATAATAATCAGCAGAGAGCCTGGGATTGCTAAATTGGATTTACTAGGGTTTTATTTTTTTTTTTCTTTCCCTCAAGGATCCATTGAGAATCAGACAGCCAGCCAGTCTAGCAGAGACTGACAGTGCCTGTCCCTGGGCCCCTCAGCACTGCTCTGAAGGCTGGAGCAGAACTTTTCACCAGCCAGACTCACTCTGCTGTTCTTCAGCATTTGATTCAAGTTGTTATCCCCACTGCGAGTCTTCTCACTGATGCCACAATCTGGCTTTAAAGGAGGGAAGGAGAAAACAATGAAGTAGTTATGTTCCTTCCTCTGCACTGGTCTTACAGCTTCGTTTCTTTAGAAAATGTGTGCTGCCTGAATGTTTTATGATCCAAGAGTCTCTTTTCCATGCCCATGCCTCTGCTATTTAGATTAAGGTCTTTGCAGGAAAGACAAGATTTCAGCCTTGTTGGTAGCTGTGGCTTTTTACTTCTGGGACATTGTCTTCCTTGACTTGCGCATGCAGAGTGGCCGGTAGTTGGCATGGGTCCAGACCTTCGCTCCAGATGGTTGAGGTTGAGTTTGGCCCCAGAGGGAGGCCTTGCTTTCAGCCTTTTGTCCTCACATGAGCGTCTCCCCACATCTTCTGTTTCTAGCATCTACTAACAGGCCTTTTAAAATGAGTTACCTGGGCTCCAGGGTGCTCTGTAGCAGGTGGGGTTTGTTACCCTACATCCACATATAGGTGGGATGACCCATCATAATACTGTGTATTCTTGAGACAAGCAACAACGTCTGCCCAGGACTTCCCTCCATGTGTCAGTTCAGTCTGGCCAGTGTTCACTGAGTCCTGGGAACTCGTGGGGAAAGAAGTGTGTGGCAACTGTAGGCATCTGGTCTCAGAAGCTGGTTCAGTTGGGAACTAAGAGCCTGCTCTTTACTCAGAGGACAGTTGGACCCTAGCCAGAATGCGGTCAGGAAGTAGCAGAAGAGGAAAATGATGTTCCTGAGAGCAGGAGCTCAGCAGAAGAGGGGAGGAGAGGCTTGGCAGAAAGAGTGTCACACTTGGGTAAGGAGAGCTGTCAGCTCAATAGAGAGTTCAGGGCAGCTTTGTTTTTCATTGTGGGCCTAGGTCTGAGCAAAAAATGGAAAGAACTTGCACTTTTGAGGGCATAGTAGGCAAGGGCCCTGGTGACAGCTGTGGGCTTCATGTAGGTCAGAAGTGGCCAAGTGGTGGCTGTACCAACCTAGGAATGGGCAACTGTTCTACATATACACCAACCATCAGCATGTATACCCCATATCTATCTGCATGTGTGCACACAAAGAAAACATAGATGCTGACACCAGGGTCACTGTTCCCTAGTGTCCCTCGAGCATTTCTAAGACATCATGCAACACACTAGTAGTCAAAGTTTCTGTTTCGGCCTGCAGTGTCCTTTTGACTTGTTCTCCACTCTGAACAGTTTTTCAGGCATTCACAGCATGAGTCAAGTAAGCAGAGGCATCTAGATTTATGAATGTCTTTGATAGAAGAGAACAGAAGTGTTGACAGCACGGACATTTACAGTTGTTTCCCAAGTTTTTAATTATTTACGTTAATTAAATATGACATAGATTCAAACACATTAACAGGATGTACCATGAATTTTGTTTTCAAAACTGTTCTTTAAGAGGGTTATGTTGTGAAAAACCAACATGATTCACAGAAGAGATATGAAACACAACTAATAAAAACTCAGAGACAGAAATTGGGGTTCAACCTGAAGGTCAGAAAAGCAAAGCAGCTAGCCACTGACTCTTACCTCTACCTCAGTCCGAAAATGGCGATCCTGCCTCCAGGAATCTCAGAATAATACTAATACTGAGATCTGTCTCCTCCTAATCTTCTCTGGGGCTGAGATTAAAGGTGTGCACCACTGGGATTAAATGCATGTACTGCCTGGTTTTTCTGGCAAGCTCGTGTGGCTCCTGGGATTAAAAGCGTGTGTTATCACTACCATGTCTGTAAGGCTGACCAGTGAGGCTGGTTCATTCTCCAATCTTCAGGCAAGCTTTATTTATTAAAATGCAAATGAAATGCCACTACATTTTCCCCTTTTGTCTAAAATAAAAAGAAGGCTATAACGAATATAAGAAAAACTATATACAATAAGTATAATAAATACAGGCAATAAATACATCAACAATGTCTAGTTCATTTGCATTTGACAAATTTAGAGAAAATACTCCATTTCTATCTTATTTTGGTGATTCCAAAGTCTAGTACCTAATTTACTTTCTATCATAACTTGCTTTCTGTATCAGTAAACAAGGGAAACTATAACTGTTACTGTCTAGTCTTCAACACTCTCAGAGACCCAAAAGGGAATAATAAATTAACTGAGTAAGCAGGAAGTGCCAGCAAGCAACTTCCAAAAAATGTGAGAAATTACAGAAACAGCTGGCTGGCTATCTGGACAGTCACGCAAAGTTCCTCTGCAACATTGGGGCATCCATTTTTGGTCCACAGGCCTAGCATATCCAACAGACTTTTTTGTGTCTGGCTTGTCTAATTAGGACAGCATACTGTCAACAGTCAAGGCAGGGACATTTTCTTGCCCAGTGGCTTACTTTTGCCACAAAGAAAGTAAACTCCATATGGAGTATAATATTGCCCCACAGAAATGTATATACAGTATGTTTTAGCAAAATTAGTCTCAATATACAAAATTTGTATACAATATACTAAAGTCCAATCCAGTGTAAAACATTTAAAACTAGTAGTTGCTTTTTAAGATTCAATGATCTACCTTTTTATCTTAATATCTATATCCTCCCCTTTTTTCAGAGTAGATTCAATAATCTACCTTTTATCCTATCTATATTCCCCCTTTTTTTCTTACAAAACAAAATCATATCTATATTCTCCCCCCCTTTTTTTTTTTTTTTGATTTTTCGAGACAGGGTTTCTCCGTAGCTTTTGGTTCCTGTCCTGGAACTAGCTCTTGTAGACCAGGCTGGCCTCGAACTCACAGAGATCCGCCTGCCTCTGCCTCCCGAGTGCTGGGATTAAAGGCGTGCGCCACCACCGCCCGGCCTATATTCTCCCTTTTTTGAACGTTGAATCTAATTTCCTCTGTTTAGCTTTTTTCCTGACCATTATCCCTAACAACTTATAGCCAACACACTAAACAAAGACAAACATCCATACATATTTTGGAAATGTGGGCATAATTTTCTAGGCTACTTCCTGTTGGGGGGTGCTTGATAATCTCATGGGTACCCCCACAAAATTTAGGATTATGGTCAACTCCTGACTGTAGTATTCTGTGATGCTGGACCATCTCAGACAGCAATCTTGAAACTGTGCTGGATGTCCAACTCAGATGAAACTGCAACAGAGGTGTGCTAAAATGGTGGATCATCTGGGCTATCTGCTCCTATCAGAGATTTTCAGGGGATCTTCCTTGATCAAACCACAACCTCTCATTTCCTGTGGAAACAAGAACAAAACCTCTTTTCCAAAGTAACATATATTTTGACTTAAAATTTGAAGTCAAGGCATTTTCAAAATGTATAGGTTGTATTAATCTAGCAACATTTATAATCAAATATCTTTTAGGAGCTGTTGCTCCCTCAGCAGTCAAACAATTCAAAGACAGCACAATAATGTACAGTATCCAGGCTCTGTGTATTTTCCATCTTTATGTGGAAGCTAAGCCAGGTGGATGGGAGCTGGGAGCGCTAGGTTTTTCTCCCAAACTCAGGTTCATACATACGTACACACTTCTTTGAAAGATTTTTATGTAGCCCAGGCTAGCTTCATTAAGTAGCTGAAGATGACCTTAAACTTGAGAGTAAGGTAGTTACTCTCTTCAAGAAAAGATATTGTGCACATTTCTCTGAAATGCCAATTGTTTGCCTGTGCCCAAACTTGGTCCTATCAGTGAGGCCATAAAACCTGTAAAGAAAAGGGATGTTGTGGCAGAAGTTTTTGAGGCTGTGGGAGGGTGTCAAGGACTAGAAATACAGAAGCTAATTCAGAGTGGGGTTGCCTTTTCCTGAGCAGCCTCCCTTTTTGAGGGTCATAGGAACAGCTGGAGGAAAAGGCAGGGTCCTGGGCCAGGCATCAGAAAGGTGCAGCATTATAAGAGGGCCTGGTCTGGTCTAAATGGGGGTGGCATGAGCCTGGAAAGGCAAACCAAACCAACAGTAAAGGCAAATGTATTTGTCTTACAGGTAATAGAAAGCCTCCAAATATCACCTACCCAGGGAGTATCCATTATGCTTGAGAAAGAAACATCAGCATGGAAAGTTCAATTGTTAGGAAGAGGAGGGTGGTGGCCTGAGGAGACTGAGCAGAAATAGAGGATGAGCTGTTCTCTAGCTTGATGATGCTGAGACCCAGCCACAGTGGTGAGGGAGGGGAAGAGGTGCTTTAGAAAGGGAAGATGGGTATGGATAGTTGGGAGTGGGCTAGATTGGTGATCTCCTGGAAGGCATGAATATATTTGCGAGAATAGATGCTGTAAATTTACTTAAATCTGTACATGTGTTTGGGAAGTTTTCAGACTTATTAAAGATGGAGAAAATGGCAGCACAGGGGATTATTAAAGGTGTAAGTAAAGAAAGTACACTCACTTGGAAGGCAAGAGGGTTCAAGTCTGTTCTGATTCTTTAATGGTCTGGACACATACCTGAGCTGAACAGTTTTATGGGCTGGACTTCATTTATCTGTGGTGGGCAGACATTTCCAGAACCTTCTAACTCAGAGCAATGGTTTCGTGCTTGCAGAGAGAGGGGCGTGTTGCAAGACATAGACCTGTGGCACACACCTTTAATTCCAGCACTTAGGAGGCAGGTGCTGGCACATCTCTGTGAGTTCAAGGCCAGCCTCATCTACAGAATGAGTTCCAGGGTAGCTAGAGCAGAAGAGTTTTGGTGTGACCACTTCTCCTTTGAGGCAGCCTATGTCTGGGCTCCTGCCTGTGACTCAGGGATGCCATTCAGGTAGCACAGCTGCCTTCTCAACATCCATAATCCTTTTCTCTTACCAGCTCTGCCCTGTTTTTCAGATCACCGAAGTGGCCTTGGAGTACAATAACTGTCATGGGGATCAGGTGGTGGAGCGCCTTCTTCAGCACCTTCGGCGGGTGGAGGCACCTGTGTTCCAGTCCTTGGCACCAGAGCTGCCAGCCCCAATGCCTGATGTTCAGCTGATGGCAGCATCCCCTTGCTGTAACACAGTGGTGCTGCCCCAGGGTCCAGCCTTCTCCAGAACCCACAATGTCTGTGAGCTGTGTGTCAACCAGACAGTAGGTGGTACCAAGCCGAGCTCAGTGAGTGTGCCACAGTGCAGCTTCTTTGAGATGGCAGCCGCTCTGGATTCTTTCTACCTCAAGGAGCAGACTTTTTATCACGTGGTGTCGGGCAGCATAGAATGCAGCAATTTTTTAATCTCTTACAGTCCTTTCAGCTACTACACTGCATGTTGCAGGACCATATCCCGGGGCATGGCAAGCTTCACTGGCTCTGAACAGGATGTCTTTACAGCCCCGGCCATTGCATTCTCTTCCCTAGAGAAGAGCTGTGAGGCCACTGCCCCGAGCTCCATTCCTCACATTGAGGAGAACAGGTACCACTTTCCTGAAGTGGGCCTCACTAGCACAACCTTCACAGGCCTGAGCTGCAGAACCAACAAGACCCTGAATATCTACCTTTTGGATTCCAATTTATTTTGGTTATATGCAGAAAGACTGGGTGCCCCAAGCTCTGCTCCCGTGAAGGAGTTTGCAACAATTGTTGATGTGAAAGAAGAGTCGCACTATATCTTGGATCCCAATCAAGCCCTCATGAAGTTCACTCTAGGTACTGTAGGTGGTGTGTCTCCCTGAGCATGATAAGCTTTGCTTAGCTTAAGAGCTGTAACTTACATTGATGGTCTCATTATTCCTGGTCGTGGGGTGATGCCAGCTTCATTGCTCATTTGAAGTCTTCAGACAACCGACCATAAAGTTGTCTTAGTCTGTTGGTCAGTTTGAAAAGAAGCCAGTTTGCCTAGTAAAAAGAGTAGAAGCTTCCAGCTGCCAAATTCTGGTTGAGTTTGTCAGCTAACCCATGGGAGCTAAGGGACCAAGACTGGCAACTTCTGACACATTTTCAAGGCTGAACAACATTAATCCCAGGAACCTGGCTCCCATGCCAGACAAGAGTGGCAAGAGCCTTTCTAGTGGGACGTGCAGGAGCTGATGAACATGGCCATTAGTAGCACCAGTAATGAGAAGGAACTGAAGCAGAATGGAGTGAGCTTAGACTTTGTTGCTCATTCTTGCTTCACAGGGTTGAATGTAGAAGTGTCAGGGCCAGTGGGCCCCATTTGTTCTACTGAAGTTTTACTGCATGTTGGGGAAGCCTACCTTGACCTGCCCCCCAGTCCCTACATTGCAACGCACAAGTGTTGAGAGTAGACTGCAAATCAGTGAAATCCACTTGGGATGACCTAAGGCTTTACTGTGGGAAAGTTCCCCAGAGCTGGCTCCTGGGCCTTGGCAACAACAGCAGCAGATGGACTCATGCTGTCCTATTCCCAGGACTCTGCTGAATGAAGTGAAGGCCCTGACATACAACACAGGAAAGTAAGAATTCAAAAGTCTTGTTAGTTCAGCATCACTGGAAGTACAGGGAGAGCCAATGTCAAATGGAGAGAAGAGGAATTTAATAGCCGGCTCCCTAGGTACTAGTCCTTTTGGCTATGCTTTCATCAGTCCAGGTGAATCCTTCACATTAGCCACCTTCGTGAAAGGACTCACGTAACGTTGGCTCTTCTGTATCAGATTCTAATGATTACAAGAGCTCCTCCATGCTCAAAGTAAACCTGTGATCAGTTGTCAATTTATAGAGTCCAGTTACTCCCAACTCATGATATGTTGGTGTAGTAGACGTTCATAAAATGAACAACTGTGCAGTTATTTTGACATTTATGTATTTTTATTTTATGTACGTGGGTGTTTTGCTTCATATATGTCTGTATACCAACATGTGTGCAATATCTGCAGAGGCCATAAGAGGATGTCAGATTCCTGAGCCACCATGTAGCTGCTAGGAATCAAACCTAGGTCACTGGAAGAACAGTCAGTCAGTGCTCTTAACTGCTGAGCTATTTCTCTATCTCCCCAAGCCATGTAGCTTAAAATTTTATTTTTATTTTTTTATATGTATGGTATTTTGCCTGCATGTGTAGAAGGAGCAGTGGGCTGCGTCCCGCCACCCAGCTAGCTTTACACCCGAAATTAAACACTGTCTGGCCCATTAGTTTCAGCCTCTTACTGGCTAATTCTCACATCTTGCTTAACCCATTTCTAAAAATCTGTGTAGCACCACGAGGTGGTGGCTTACCAGGAAGGGTTCAGCATGTCTGGCCCCAGGGCGTCTGGCTCCCTGCCTTCTTCCTCCCAGCATTCTGTTCTGTTTACTCCGCCTACCTAATTTTCTGTCCTATCAAAGGGCCAAAGCAGTTTCTTTATTAACCAATGAAAGTAACACATAGACAGATGACCCTCCTACATCATTTTGCCTGCATGCATGCCTGGTACCTAGAGAGGTTAGAAGAGGGCATTGGATCTCCTGGAACTGGAATTGTAGGCAAATTGTGAGCTACTAGGTAGATGCTGAAAATTGGACCTCTGGAGGAGCGGCTGATGCTTTTTACTAATAGGCTGTCTTTCCACACCCCTCAACCATGTTTTTGTTACTGTTATTTGGCTTTTTTTTTCTTCTTTGAGATAGGGTCTCTCTCTCTCTCTCTCTATAGTCCTGACTATCCTAGAATTCACTATGTAGACCATGCTGGCTTCAAACTCAGAAAGATCCACCTGCCTCTGCCTCTCAAACATGAATTAAAGGTGTGCACCATCACCCCCAAGTGAGTGTATAAGTTTTAAAGTAAATGGTGATTGGCTTCTCTGGATTCTGTGAGTAATACTCAGCTCAGAGAAGCTCAGACACATTATTTTAATTTACAGGTTTCTTGAAAGAAGCCGTCTTTGGGTTCATTTTATCTTATGTATCAACTATTTATCTTTTATTTTCTATATTCTTTTTTTTTTTTTGGTTTTTCGAGACAGGGTTTCTTTGTAGTTTTTGCCTGTCCTGAAACTAGCTCTTGTAGACCAGGCTGGCCTCGAACTCCCAGAGATCCGCCTGCCTCTGCCTCTCGAGTGCTGGGATTAAAGGCGTGAGCCACCACCGCTTGGCTATTTTCTATATTCTGTATCAGCTGTTTATCTTCTGTGTCAGCTAGTGTCTGTTGGGCCAGCTATTCTATACTTGGTAGTAGTTTTGAGAATCTTTGTAAAATAAACAAATTACTTAGGGGGTTAACTCCTAAGTCAACTGTCCCTAGAGTGGTTTTAGAATTTAAGCCTCATTCAGATTGGGCAATCTTGGTTTCACAGTCCAAAACTATAGCCAACTAAGTGTTCAGCTGTGATAAGAGCATGTCTTTAATGTTCACATGATATTCTTCACTTCCTCCTGCTTCTGCAGAGTGAATCATTGTTAAGACTTCCCATTGGAGGGAATTGGAAGAGATAAGCAAAGATCAGACTAGTGTTGTTGCTTCACTGAGGCAGAAGATTCTGAGATGGTTCCATTGGTGGGAAGGGTGAAATTGTTGCGTTAAGTTAGAGCTTTTATTTCTTGGTTTATTTATGTATTTTTCCACTATGTATAATTGTTTATTTTTGTTAGCTTTTAAAAAAGAAAACTTGAAGAACTTCAATAAAGGAAACAAAAAGGCTCCTTGGTCTCACATTAATGATCATTAAAAACCTTCACTTTGTAATGCCACTGTATTTGTAGTGATGCTTATGAGCTACTATAGTGTTCAAGGCTGCCTTTCTTGCAAAAGGTACAACATGTGTGGCTGTGTGCATCCTCATGTTGTGTATGTGTGGCATTCTCTTAGGAAAAGAGCAGGATGGAATCCAGTTGTACTGAGCATCTCACCTACATGGTGTTTTGTTAAAGGATTGTCCTCTGAATTAACACTACCAAAGTCAAGCAGAATGGCAACCTGGTCACCTTTCTGCCAGGGTTTGCTTAGTTGAGGTGATAAAAAAAAAAAAAACATAAGCACAGAGCTAGTTGTGGTGGTGCAAGCCTTTGAACCTATTACTACCTATTAAGTCAAGAGGTAGCGGCAGGTGGATCTGAGTTCAAGGCCAGGCTGGACTACATAGCAAGTTCCAGGTCAGTTGGAGCTACAAAGTAAGACACTTTTGTCTCAAAAACCCCAAATAACAACAATAAAAAGAAGCATGGGAGAGCATTTCAGTTTTAAAGTAGGTGAGCTATTCTGCTTGTACCTAGAGCAAAGATGATCTCATTTTCTCTTTATTTTTAGAGTCTTTTATTCAAAACTTCAGTGTTCTCTACAGTCCCTTGAAAAGGCATCTTACTGGGAGTGATTCTGCTCAGTTCCTGTCTCAACATTTAATCACTGAAGTGACAACTGATACCTTCTGGGAAGTAACCCTTCGGAAACAGGTATGGGACTGGAGAGATGAGTTCATGGTAGAGCACTTGAGCATTACGAGGCCCTGATCACTATAAGAAACAGGTTTAGGGGCTCAAGGGTGGGCAAAAATTTCTAGAGCTGTAGTCATTTGGGGGAAAACAGTCTATTTCTGATATGCACGTTAGTCTAGTGGTGAAATATGAGCAGATTGCATGGTGCTCTTCTAACTGCATGGATTGTAATGAAACCACATAATTAGAAGTAAAGATGAGAAAAATCTCACCATAATTCCTGCAGTCAATGACTCAATGCCTTCAGGCCTCTGAGCACAGCAGGAAATGAGGTCCAGGACCAGGTGTGACTGTCTCCCCTTTCCACAGGATGTTCTGCTGCTCTATTACACACCGTGGTGTGGCTTTTGCCCATCTCTCAATCACATCTTCATCCAGCTAGCTCGGCTTCTTCCAGAAGACACATTTACTGTGGCTAGGTAAGGACACCATTTCTGCCACCCAGCCCATGGGAGGTAGGCTTGAATCTGATAATGAAGATGTTTATTGCTGACTGGATTAATAGGAAAACAGGTACAGGTTTGTGTAACATGAGGGCCTGCTAGTTGGGGTTTCTGTCCTGCCCAGATGCAGTTATCCACGTTGGGTGCCATTCTGTAACATGAAGGCTTGCTTGTTGGGGTTTCCATCCTCCCCAGTTCCCACAGCAGGCAAGTCCCAAAGAAAATCACACAGACGTCTCCATAAAATTTTAAACTGATTGGCCCATTAGCTCAGGCTTATTATTAGCTCTTGTAGCTTATATTAACCCATTATTCTTATCTATGTTAGCCACGTGGCTTGGTACCTTTTTCAGCTGGGCAGGTCACATCCTGCTTCTTAAGTGGTCTGGGCAAGACTGGGAGGAATGAGCTTCCTCCTTCCCAGCATTCTCCTGTTCTCATTGCCCCGCCTCTACTTTCTGTCTAGTTGACCCGCTTATACTTCCTGCCTGGCCAATCAGTGTTTATTTAAAACATGATTGACAGAATACAGACAATTCTGCACCAGGTTTGGCTGCTTGGAGGTCTTGGAAAAGGGAATGCCCAGCCCTGGGGCTCAGAGCCTCTGCCCTTCTTTGTCTCTTCATCAGTGAGATTAAGAGGAAGATTTTGTTAATAGCCATGTGTCTAATTTTGTGATTCTATGGCTACTTTATGTGGGCTTTTGTATAAGCACATGTTGAATCCTTTGTTTTGAGACAGGCTCTCAGTCTATAGTTCAGGATGGTTTGAACTTGCTATGTAGCCCACGCTGGTCTTTAATTCCTGGAAGTCCTTCTGCCTTGGTCTATCAAGAGCTAGGGTTACAGTTGTAAGCTACCATATCTGCCTTCAAATACCAGTTTAATTACACATATTCTGCGACAGTTGTGTACGTGGGTATGTTTGCTTTGTTTTATTTTGAGACAGGGTCTACTATGTAGTCTAGGATGACCTAGAACTCAGAACCATCTACCTCTGCCTCTTGAGTGCAGATGCTGAAGATGTACACCACCATACCCAGCTCCTTGACAGTTTTATATGTGTATACACTATATCCTGGTTACACTCAGTGCCCATCTTTGTTTGCCTTTCCACCCCTGCTAAGCCTTTCACTTTTCTCCCCATCCTGATTTCACGTTGTTTTTGTTTAGTAATTGAGTTTAACCAGAGTCACTCACATGCTCATGGTGTGGAGCCACACACTAGAGCATAGAGGACATGTCAGTGGCTACACTACTGAAGATCAGTACTTCCCCTCCCCCAGCATCCATCAATATCAGTGGCCATCCCTCCCCCCAATCATCAGTTCTTAAATCTTTCCATCTCCCTGAGTTTCTCCACTCACAGATATTGGCTGCAGACAGAAGCTTCTCTGATAAAAGCTGAGAGCAGCATTTGCCTATGGGTATAAGCATAAATATTTAGAAAGCAGTCTGATACCATGTACATTTAGTAAAGATGTTCACTCTTTTGATGAGTTTTTATAGTACCAGTAAAACTCCCATTCCTTCCTATCCCTCAGATTCAGTCAGAAAATACTCATGCCACTGTTGTACCTGTGGGCACATCTTGCATGGAGGTCAGCATTATAACATGCAAGGTCTGCTACTACTGGGTGACAATATTGGTGACTTTTCTTTCTCAGCTGCCTGATATTACATTATGGTTAGAAGGGGAAGTCCTTCCAATACTTTCAGCTTGATTTCTTTGTCCTGTAGCCAGGATGTGTGGTGTCTGAAATTGGGTCTTACTTTTCTGGTCAGCAATAGCATTAGCTTGTGCTGTTTGGAGGACCTTTGGGACTTTCATGGCTAACAGATGGGGTGGTATTACCCGCCCCCCCTTCTGTTTTTTTAAGACAGGGTTTCTCTGTAGTTTTAGAGAGCCTGTCCTGGAAACTAGCTAGCTCTTGTAGACCAGGCTGGACAGGGAGGCTGCACCTGCCTCCCAAGTGCTGGGATTAAAGGTGTGCGCCACCACTGCTCGGAGGTATACCTTATTTTTATAAAATCAGGTTCTCTCAGTGAACCTGGAACTCAACAGTTGGCTAGCCTGGCTGACGATTGGGTCCTGGAATCTTACTATTGTTTGCCTCCTAGCACAAGTGTGCACCACCATACATGGCTTTCTATGTGTTTTAGGGATCCAACTCAGGTTCTTATGCTTATATAATAAGTGCTTTACCAAGCCCTCAAATCCAGTTTGTAAGGTCAGGAAGTGAGCAGTTTAGCTTCAAGGTATATCTTTTCCATCCTTGGCACTAAATGTGAGTTACCAGGATATGGGGAAAAATAGCTGAAGAGATAGATACAGTCTCTCTGAGGAAAAGATAACAAAAGAGGAACATATTCTGGGCTAGAGAGTTGGCTCAGTGGTTAAGAGCACTGACTGCTCTTCCAGAGGACCTGGGTTCAATTCCCAGCAACCACATGACAGCTCACAACTGTCTATAACCCAGCACCCATGGAAAAACATCAATGCATATAAAAAAATAAAAAAGATGAACATATTCCACTACAAGTGAAAACAACATACTTGATGCTTTCTTTTTTCTTTTCTTTCTCCTTTTTTTTTTGTTAGTAGCAGTATTGAACCCGGGACCTCATGCATGCAAAGCAAGTGCTCTACTCCTGAGCTACAATCCCTAGTCCCAATAAAAAAAAAACATGCTTTAAAAGGTAGTCATAAGATGTGTATGTTTGTATTTCACCTGCTGCCTGCTATGTATTTTCAGTAATGATCAGAGCCAAATTTGAGAGGTTACTGTGCTGAGAGATTGTTACATACATAGAGGCTTAAACCTCAGAAAACCAAGTGAAGCTGCTGTATCTGTTCATCGTTTTCTTTTAATTAATCTGAGGCACAGATAGGCAACTTGCCCAGAATTATGGAACATGTAAATTAGAGATCAGTATTCAGAATCAGGAGTTCATACTCTAGATACACCACACTTAAAATGGGATAGGGCTGTAGCTCAGGTGATAGAGTGCTGTTGTATATACAAAGCCTTGATTCAGTCCACAGCTCTTCATAAACCAGGTGAACTAGGTGGTGGCTCATGCTGGTAATTCTAGCATTCAGGAGGTGGAGGCAGAAGGATCACAAGTTCAAGGTCATTTCAGCTGCATAGTGAATTAGAGACCAGCCTAGACTACAAGGCATCCTGTCTCAGAATAGTAAAGGAATTTTTGAAATAATTAAAAATTTAGCTAGGTGGTGGTAGCGCACATCTTTAATCCCAACACTTGGGAAGCAGGGGCAGGTGGATCTCTGTGAGTTCGAGGCCAGCCTGGTCTACAGAGAGTTCCAGGACACCCAGGTGCTACACAAAGAAACCCTGTCTGGAAACACACCACATACACAGAGCTTAAGGACAGGTAAACGCTAGTGTAGACAAAGAATACAGCATAAACAAACAACTGGAAAATTATAACCTGAGAAATGCAAATTAAAACACCAATAAAGTCATAACAGTTACTAAATTTATAAATGCATTCAAGTGACAGAATCTTGAATTGATAAAGTTGTTATACTCAGACATAGCTAATGGAATTGACATTTGCAAGAAGTTACAAAAAACAGTTGTAGGTTTCTGACTCATTTAATTTCACTTTGGGACTTAGGAAAATAGGGATTGCAGAGATGTGTGGGCCAGCTCTTAGAGCATTCTTTACAGCAACAGAAAAGTGTGTTCAGTAGTGTTGGTATAATGGACAGTAATAGAATATGAGTTGTGTATAAGCCACACCTGAAAGGATCCCAGGAAGGAAGCCTCCAGTGGCCCAGTGCAGTTCCCATGAGTCTTACAGTCTTTTCACTTCACAGTTGACTCTTCATTGAAGTACACATTAGGAAAGAAAAAGGATTCAGTTATAAAATATGATGGCCAGTACTCCTTAGCTGAAAGGGGCACTAGTGTTTAGACAGACTTTCACAAGCAGAAGTAGATGTGACATTTTGTTAAAAGATGTGGGGGGAAATTGCATGTGGTTGTGCCAGTTTTGGAGTTTTCTCTGTGTATATTTGAGACAGGGTCTCCTGTTTCCCAGGCTGGCCTCCATCTGCCTGAAGCCCAGGATAACTTTGTGACCCTCTTGCTTCTGTCTCTTGAGTGCTGTGACTGTAGGTGTGCACCATCATGCCAGGTTTAAGGGCTTTGCTATAAATTATGCTGAGCACTCTACCAGCTCAGCTACATTCCTTGCCCATATGCCAGTTTAAGCAAATACACAACACTAGTTTATACTGCTTGATCATCTCACACCATTTATACTTTTTTTTTTTTCCAAGATAGGGTTTCTCTATGTAGCTTTGGTGCCTGTCCTGGAACTCACTCTTGTAGACCAGGCTGGCCTCGAACTCACAGAGATCCACCTGCCTCTGCCTCCCGAGTGTTGGAATTAAAGGTGTGCACCACTGCCTAGCCCCATTTATACTTTTTGAAAACCCCCACCAAATTAACAGGTCCAGACATTATCATCTTCCATATCACTGGTCATGAATATCCCTCACTTAAAGGATGCCATCAGCCAGATGTATGGGTCAGCACATGTGGATCCTCAGCACCTGCTAGGTCAGTCCCTACTGCTGGAGGGCCATTCCCCAGGGCAGTTGTCGATTACACCAACAGTAACTGACCAAAGGATGGGTGATTTAGTAGATGCCATTTTTTATATTCATAAATCAATCTGCTGACCTTGGTGGTCCACTGCCAGTAATCCCAGCACTAGGGATGATGAGGCAAGATGGCTGCTGAGAGCTTGATGCCATCCTGGGCTAAACAGTGAGAACTAAACTAGCTGCAGCAGCCCGGCTCCATGATGGGGAAAATACAAACTTAAAAAGGGAGAAGAATTGGCACTCTGTTAAGAAAGTTTACAGACTATAAAGTGTAATCTTCAAAGAGATCTGTTGTGTGTCCTGTGCTCAATAGCTTTCTTTTTCTAGAACTAATACACCAGTTAAAATGCTTGCCAGATCCTGTTGGCAGATGGAGTGCTGCTTCACTGAGGCAGCTTGGGAGATTTATGTTTAATTTCAGGTTCTCGTATAACGCAGGGAGGACAGTTGGCACATGTTCTTAAAGTGTAGGTGCCTGATTTATACCTGTAGTAAGGGGTTTGGTCTACCCTGAGGCATAGAAATACTCCAGAGTCTTCAGATTTGGCCAGTCACTTCTTACCTAAGTCATTTCCTTTGCCTCTGCCAGGATCGATGTGTCTCAGAATGATCTTCCTTGGGAATTCATGGTTGACCGCCTTCCTACTGTTTTGTTTTTTCCCTGCAATAGGTAAGGCTGAATTTTTTTCAGTATTGGGCAGGTGGGATTTTCTTGTTGAGGCCTAAAAATGAAATGTGCTTCTGCTGTAAACCCTTCACTATGTTCTAAACTATTGTTAAAACCATGCCATTAGGGACATAGAGCAGAACTCTAGTGCTGAAATGTCACGTGCTGTAATTTTTTTTTTCTGTTGCTTTTTTTGTTTGTTTTTTGAACAGGGTCTCACTGTGTACCTCTGGGTGTCCTAGAACTCACTGTGTAGACCAGGCTGGCCTCAAACTCAGCCTCCCTAAGGTGCTGGGATAAAAGGCATATGTTAACAAACATGCCCAGCATGTGCTGGTTTTCTTTGATGCTTGCTCTTCCCTAAGTCTTTCTTACACAAGTGTCCATGTTGCCCTGAGAACTAGTTAGGTTTCATACTTGTGTGAACCTACAATTGACAAAAAGTGTTCATGTTTGTATGGGATGAGTCCTGCTGATACCCGAGGGAATACTGGCAGTTCCCCACCCACTGCTCCATTCTTAGGGAGCTCTCTGCATGTGTAGTCTGCCCTGAGGTTGTCTGTCACCCAGTTGTGCTGAAAGCTACAGTAAGGAGGGGTGGGACCATTAGCAAAGAGAGCTGGACTTGGCAATGAGTGGAGACCCAAATGTTTCCAAAAAAAAAAAAAAAAAAAAGGAAATGATCCCTCAAAGCCAAATAAGATGAATGCTGACCCCTTTGATTGTAGAATAGGTCCACAAGGGAATCCACTCACATCCCCTGTGGGAAATGGCAGGATCCTTTAGGAAGGCCTGGCCCATGTTTCAGTCACTTGTTTTAACTTCTTGCATTTTACAATCACTGCACTGTTGTAAGGGAGAGCTGCTTGTTCATCCCAGCCACCCAGCTAGCTTAGCCCTGAAATAACCACACAGAAATTGTATTAATTAAATCACTGCTTGCCCATTAGTTCTAGCCTCTTATTGGCTAACTCTCACATCTTGATTTAATCCATTTCTATTAATCTGTGTATCGCCACGTGGCAGTAGCTTGCCGGGAAGGATTCTAACCAGCATCCGTCTCAGGCGGAGGATCCATGGCTTCTCTCTGACTCTGTTTTCTTCCTCCCAGAATTCAGTTATGTCTTCTCCACCTACCTTAGTTCTTCTGCCCTTTCAACTAGGCCAAGGCAGTTTCTTTATTCATTAACCAGTGAAAGCAACATATATACAGAAGGAACTCCTACACACTGCACAACAGCAGTGTTTATCAGGCTTCTCTGGGAGAGGGCTTCCTTGCACTTTGTCAAGTCATTGCCTCTATTTTGTTCTTTATCCCAAAGAATGTGTGCTAGAATACTTCCCATGGTAGCAGGGGCTTGCCAGGTCACACTAAGAACAGTGTGGCTCAGTCTGTTCCACTGCTGGCTCTGCCATTGTCTTTCTAAGACATATTATATTGCCATATAATCAAGAAATCATGGACACTAACACCAGCAATTTCATCTGAATGAGACACAAGTTGGGCATGTAGTGTAATGATATGTAATTTTTGAATTCCAAATATACTTTTAAAAATGTTAAAGTTACAGCACACAATAAATACCTTAGCAGGCAAAGGCTCTCACAACGTGGACTAATGAGTGTGTGTACTTGGAAGGAAAGACATCTGCAGGGCAGGTGCACAAGAGGGACATGCTTGGCCAGCATTCCACTTCCGGAGCTGCCTTGTATCATAAAAGAATGAGTGCAGGCCAGGTATGGTGGCATACACCTTTAATTCTAGCTTGAAAGGCTCCGAGCTCTTTGAATTGAAAGTCAGCAGGAGTTATAAAATGAGACCCTGCATCCAAAAAAAAAAAAAAAAGTGAATTCACCAGGTCCTGCAGCCCCTCCTGTGTCCCTAGATACTGAAGAGTAGAAGACTGTCCATGTTTGTTAAACACAGAGGGTCTGGTGAATCAAAGCCTTTATTGCTTTGGAATGGGATTTTTCTCATTTCCTAAAAACAGATGGTAGGCACAAGTGGAGGGAACTCACATTGGCTGGTCCAGAGAGCATTTATTTGGCTTACCCAGAAGGTGGAATAGAAAATTATGTGACTCTTGCCTGGATAACCATAAATAAAAGGGGGCAGAGATGTATTGGCCCAGCAAGAAGCAGTCAGCTGAGTGAGGACTCTGAGGGCTACTAGGCAGCTCTGAGAACTAAAAGCAGCTCATGACTATCAGCTATCGAGTACAAAGGCTCACAGAAGGGGAAAATGAAACACTGTTGTAACATGTAATAAGAGGGTTTTTCATGCTTCACCTGCTCCTGCTATTTTTAGTGAAAGTATACAGCTGTACATGCAGTATGGAAAATGCAAACCCTACACAAGGTGGTGCTATGCAGAGGGAAATGCTAAGGTGTAACATGGCTGCTTCTGAGATGTGAAGGCTGTATGCACTGGAAGAGAGTGATTGTATGATTTTTACATCCCTGCAAACTACATTGCTTGTGCCCTATTGCAGTCAGAGGCCTGTCCTCCACCCACAGTGTAGCCTGCCTAGCTTCTTTCTCTCTTCTTCATAAGTGGAGGCTGGGATGTGGACCCTTACCTTCTTACACAGGGCTATCTTAGAGCCAGTCCCCAAATCAGTAGTCTGCCCTACTCTGGGCCAGAGGGTGCAGGTACTTGCTCCACAAGGATGTTCCAGTGTTGCACCAGGAAGAACCTCACTGCTTCTGAGGAGCTTTAACTAGATGTGGGACCTTTTTTTTTTTTTTTTTTTTTTTTGTTTGTTACTTTTTGAGACCAGAGGCTCACATTGTTCTCAAGCTGGTCTAAAACTCAGTATGTAATCCTGAGCCACCATTCCCAGATTAAAAGGACTACTTTTTGGAAGTGACCATAAACTCTGTGTCCTAGCTACTTTTTTTAAATGTATGGAAAAAAAAAAACCAAAAATGACCAACATTGACCTTTAAAATATATAGATATGGCAATGAAGGTATGTGCCTTTAATCCCAGCACTTGGAAGCAGAAGCAGGAGGATCTCTGAGTTTGAGGCTAGCCTGGTCTACAGAATGAGTTCTAGGATGGCCAGGGCTACTACTCAGAGAAACCCTGAGTCAAAACTAGAAAAAGAAAAAAAGTAGCCAAGCACGTCACTCTTATGATCCCAGCAGAGGAGACAGAGATGAAGATCACAAGTTCAGAGTCAGCCTGAACCACATATTGAGTGAGACTCTGTCTAAAACAAAACAGCTGGCAAGATGGCTTAGCTGGTAAGAGTTCTGAAAATCCAGATGGTAGAAGAGAACCCACTCCCATAACTTCTCCCTTGACCTCCACAGGGTCACCACTGCAACTGTATTCAAACACAAAATAAATGTGATTTATAAAAAGGTGGATTTTCTTATTAATTAATTAATTTATTTATTCATTTATTTTTGGTTTTTCGAGACAGGGTTTCTCTGTAGTTTTGAAGCCTGTCCTGGAACTAGTTCTTTTTTTTTTTCTAATATTTATTTATTTATTTATTTATTTATTATGTATACGATATTCTGTCTGTCAGGCCAGAAGAGGGCACCAGACCCCATTACAGATGGTTGTGAGCCACCATGTGGTTGCTGGGAATTGAACTCAGGACCTTTGGTAGAGCAGGCAATGCTCTTAACCTCTTAAGCCATCTCTCCAGCCCCCTGGAACTAGTTCTTGTAGACCAGGTTGCCCTCGAACTCACAAAGATCCGCCTGCCTCTGCCTCTGAGTGCTGGGATTAAAGGCATGCCACCATCGCCCAGCTGGATTTTTCTTTTGTGGTGCACACCTTTAATCCAATACTCAAGAGGCAGAGGCAGGCAGATCTCTGAGTTTATGACCAATCTGGCCAGCCAAGGCTACAGAGTGCAATCCTGTCTCTAAAACCAAAACATAACAACAACAAAATAATAAAATAAAAGATATGAAAGCATTTTTAGTATTGCCCCAAGACTTCAAAAAAGCATTCTGCTTATCAGTCTCATTCTGTAAATGTCTCTAGAGACATACTAAGGTGTCTCACAGTTCTTCACTGGGATAGTGCATATACATTTGGGCCTAGAAAAGACAGGTCCATTGTTGCTTGATAGAGTGGCAGGCCCAAGTACCCACTCTGCGGTCATGCTGAGTGCCCCAGGGAAAAAACATTGTAAAGTGCACTTAGAAGATTATTGATAAAAACAGCTGACATTGCAAGCTTTGAAGTTCTGTTTTCTGTTACTTGAAAGTTTTTATTCTTTCTCCTCCCCCATAAACATTACATAGAGGGACATAATCTGGTTTCTTTTTTGTTGTGAGACAAGATCTCACAGTGTAGTCTAAGCTAGCTTCAAACTTTTGGTTATACTCTTGCCTCAGCCCCAACCCGTTCCTGGAGACAAGATTTCTTTGTGTAGCCCTGGCTATCGTGAAACTTGATTTGTAGATGATTTGTCTAAGAATACCTAGCACTGAGCGAGCGCATCGTGGGACCCTGCCTTTGGAGCCCTGCCAGCTCCATTTCTTTACTCTGAGGATGTTGATTCCTGTCTGTTGACTAACCTCAGACAGAACTGTACAAAGTAGTGCTTTGAGTTATGGTGGCTAGATTGTGTGTACACAGGTAAACATACCTGTGGGAGAAACTTTGGTGGCTGGACAGTAAAATGACACATTCTGAAAAGGGCCTTTCTGAATAGAGCATGGAACAAAGATGTAGAAACCCCTTTGAATGTCACTATCCTCACTTCTGTGCTGTCAGGGCTGAGTGGCCCTAATTCATCTTCACCTTGTAAACCAGGGTGTATCTGTACCCTGGTTGGTCCATTTGACAGTAGCACCTGTCCAGGTGTGAGCCCAGTGTCCCCAGCCTGGGATACAGTTCCTCTCAGCCAAAAACACTTTTTGCTATAGATATTGTGCATTAAGTGTATGCTGTTAGTGGCTTTTTGTTTATTTTTTCAGTTTTAGGAGTACTGTTAAAAGCCATGGTAACTGAGGACAGCCCTGTTACTGTGATCACCAGCCCATGTAGCTCAGACAGAGTAGCCACATTCTTCCTCCTCCCTAATTCACTGGCTTTGGGCTTAGGCATGAGCGAGCTTGTCTGAAAATTGAGTACAGACACTTGAGTTCTATCCTCAGGAACAGATAGATACTTTGTTTAAGTCAAATTGCATTACAGTTGCAGTGCAAGTCTGTGGGGTACCTCAACTCCACAGAGAACTGCTTGCCTGGTCATCACTTCTTTTCAGTAAAAACTCAGGATCTTTTCTTGGTCAGGGTGACCTATTTGTCTCTACATTGTGCTTCAGATCCTCACTTTTGACTTTCCCTTCCTCTCCAGAAAGGACCTAAGTGTGAAATACCCTGGAGACCTCCCCATCACCCTTCCAAACCTGCTGAGGTTCATTCTGCATCACTCAGACCCTGCCTCTGCCCCTCAGGACCTTGGCATCAGCCCTCCTACCCAAGAATGTGTCCAGAACAAGGCAGTCCTGCAGCGTGAACACATCTCTCACGTGGAGAGTGCCATGCAGAAGCTAAGGTCTGAGATGAGCAGCCTACGCCGTACACAGGAGAAGGTGGAGGGTCGGCTCTATAGTGCCCGCAGGGATGGACACCGCCTGCTACTCCGGCAGCGTGCTTTAGAGCAACAGCAGAGGTTGCTCCGTCGCCACAGCCAGAAACTGCAGGCCCTGTATGTGCAGAAGGCCCGTGAACTCCAAGAGTTGGCCAGTGCCTCAGAGACCCCCCTCCCTGAGCACACATGGCTCAAGATCCTTGTAGCCACTATGGAGAAGGAGCTGGAAGGCCAGGGTGGAGCTAAGGAACCAGCCCCTCTGGAGAAGGCTCGCCCCAACCACTCGAAGCCCATGGGTGCTACCCAGTTACCTGGTGACACCCTTCCACCTTCTGCCACCAGCTCCACTCTGACATCAGAGAGGAAGCATGAGAACAGGACAGATTAACTTTTCAAAGAGATGAAGAAATCAGAGGTGAAATCTGTACATTGGGAATATATTTATGCAAATTTTATTGAAATTTATTGTAAATAAAGATTTTCTCAATGGTCTAGAAAATGAACTTGAATGTCATTCAGCGTTTATTGATCAGGAATGGCATCCCTTCCCTTCCCTTATTGCACAAACTTGGTAGCTTTGAGACACAACAGTAGCACAGTCCATTTGAAGATTAATCTAGGAAAGTCAGTCCTTGCTTCAGTGGCTGAGCCTCGGTGTTCTTGCCTGCTCCCCAGGATGAAAGGCTAACTAACTTCTTACTCATCAGAAGACTTCCCCTCAAAGGTTTGCACAATTGAGAAAGAATCTGAAGAGAGGGTTATAACTTATTAACCATTGGAGTGTAAAATAAAAAGGTAGCCAGTGATAAACAAGGACAGGGAAGACTTGTGTGGTTGTTCACTAGTTCTATAGGTGTTTCATTTTTCTCCCTAAGACCTCTACCAGTGCCCCACAGTGTCTGAACTTATTCAACAATTCATCCCAGTCTCGATGGGTTGACTAAAATGCCAAAGACATCCCTGGCAACTGGGGAGGAGACAGGAAGCTCCCAACAAGTATAACTGATAAGAAGAAACGTCATTGGCATAGTAAAAGATGCGACCTGTGTCTGACAGTGGAGTGATATGAGCATTTCCAGGAGCCAGGCTCACACTGAAAATGTAGATCCAAGCTGTTTTCGGGTCAGCAGTGTATAGGCCGCTGCTGCAAGAATTAGAGGTAGAAAGCTGGGATGGGGATGGGCCAAAACCCTCAGCCTCTGCCAGCTCCAGGGCAGAGCCTTTCATACATTCTGTCCTCCTCCTGGACCCGAAGAGTCACTGCTGCCAGGTCCAACATGCATCCGAGCCAGCCAAAGTAGCCTCTGCCGATGTCCAGTCTACCCCTTTCTATGTCTTCCATGACTTAGCTATCTATCTCACCAGGGTCCAAGAGTTTCTTAAGCTGTTTTTACTGCAGCATCCCACCATACATGTCTTATTCCTACCCTCACAAATGGCCTTAGAGCTGTCCCTCCTCACCTAGAGCTGTTCCTTAACTCTGACACCACACACACACACCATGTGTAGATATACACTGCTAAAAAGAAGTGCTCCCTACGGCTCTTTCCTTGGGATTTAGAGAATGGATTAGTTTTACATGCTTTTTAAAGCTGTCTCCAGCCTGGTCTGAAGTTCTCTGCTTCCTGCCCATGCTGCTCTCAAGTGTGCCGCCCACGCCAGGGCCAGCCACCTAGTCATTATCAAAGGTGCCCACACACTGGTGTTCTAATCAGAATGGTTTAGAATGTACTTATAGTGGTGGGATTAACATCCAAACAAGCTTATAGGCATGGACTCAAAGGATATCTCGGAGACACATGCTGCTGGCTCCCTTTCCTGTGAGAGCCAGGCCCTGAATTTGAACTCCTGGTGGCTCTGTTGTAAATACATATGTGTACACTAGAAACGATCTTCTATAGCGCACAGGCACCTTTAGAGCTGGGGCCGGGGGCTCTGTACAAAGCTCTGAGGACTAAAGTGAAACCCAATACTCAGCCAGTGGGCAGTCATTGGAGAGGAAAGGAAGCTCACTTGTGAAAAGATGGGAGGAAAAAAAAAATTCATCCCCTACCCCACCCCCACTCCAGTGCAGAAAATATTAAATATAAAAACAAAACCTTGCTTGCTTGGGCTGACTAGGTTTCAGACTTCAAGTAGCTGCCGCAGCCTCTGGTGTTTCTGCAAGGCCTGTGCTGAAGGGATGTACTGGGCATGCTCAAGACCAAAGGGCAAGACACTGCTCCGCTAAGCTGCCTGGCAGCCCTCAGGACTCATAGGGACTTGTCCGTCATAGGCTTCAAAACAAGTCCAGCAGCTTCCTTGCAGTGACTGCCATCTGCACACACTGCTACGTAACAAAGCTGACGCTCTCCAAAGGGAGGGGTGTGGTTTCTCTTCTACTCATTACTAACCTAGCAGAAATCACCCCAGCACCCCAGCTGCTTAGCCTTTCACTTCCTTTCCATACACACAGATCAGAGCAGTGAGACCTGCCAAGGGCAATTGGGGCCTGACCAGTCAAAGACCCTCCATGGTCATGCTGCCGTAGCTCACCACGAGTACAGTCATCAAGCCAGTCCCATGGGCTCTATGTGGTATTTTTAAAAATCAGCAAAAAGGCTTAAGCACGTGCTTCTGGGCCTATTTACAGTTCACAGGTTGGTTAGTTCACGCATTACAGTAGTAGCTCCATCAAAAACAGGCTCAGCTAAAACATTCAAGTAACAAAAGCGCTAAGGGGCCATGAGCCCCAGCAAGGTCAGGCCTGCCCACTGCCTGCAATGGGCAGCCCCACCAGGAGGCTGAGGGGGAATGCCAGGACAGCCGGGACCCGCAAGTCAGTGCATGCGATGATGAAGCCCGAAGAGACCATGCCAGCAAGTGTCAACCTCTCTCACACAGCATCCATCATGTCTGCTTCGGCCCTCTCAGTGCTTCTGGGCTGGCTGCAAACGGAACCAGGGCCTTCGCAGCCCAGCTCAGCCATGCACTTCTGGGCCATTGGCGGTCATCAACTTGGTCTTTCTTTCCACACATGGCCCCTTGGCAGAGTACTGCACTAGGAGAAAGGGCTCCTTTGTCTCGCCATCACCCACGATGCTCTCCTCGTCCTCTGACTGGCTGATGCGCTGCAGCCGCAGGTAGCACCAGCAGCCCAGGATCAAGGCCCCCAGGGCAGCAATGGCGATGAGGATGACAATGACCGTGACCACCCCCGTAGTGGGGCTGTGGTCCATGATAGACATGGTCAGTACTTGGAAGTGCTCTTCTGGTGGAAAGTTCTTGGTGTGGCTGGCTCAGCGAGGCTGGAATTTGGGCTGCACAGTACAATCCTGAAAGACAAAGCCAGGAAAGACTATACCAGGAGCTCGGTAGGGAACTCAGCCACCCAGCTGGCCCTTGCTGGGGTCTGTTTTTAAGTTCTTGAGCTCAACCCAGTGATAAGCGTGGGGTTGCCTTTCGACTGTGTCTGCCCAGATGCTCACCTACCCTACTTCCCCCAACTACTTCTGACAACCAGGTGTTTCCGCTATCAGTCAGTCACTCTGATGGGAGGGGAACTGGGCACCTTGACAGTTGTCAGAGGCTGCAAAAGGACTGGCCACTAATCTGGGTCTTCTGTTGAAGGCATATGTTGTTTTTTTGTTTGTCTTTAAGAAAGTCTCACTCTGTAGCCCAGGCTATCTCAAACTCATGATTCTCTGGCTTTAGCCTCCAGAGCCTTAGGATCACAGGCCTGTGCTACAGCGCCTAGCTGGAGGTGGACACTTTAGAAGATACCAGTATGTGTCCAGGAAGCTAGAGAGGAAGGATCCAAAAGTAGAGAAAGAGCCTCAGCTCCTGTGGGGGTGAGGGTGGTCAGGTAACACATAATGTCTCAACCTTCAAGGTCTCCAGGGTCTGAGCCAACAGCTTTCACCCTATGGAGGAGCCAGGATCTTAAAGACCCTGGTTCTCAGGAAGCCCGTGGATGTAGGGCGGGCAAGCAAAAGTAAAGGAAGTCCTGGAAGACATGGGTACTGGGGAAAGCTTCAGGGGAGGCAGAAGGGGTGGGGTAGCTGGCTTCTGACTGTACATAACTTGGCATCTGGTACAGGAGCCAAATCACCAAGAGGTCGACACCCCTAAATGTCTGTCCAAGTATGGTGACATCAGATGCACAAGGGACCAGGTGCTGTGATGCTAACTGGATGGGTGGGTGAGCTTCAGGGAGGCCACACTGGCAGGACAGGGCATTCACGGTAGGGGGACAGTACTGCTAGGCTCGGAAGGCAGGAGGGAGAGCCACCTGGGTTCTCCACGTCACAGAGCCCATTCCTCATCTGTAGACAAGTTTCAAGTGCAAAGGAGAAGGAGGCAGTGGGATACACGGTAGAATCTGCCCCAGTCTCCCTCTCAAACCTTCAGGACTTACTCTAGGCAGTACCCCAAAGCCCAGCCCGCCACCACCTCCAAGGATCAGGGCTTTGCCATTATGGCCTTCCAGCTACCGAATGCAGCAGATTGTTCCAGTGTCTCGGGGTTCCTCACTTTCTTACTAATGCCAATCACTAATGAACATCAGTGTGGTTCCAGGAATGAAGATGCCAGGAATGTCTGCACAGGCCAGGCACAACCTACACTGAGTAAGACCTGAATGTTCAAAGTCTTCCCATCCATGTATTCATACATAAAGATTCTCCCTCCAAACAGGATGGGACTTGCTGCAACCTGGAGCAATAATCCCTTTAATCAGAAATGACTCTCACTCAACCAAGGAGGCTGCCAGGGCTAACCCTGAAGGTCACAGGCAGCCAAATCAATGTCCCAGAGTGCCACCCTCATCACCTGTGCCGACTCTACAGGAAAGCTCCAGGCAGGGAGGGGCAGCACCCTTGGGTCTCTCAACCTTGTGGTCTCCTAAGTCTGAGCTGCGGGGGGGGGGGGGTCCCACTTAGCTGGCTCCTTGTCCACTCTTGCAGTCAGAGCACACAGGATGTGCTCAAGTACTTATAGTGACTGACAGTGTCCCCATTCCTGCTCAGAGTTCCCCAGCCTTGTGCCCTCCAGGATCTCCCAGAGCCCAGTTCCTTCTGCCCAGGATGACCCATTCCCTGACTTTTGATCACTAGGTCTCAACTGGGGGCAACCGTGCACCTGACCACATCTGCTCGGCGCTTTTTAAGGTAGAGGACAGTTCCCAAAGCCTCAATGGAGAACAGCCTGGCCCCAAATGGCACCCACATGGAGGTGGAGGAAGAAACTCTGACTCAGTTTACACCAACTCCGGGAAAGAAGCTTCTCCAACCAGAAGGCCAGGGAAGCTCCCTCCCCTGGCATGGCGACCTAGCTCCTGGCCTTTCCTCATCTCCAGAGCTGCATGTCCCAAGAGTGCTCTGCTTGCTCCTTAGCCTAGTACCTACCCTGTCAACATCAGTTCCCCCCCGCCCACGCAGCCAGACCACACAGGACACCCATGGTTCTGCCTCCACCTGCCTTTCCTCCCGTTGTCTTCTGGACAGGAAGGGGAAGTGTGTGTTTGGGGTCTGGGGTGGTTCTGGGATAGCAAGTGGAAAATCAAACAATGGTACCCGGATCTGAGGGAAACAGCTGTCCTGGGAGTAATGAGGAAACTGAGGCCAAGCAGCTCCAGCCCAGAGAGACCCCAGGAGAGCAAGGACGACTGCAGACTCCTGTCTATGCCTGCCCCAGGTCTGGAGGTAGGCAGTTAGGTATATGGCTCTGACCTCTGAGCATAAAGACTCGTGACCCGGCTGGCCATGCCTGGCCTGTGGCCTCCACCTAGCCCTGATGGGCCTCTTTTTTTGTTCATTTACCAAATGTTTCCTGAGAAGTAATCCCAAACCTGTCATTGTGGCCTCAGAAGGGGGGACTCTTAAGGTTGCCTCACCCTCTGCTGGAAGCGTGGCTACCACTCATGCCTCCTAAACTGTCCTGCCGTTGCCTCCTCCCTTAGTACTGAACTGGGAACTTTTCCAGAGGTGACCCTTGGGGCTGCCTCTTCCCACACAGCCCAGCCTGCACCCCCTGAACCCCAGTCTTGTCTCAGTTCTCTGCTATCTGCAGTTTCCTGGTTTAGGGACTATTTCCCTGGCTGTTACTTCCTGGCCTGTGGCCTCTAGAGGGTCCCTCACGTTCACGGTCATGCTCCACTGTGGATGGCACGTGACACACAGTGGGTACTCAGGAAAGGCTGGCTGCGTGGTTCCAGACCTGGGGACCAATCAGAACACACTAGTCCGAGCCAACTCCCTAACTCCAGACTACTCCCAGGTTCCTAAGCACAGGTCCCCATGCTGCCAACAGTCTTTGAAAAAAGAGGATATAAGCCAAGTTCAGGCATGGCTGTGGTGCCTAACAGGTCTGAGCCCAAACAGAAACAGCTAACTTAGTGGTTCTCAACCTTCCCAATGCTGTGATCCTCATGTTGTGGGGATAACAACCATAAAATTATTTTCATCGCTACTTCAAAACTTAAGTTTGCCATTGTTATAGATTGTAATGTGAATATGGTCTTAGGTGATCCCCATGGAAGGGCCATTCGAACCACAAGAGTCACGACCTACAAATTAAGAACTACCAGGCAAACTGTCCATGCTTGGGGCAGGGAAGGGCGGCAGCAGAGAAGCGGAGTCCAGAGAAAGCTGGGACACCCTGCAACTGGCTAGTACACCCCTCTGCACACCACTGAGCTCCACTCATCCACCGAGGAGGCCCGTGGGTCTGGGCATAATGCAGCCCAGTTGAGGACAATCCCAGGACCACCTCAGAGCCATCACACACACCCCCAATCCACCTCATCTCCTCTTTACTGCCTTGATCATCCTACTCTGCAGATGCGGAAACTGAGACTCAGGGTCATCTAGAGCACAGGTCACACCACATACCATGTCCTTGTTGGACGCAACAGCAGGGACAACTTCCAGGTGAGCACTGGTCAGATGGGCCTGGGCACTCCACAGTCACCCCAGTTTGCAATGCTTGAGAATTGCTGAGTCTGGTTTCTCAAGACCCAGAGCACATGGGTCTCAAAATAACACAGTGCACTCTGGGCAGGGTCTCCTAAAATTCAGACTCTCCTCTAGCTCTTCCGTGGCGAGGGCCTCTGTTACCCCTACCTCCTCTTCATGGGATCCCCAAACTCACCCTTCATCCCATCATTCATGCTCAGATCCCAGAGGGTACACCCTCTCTACCCCCGGACTGTTCCCAATGACCTCCCATTCCTTCTGTGACCCTTGCACCCCAAGGCACAGAGTCTGGCCTGGACCCAATGTCACAAATGACCTCTTCTCTGGGGATACCCCACTGCCTGCTCCTCACTTAGTGCTGCTGAACTCAGCTCTGCCACCCCACCTTAAGCCTCTACCTCCTGGGGCACTCCAAGGGAGTCAGAAACACTGCTCTGTTTTTAGGGCCAGCTAAAAATTTTTTTTTAATGTTTTTAATGCTCAGGAGCTTCCAGCACTGTCCTACCCTCCAACAAAGCCACCTGCCAAGTCTCCTTTTTGGGGACCCCAGGCCAGAAGTATTTCCTGCCGCAGGTTCTGTTCTGCCATAACTCCAACAGGCACCATCACCGAGGGCTTCTGCTGTCCAAGAGCTTAGATAAGGATAACAGCATCCGAAGGAGAGCTAACATCCAGCATGGCTGTGTCTACTGCCACCCCCCCCCCCCCCATTCTAGAAGAGAAACCTGCTCCCGGAGCCAGCTCACTGCCAGATCTCACGGCAGAAGAGGAAGCTAGGAGGACTGAGGAGTTCCAGGGACTGCCCCAAGGTCAGCTGCGGTCTCACAGTCCAGGCCTGAGTCCTGGCCCTCCTGTGTAAGTCCCTTGCCCGCACTCTTCAGGATCCCGTTTGGCCATACAACTTTGGTATAGTAGATCCTGAAAAAGTTCCTTGGTGTCGAACTCTTGAGCTCAACATCTCAGTAGATCTCCCCAAAATTTCTGCCTCAAAACAATCCTAGAGTCGAGGTATTACTCTTCCCACTTGACAAATAAATACAGCTTAGAGAAGTTAAGTCAGCAGCCCAAGGTCACACATCTTAAAAGTGGATCTGCGGTTATTCAATCCTAGCAGTCTGGATCCTAAATTAACGATTTCAAACCTGATTCTAAAACGTCATCTACCTGACCTGTCTCTCTTCTGGAGGCTGAGGGCACTGAATCGGTGTCTGGCCCCCTCCTAGGAGCTAGTCTAGGTGACCTGGGCCGAGGACTAGACACTGACGGCAAGCACCCCAGCAGCTCCCGCGTGCAAAGCGCGGGCGGCGTGCAGGCGCTGTGCCAGGCGACGCCGAGTCTCCCCCACTCTACAGAAGGAGCAAGGCGAAGCGTGAGGGAAGCAGGGGCCCGTTCAGGGGGCGACAGCTGAGAAAGAAACGACAGCTGAAGAGAAAAATCAAGTCCTCCTGACCCGGATTTTCTTTTTGCGGGGAGGGGGGGGGGGAAGGACCAGGACGGACCAGCCCACACCGCGCAATCACCGCCAGCCGGATCGGGAACAAAAGCTGCGGCTCGGCCTCAGTTTCCCCACCGAAGAAACGGACGCCAGATGTTCCTTGGGCTCCCATCCCCCTTGATCCCATCTTGACCACTCTGGGATGCTGCCAGGAATCCTGTCGGTGCTAAGAGTGAGTGTTCGGGGCAGCCCGGAGGATCCGCGCAGGGCGCAGAGCCGCGGGTGGCCGAGAGGGACAGACGCCCCGCCGAGCAGCCTCCGCCCCCCACCGCCTCCTTTGTCCCGACCGCACCGCCGAGGACAAAGAGCCCCCGCCCGCGCACGGCGTCCGCAGAGCCGACCCGCCAGCGCCGCACCCCGGCTCATCCGGCGCAATCCTTCCCCCTTATCCGGCCGCCATGCCCGGTCCTGCTCACCATGTCGCGGCCCGCAGTCCGGCACGATCCGCCAACAGCAGCCTCACCGCCCGGCTCCGCCCGCACACTAGCCGGGTCGGGCCGCCGCGCACTAGCCAGACGCCAGAGCCAGATCTGCGGCGGGCGGGGTGCTTCGGCTCCGCCCAGGCCGGGGGCGGGATGCTCCGACACGGCCAACGGGAGATTGCGCTGGGACGACGGGGCGGAGCGAGACGGGGGAGGTGGAATCACACGCGTTGGGGGTGGGGCGCGGTGCGTGGGTTTGGGGTAAGCGGGGCGGGGAGCGTTAGCCGGGAAGGGGGTTGGGGAGGATGCTGGGCGGCTAGCGGGTCCCGGAGCTGGGGCGGGCGGTGGGTGGCTGGGCTTCCGTATGGCCTTTTGGGTGCCGGCGGTACTGGGCTTGCTCCTGGCATCCTTTCTGTGAGCGTAGTCTCAGCACAATGACAGAAGGGAAACTGAGGCACTCAACAGGTGTGAGTGGCACACAGCCCCAAAGTTGCAGGCACGGGCAGAGTTGAATGAGTGTGCTTTGGAAAGAAGCTGGCCGTTCTTCTTCTTCTTCTTCTTCTTCTTCTTCTTCTTCTTCTTCTTCTTCTTCTTTTTGGTTAATTTCATCATCATCTAGCCATACATTCATCCACCCACCTATCTGCACCCATCACGTATCTTGCTGAGCCACAAGTCAGCCATAAGCCAGACAAACAAGGTCCCTGCCCCCAGAGCTGCGGACTGGGGTGCGTTATTTTAACATAATCTCTTAGTTAAGACTTCACCAAGTACCATTCTCTGTTCAGACTGCTCAACAAATCAAAATAACCCCAAATAAAAATGTATCATCTCATTTGACATTAGGAACTGAAGGCTCATTGCAAAGGTCTTAAATGCTGCCCAGGTGCTCTCGCAGAGGTAGGATGTCAGGCTAGACATAATTGGCTAGGAACACAGAGGTGGTAGCTGGTGTGGTGAATGCCCCCAAGAAGAGAGTCCAGGAAGAGACAGGACACTCCATGGTGGCCACCTGAAACTCCCAAGAGGCTCAAGACCTTTGAGGCCCAAGGTACTCCCGAAGATAGGAAGGGACAACGTGGTTGAGAGCTGGGAGGCCAGGGGCTGCTAACTTTCTTTCTTTCTTTTTTTTTTTTTAAGATTTTATTTATTTATTATGTATACAACATTCTGCCTCAATGTATGCCCGCACGCCAGAGGAGGGCGCCAGATCTCAGTACAGATGGTTGTGAGCCACCATGTGGTTGCTGGGAATTGAACTCAGGACCTCTGAAAGAGCAGCCAGTGCTCTTAACCTCTGAGCCATCTCTCCAGCCCTAACTTTCTTTCTTAGACTCACACAGAATGTCCTAGACACAAGCTGGGGTAACTAAACTGTTTCTTACCTCCCATCTTTGGCCCATGCCATTCTTTCATCTTGAACATTCTTCCACATCATCTTCCAGATCTCAGCTTCCATGCCCTTGCTCTGGAGGCTTTTATTTCGCCACTCTCCCATCCATTGTGAAATTGTGTTTTTCAAGGGTCTCACTAACTTTTTGGTTTCTATTTCAGCACTAAGACTGGACCATCCACTGATGGGTCTACAGTTGGTGTATAGTAGGCTCTGCCGTTTTGTTTTTCTGAGACAGGGTCTCACTGTGTAGCTCTGGCCATCCTGGGACTTGCTTTGTAGACCAGGCTGGCCCTGAACTCAGAAACCTGACTTCCTCTGTCTCCTGAGTGCTGGGATTAAAGACATGCACCACCACCACCTGGCTACAGTAGGCTCTTGATAAAATACATTGACTGACCCAGGCAGTGGTGGCGCACACCTTTAATCCCAGCAGTTGGGAGGCAGAGGCAGGTGGATCTCGGTGAGTTAGAGGCCAACATGGTCTACAGAGCTAGTTCCAGGACAGCCAAGGCTACACAGAGAAACCCTGTCTCTGGGGGTGGGGTGGGGGGAGGTCCTGAAGAAGACCAGGCTGAGGAGGTGTGCTGGGTTCAGAGGCAGAAGGAAGCAGGGTTCTGGGCCAGCTGCCTCCAGACCAGAGCCAGGTGGTTCTGAGCAGCTCCTGCATATAGATCTTCCCATTGCTGTCCTCAGTGCTCCTGCTGGGAGTGCAGACTGGAAGGAAGGGTTCTTCCCCCAACCCAGCCCAGTGCCTGCAGTTTGGGCCTCAGGTGGCCAAGAGCTCATTAGTGGTCTAGGCCTGGAAGATGTCGGCTCAGAACTCCAGAGCTGGGATTGGCAGGGAGATGAACAGGGAGGCAGAGACGTGACAGAGGACATGTTGAGCGGTGGGCAGAAATGATGTGGTCCTCCCTGCTTCAAATCTAGCCTTGCTTCCTGGAGGGCTTTGGAAAAGCAGCCCAAGCTCTGTGTGCCTCACTTTTCCTCATCTGAAAAATGGGGACACCAGCAAGGTAGTCCTCTCAGAGTTGGGAACAGGGGGAGACCTCCTACCTGCTCCCTGGTCATTGTAGTAACAGTTTAGGCTTAGAGAAGACACAGACGTCCCCATTTGGATCTTGGGCCAGTGACTGCACCTCTCTGAGCAATGGCTTCCTTATCTTCATGGTGGGTCTCATGCTTCCCGGTACTGGAGATGGTGAGAAAGGCAGTGGCTGGCGGGAGCCCAGAACTGCTCTGAATGCTTCCCTGATGGGAACAGTGGTAGGCATGGGAGTTTAAAGGTGGCAGGCTGGAGATGGGGCTCAGCTAGCAGTGTGCTTGCCTAGCATGCAGGAAGCCTGGGTTCTATCCCCAGCACTGCATAAAGAGATCACAGTGGCAAACACCTGTAATCCCAGCTTGTGGGAGTCATCCTCAGCTGAATGTTAGTTTGAGGCCAGCCTGGGCTACATGAAACCCTGCCTCAAAAAAAAAAAGTGGTAAACTCTTAGGTAGGTAGCCCCATTGCAGAGATGAGGAAACGAAGGCTCTTACAAGTGCGTGACTCTAAGTCACCCAGTAGAGAGTGTCCCAGTACAGGTTCTTCAGTAGCTGGTTTGAACCCGAGACTCTGCTTTATTTGTTTGTCTTTGTTCCCAAGACAGGGTCTCACTACGTAGCTCTGGCTGTCCTGTAACAACTCACTACGTAGATCAGACTGTCCTTGAATTTACAGAGATCTACCTACCAAATGCTGGGATTATAAGTGTGGGCCCGTCCGATATTCTGATTTTCCTATGAGCTCCTAGGAAGTGTTGATCATGTGGGAACCACACTTTGAGCAGTCAGGGGCTGTGAGCTACTGAAGGTGACAGGCAGCAGGCATCTGGCCTGTGGTTGAGCCCACATGGCCCGTTGGGAGCCCTGCACTTGTAACTGTGAACCTAACTGCTTGTCTTGTGCCCTGACTTTCTCTCCCCTACAAATAGGCAGGAAGTCTTGCTCTGCCCCGCACCCTTTTCCTCTGTTCCTTCCTCCTTCATGGTAACATCCGACCCAGGGGCTTCTCAGTGCAGCTGGCTGGAGGTTCTCAGATTTTCATTAACAAGAAAGATAATTAAGGGCTTGCTAGAGCCCAGCTGGGCCTGCTGTGGGCCAGTCTGGCCCTCTGCCCACTTCTCCAGTGTGCCAGAGGCATTGGGACAAGAAGGGGCTTGCTGGGCCTGGGAGTAGGGAGTCCTCAACTAGCCTCAGAGGAGACACCCTGCAACTGGGCCTCTCTGTAGAGCCAGCGGTTACCAGTCTGAGCCGGTCAGCTGTTTCCCAGGCATTCCCAGGAGCGGTTCAGGCTTAAAAACAAAGTGAATATTACTCGGCCACAGGGGAGTTTCCTGATGGGTGACTGGGAACCACTGGTGAATTCTCCAGAATGAGTCTCTGTGGAACACAGAGAGCTTCCCCTTGCTCCGAAGAACACAGTTTCTCTCTCAGGGAGAGGTACCTCACTGGCTGATGGCTTTGTTGCTTTATCTATGTCTGGTTCAACCTCTTAGAGCCAGCGAGAAGGCTTGCCAGTCTATTTCAGGTGGCTGACACTCCCCAGCTAATGTGTTATTTTCTATGCATTTATGTCGCAGTTCCCTTTGATTTATGAGCCTGATGTTGCTTTTAGTTTTTGATAGTAACACACCCTTTCCTTTTCTTTTTCTTTCTTTGTTTTTAAGACAGGGTTTCTCTGTGTAGCCCTAGCTGTCCTGGAACTCACTCTGCAGACTAGGCTGGCCTCTAACTCACAGAGATCAGCTTGCCTTCTGCCTCCCAAGTGCTGGGAATAAAGATGTGTGCCATTGTGCCTGGCTCTTCCTTTTTCAATAGGACTATTTAGGGCTAACAAACATTGAATGTTCAAACATGTATGAGCTACTTTCCCCCTCCTTGCTCAAGTGCTGGGATGACAGGCATGCACCACAGGGCCTCGTTTCTGTGATGTCCAACATAGATGGAAGCCAGGGGTTTGCGCATGCTAGGTGGGCCTCCGCTGACTGCCCCGCAGCCCCAGGCTATATTCTCTCAAGTTTCTCACAAAGGACGCTTATCCCTGCATTTGTCCTCCAGAGGCCAGAACCCTAGCTAATGGGAGCAGGAGGGCATCCGAGCCCACACCTGTCGTCTTTGTACTTAGGAGACAGAGACCAGGAGAGCTGAGTGTTCTGGACCATTCTAGACTCTGCCTAAAGGGAAAGAGGAGGAAAGAAAGGAAGGAGGGAGAGAAGGGAAGAACAGAAAAGAAAAGAAGACCTCCTCATCCTCAGACAACTGTCCAATCACAGAGGCGATGACTCCGCAGGGTCCCTGGGCGTGGTGGACTGCTGTCCTCCAAGCACGGTAGCCATTGCCATCTTTATCAGAGCAGGTTGTTACTATCCACAAGAGACCTTCAAGAAGGGGCCTGTGACCTTTTATAGATGGAAGGATCATTAGACTCTCATCTGAGGCCCCAGCCACTCTGTCCTGCTTCTCCCTTCCAGGCGTATGTTATTCTGCCCTGACTGTTCCTGATCCTCCGGAGGCACTAGAGTGTAGAGAAGATGGGAGGTTGCCTGAGGGGGGTCCCAGCTGAGCAGCCACAGGGAAGCACATCCAGGTTGCCCTGAGACTTGTCTGTGATAAGTATTTGGGGATCGTGATCACCTGCGCTCCTATAAGCAGTTCCACCATGCTTCTGTCAGGAAGCTAAATAAACTCCTTAGTTCACAAGCTGGACCTGCAGGGAACCAGTCTGTCCCATGCCGGAGGCAAGTAGGCCTTGCTTACAGCTCCCCAGGAAAGGCTAATGCAAGGACTTCGGGCGGCGCTCAGTCGTGCCCTGTTCACACCACCATCGTATTGGGCTTCGAGGTCTGGCAGGAGCCGTTCCGCAGGCCCACCTCAGGGTTTTTATCTATGGCTGAGCCCAGCACAACATGTCCTCTTCTCTGGATTGAAGCCTCCAGCAGAGAGGGGATGGAGAAGCCAGAGGTAGCCAGAGCTGGTGGACCACTGAGGACACACCCATACAGGACTGGGAGCTGCGGAAGAGCCCAGCACTGCCATTTCACTAACCTTCTCTGAGCTGGAATCCCCTTATCTATAAAATGTAGATACCTGGGCTGGAGAGATGGCTCAGAGGGTAAGAGCATTGCCTGCTCTTCCAAAGGTCCTGAGTTCAATTCCCAGCAACCACATGGTGGCTCACAACCATCTGTAATGAGATCTGGTGCCCTCTTCTGGCCTGCAGGCATACATGGAAGGAATGCTGTATACATAATAAATAAATAAATATTTAAAAAAAAAGAAAAAAGAAAAAAAATGTAGATACCTTTCTTGGCCAAGACCTTTCCACAGACTCCACACACGAGCCTGGAGCAGCTATGCTGAGCTTGGCCACAGGATTTTTACACTCATGTGCTTTTTAAAAGTTTTGAATTTTTAATTTTTTTGAGACATGATCTCATGTAGCCAAAACTTGCCTTGAACTTCTAATCTTCCTGCCTCTATGTCCAGAGTGTTTTGATTATCGACACGTGCCAACATTTCTGGTGACATATGACATCTTCCAAAATGGCTCATTCATTGGGCTATGCGTGGGCCTCAGATCTTTGCTGGGCTGCTCCAGTGTCTTGACTACGTAGTGACTGACTTCCCTAGGGTAATTCCCAACAGAACACAAGGATGCCTTGTGACCTAGTCCATCATCTCCACCTCATTCTGTTCCTTAAAAGTGAGGAACCAAACCACACAGGCAAAGGAAGGGTCTATTTTTTGTTTCTGGTGTGTGTGTGATGTGTGCATGCATGTTCTCATGTGTCTCTGTGTGTATGTGGTGTGCATGCATGTTCTCGTGTGTGCGTGCATGTGTGTGTATGGTGTGATACACATTCTTGTGTGTGTGGTGTGTGCACGCACATTCTCGTGTATAGCCAACAGTGTGTGTAGCTGTGTGTGTGCATGCAAGCGGAGGCCCGAGTTGCTGTCAAGTGTCTTCCTGCATTGTGCTCCCCTTTATGATTGCAGCAGAGTCTCTCACCGTCTCCGCCCCCTGTTCATCTGGAGATGCAAACTCCTGTACTCACACTTGCTCAACAAGTGCTTTACCCACAGAGCATCCCCCAGACCCTGAGTTCTACTTATTTTTTTGAGGCAGGGTCTCTCTGTGTAACCCTGGCTGGTCTTTAATTCCAGATGTAGATTAAACTGGACTTGAACTCACAGAGATTCTCTTGCCTCTTCCTCCTGAGTGTTGGGATTAAATATAGATAAGTAATATGGTGGGTATTAGTGGGACAAGGCAAGCTTCTGAAATATTCTAAAATTTATGCCAAAGAGATTTGAGGTACAAACCAATCTTAAGATGTAGGCCTGATTTGGACACTAATTATATATATATACATATTATTCAGGGTTACTATTGCTGTGATAAAATACCATGACCAAAAGCAAGTTGGGTAGGAAAGGGTTTATTTGGCTTAAGCTTCCATATTACTGTTCATCATTGAAGGAACATAAGCAGGGCAGGAACTTGGAGGCAGGAGCTGATGCAGAGGCCATGGAGGATGCTGTTCACTGACTTGCTCACCATGGCTTCCTCAGCCTGATTTCTTATAGAAAGAACCCAGGACCACCAGCCCAGGGATGACACCACCCACAATGACTTGGACCCTCCCCATCAGTCACTAATTAAGAAAATGCCCTACAGGCTTATCTGCAGCCCAATCTTACGAAAGTACTTTTTCTTTTTAAAAATAACTTGTTGAACGTTTATTTTATGTACATTGATGTGAAGGTGTCATATCCCCTGAAACTGGAGTTACAGTTGTGAGCTGCCATGAGGGTGCTGGGACTTGAATCTGTGTCCTCTTGAAGAGCGGACGGTGCTCTTAACTACTGAGCCATCTCTTCAGCCCCTGGAAGGATTTTCTTAATTGAAGTTCTCATCTCTCACATGACTATAGTTTGTCATTGACACAAAACTAGCCAGCACAACACACACACACACACACACACACACACACACACACACACACAAACGGACACTTCTTTAGTTAATCAAGTCAAAGACTTTTGTTATCAGCAAGGCACTGAAGAAGAGTCAGGGTCATAAAAATAAAAATCCATGTTTTCACACATCGCTGCTCAGATGTGCACCCAGGGAAGCCCCACACCAGTGCAGCTGCTGCTTTTGTCAGATGTGCAGCCCCAGGCGCATTCACACAGTCCCTGTGGCCAACAGCAGGAGCAAATGCATCAACGGCGCAGATGCAGTTGGTGTCCATAGAGAGTAGAAGCATCAGTTGGAGCCCCCTTTGGGGCTGCGGAGATGGTGCAGCAGTTAAGAAGACCCCTACTCTTGAGGAGCACCTTGTCCCCAGCACACATGGTAGCTCCAGTTCCAGGAAACCTAGTGCCCGCTTCTGACCTCTGAGGGTAATAGGCATGCATGGGGGGAGCACACACATATGCAGGCAAATACTCATACACATACAATTAAAAAATCTTAAAGACAGGCATTTTTACAGATAATCTGTTCAAACACTTACATTTGAAGTGAAATGCTTTTAGAGATTTGCTTCAAAATAATCTGCATAGAATGTGTAAAATGGAATGACTGGCCACAGACTAATGGTTGCTGGGAGTTTTGGGGGGACAGTGTGTATGGACTGTGTTTTAGTGTATTTTGAAACACGGGCAAGGCAACCCCATGAAGTGAATAGGAGGGTCAGAAGGATGGGAATACAAAGTTGTAGACACTGAGGTACTCCCTGGACCGCTTTGTAGTTTGTTCATCTTGCATGGGGTAAGAGACCAGACCTGTCTTCCCAGCAATGCCTGGGGCATGGAGGAGGATCACCCCTGGTGTTGGCAGAGTCAGTGCTCAGGTTGGCACACATACATCTGAGGTGACCTGGTGGCTATTATGCTCTGACTTATGACACGTGACTTCTAAGTCTATGCGTGGGGCTGTCATTTTATCTTAATATAGAAGTCATTACAGTGGGTGTTTTATTGTATTTTATTTTAGATCTTTCTCTTTCAAAGAAGATACTTACTCACAATGAATATGATCCAATTCATTTTGAAATCAAAGTCTATAGCATTCCTGTCCTGCTGTCATTTCCCAAAGACAGTCACTTCATTTTTAAGTGGCAGAGATTAGGAAAATATTTTATTAGCTAAAGAACTGATTTATTTTGAAGACAGGAGCCCCAGATGGCCTCAAGCTTTCAATCCTCCTGTCTCAGCCTCTTAAGTGCTAAGGCTGCAGGCATCCTCCACTAGGTTCAGCTCACTGGCTCCTTCATTCCCTCCTTATCTCTTTATTTATTTCTGTGCTAGAGCTGCAGCCAGTGTCTGGAAAGACTGAGGAAAGTGCTCTAGCCCTAAGCTCTATCCTCACATCTGTTCAGCACACACACACACACACACACACACACACACACACTGTTTTTTAAGACAGGTTTCCCTATGTAGTTGTGACCAGATCAACTGAGGTACGTGGATGGCATTGTGAACAAGTAGATGTCTTAGGGTTTCTATTGCTATGAAGAGACACCATGACCACAGCAACTCTAATAAAGGAAACAGTTGTGGGTGGCTTACAGTTCAGAGGTTTAGTCCCTTGTCACCATGGCAGGACATGGCAGCATGCAGGCAGACATGGTGCTGGAGAAGGAGCTGAGAGCCCTATGTCTTGACTCACAGGCAGCAGGAAGTGAACTGTGTGTCATGCTGAGAGTAGCTTGAACAAAGGAGGCCTCAAAGTCCACCCCCACGGTGACACACTGCTTCTGAAAAGGCCACACCCACCTCAACAAGGCCACCCCTCCTAATAGTGCCACTCCCTATGGGGACCATTTTCTTTCAAACCGCCACAACTACTCACTTCAGAGAACTGTCACGCCCAGGATTCAGTACTAGCAAATGGTTGTGTTTGAGAGATCTTGTCATAAGAAAGACTAATACAGTATTATAACGTATAGTATTAATATGTAATAGAATATATTAGCATAATGTGTTTAATATATAATAAATATACAAGCAAGGACTATTGATATGTTATAAGTTTTATGTGATATGTATATATATATATACATAAGAAAATATGTGAGATCATAGAATAACAGGAAATTAAATAATTAAGGAAAATTACTGGGAAAAGCCACACTAGGTAGAACTAATAGCTCCCTCAATCAGACACTGAAGGGTGGACAACAGGCCCCAGTGGTAGCTATAGGCTGTTTGGGGGGACAAGGGTGGAGGCTGGCCCTGTTTTCAGGCGGAAGGAAGCTTCCAGAAGTGAAGTGGTATCTGGAATGAGGGTAGCCCTCCTACTGGCCTAGGTGCCTAGAGATGAGAGGCAGCACATTCCTGTGATGGTGTACCCCAGCCCAGAGCCCTAGAATCCTCTGCCCTCCAGGCAGACGTTTCCTCCTGTATGCAGTGTCCTGCCCGGTGCTCTGCTGGCTAGGCTCCTGTCAGCCAGGATGGTGGATAGTCAGGTGACCATGCAGTAGCCGGATGCGGTCCCAGAACTGCCGGCCTCATCTGGTCAGGTGAGATTATCAGACCACATATGTGAAGTGTCACTGCAGGTCCCACTGCTGCTGCTGCTGCCCTCTGTGTCCTCAGAGGCCCCGAAAATTCTAAGGAAGCACCCTGTGCCTCAGGCCAGACTGCTCAGCTGGGGTGGGCCCTGCAAGACACTGACTCAGCACGGTTTTTCTGAGCCCTAGTTTCTCCGTGTACAGCATGGGCTTGGGACACTGGCCACTGAGTAATTGCTTAGAGTCCTGCCTGGGTGGTGCCCAGAATGGCAGGTTGCAGAGGGCAAGGGTGCAGTCTGTATTTGTCACCCATGTTAAAACCCAGATGTGGCGGCAGAGACGGGATTCTCTGGGCTCACTGGCCGGCTAGTCTTACTGAACTAGTGAGGTTCAGCTCCAGGGAGATACCCTATCTCAACAACTAGGTAGAATGGGATAGTGGAAGACATCCCATGTTGACCTTTGGCCTTCACATACATGTGCACACATGACCGTTAGTATACCACACACGAAAATAAAGAAAACGGGGATGACTCTTGTGTGGACTGAAGCTCCCAGGGCTCATCTCAGAGCTGCCTGTGCCGCCCTGGGCTTCCGCCAAGCCTGTCTGTACTGCTGCTCTGCTTCTCGGAGAGAGGAGGCGGCGAGAGCAGGTTTCAGCCCCAGGTCTCCAGTTTCTCCTCAAACTACTGAAGCTGCAGAGCTCATCCTCAACATCCATCCTGATGTCCCCTCTCCCCTGTCCCTCCCCTGCAGCCACGCCTCCTCTAACTTCTGTCCTCTCCATCTCCCCACCCTTCCACAAGCTGCTTATGAGCCTGGGATGCTATGCTTCTCTCTGCTAGCTCCTCCCTTCCACTCAAGACTCCAGTCCGGGAAGCATGCCCACACCCTACCCTTTCTCCACACTTTTATGTGCCTTATCCGATGGTCCCCACCAGACCCTGAAACCTCTCAAGAACAAAAGCCCATGAGTTCCATCTGGGTAACCAGGGACAGTAGTTTCTCTGTTTATCCTAGCAAATGAATGGATACAGGCCAGCAGACAAACAGGACCAGGGGAATGAAAGAGCAAGCATGGCCCCACCAAGCCTCAGTCTCAAGGCTGAGAGGCTATTTACCTGCCTCCAAGATGTCCAGATTGGGTGCTTAGTAATTGTAGATCGGTATTTAGCAATCTGGCCTGACCACACCCAAGAGGGCATAGCTCCTCCCTGTGATGTGACTGGACTATTGGACCTTTGGGAAGTTCTTTCAAAAGGCAGTGGGACAGGCAGGGTCCCGAGTGGTGGATAAGTGAATAAGCCCAGCCAGGGTGTTAATGGGCAGGACAGGACAGGTCTTGGCTCTCTGGCTCAGTCATTTCTGCTGTGCCCTTTCACCTCTAGCTTCTGCCAATCAGGAAACTTCACCCATCCTGTCTCCTGCCTTGGGAGTTGCCAAGCAGGAACCAGGTTACATGGAAGCAGCTGAACCCAGGAGCTGCAGACAACAGTGTGTACACAAGAATACATTACAGCAAGTTTCAAACTCCCTCCTGGACAGTGACCTTCCCTGTTTGCAGTGCCCGAGGGACCATCTGTCAAGACCCCAGGGCCCTCAGGAGATCTCCTCCCAAGAAACCTAACCCAGACACAGCCTTGTTCCACTGAATCTCCACCTAGCCATTTAGGAGACATATGCCAAGTTGTGGAGACAGATTCTAGTCACCATGGCTGCCCTTCTAAAGGGGAAGGACATGAATAAATGAGCCATATAGTGTCATTGTAGGGAGGGATAGAGAGATTCTGAAGTGGCAGGGGCTGGAGATGGACTTAGACCAGGGAGGTCCCCTCTAGACTCATGTAGCTTGGACCTAATAAATGCCAAGAAGGCAGTCCTCAAACACCGTGAGCAACGGAACCACCAGTGTACGCGAGTAGAGGAATTGCACTCATCCCTCCAGAGGTGTGAGAGAAGGGGCTGGAGGAGGGCGGTCAGCAGGCCAGGCTCATAGGTGAGAAGAGCCTTAGAGAGTATGGCCTGAGAGGTGTCTAGGGTTCTGGCTTGAGAACTGTGTTCTTTCCCCACCACTTCCAGGGTCTTTCTTCTCAGTAGAGCTAGGAAGCCCCTTACCCTGCTGCCCTGCTTCACCCCTGCACTTCCAAGGGCCTTTCCTTTCTTCTCCATTTGAGGTCTGGTGCTCTCTGAGCTGGACTTTCCCTATGGGTGACAGCCCAGGGGACTTGCATTCCAAAAGGTCCATGAGTGAGATCCCTACCTCCTGTGTGCTTCTGAGTGGTGGGGACGACGTGAGACCTTCACAGTCCCCCTGTTAAAGCCTCTTCTACAGAGCAGGGCATTAGGTTCAGAGCGAGTCTGTTGAAACCACGGGGCTTGGGAGGCAGAGTGTTCCCAGCACAGTTACTCCAGGCCTCGCTAAGCCTTCCAGGGATTGGAGGAGCACTGGGGACTCTCAGCTTCTTTTCTACCCGCCCCAGTTCAGCTCTCTGGGCTGGGCCTGACACCCTAGAACTATTCCCGTGTCCTTTCCTCCGCAGGCCTGCTAGCAGCCTTCACTCCGGCTATAAATACACACGCAGCGTCCCCTCCCTCTGGAGGAGGAAGGAGGACATAAACTGACAGGTTGATCTGAGAGAGCCACGGCGAGGCCTGTGGGCGCCACAGACTAAAGATACATGTCACGTGACCGCACTGAAGGCAGTGTCTAGAAGCTGGGCCAGTTGGTGCCTCCTGGTGCCAGTGACAGCTCAAGGCTGCCTGGCACCCCACCCTTGTGGAGCACCAGGAAGGTGGCAGACCCCACTGGCAGACGTCTTAGGAAAGCCGTAAGCAGGTTCAGGGCCTCTCTAGCCGTGCCCCGAGTGTGGGTAATGGTCCAGACTTTGCTGTAGTCATGACCACTCACTGAATCCTATGGAATGTGAACCACACCTAAATGAGCCCATTAAACACTATGAGTGGAGCGGAGCGATACGGCCATGATTCCAGCACTGGGGATGCTGACTCAGGGGGTTCTTAATTCCACGTGAGCCCGGATGCTGTTCTAATTTCCTTTCTGTTGCTGTATAAACGCTCTGACGAAAAGCATCTGAGGGAAGGAAAGGGTTTGTTTCAGCTTACACTGATGGGTCACAGTCCATCACTGAGGAAGTCGGGGCAGGACCTTGAAGAAGACTCCGCTGAGAAACGGCGCTCTTTGGTTCCCGCTCAGCTTCCTTCCGAACAGCCGCAGCGAGCAGGGCCCGCTTCCATCAATCAGCAGTCAAGACAATCCCTGTTAGACCGGCCTGCAGGCCCATCTGTTCTAGGCGGTTCTTCTGACTTTCCTCTTGGAGAGCTCTAGGCTGTGTCAAGTCGTAAGTGCGGCTATCTATCCCAGCTGCATAGTAAGACCTTTCTCACAAATGCAGGTGTGGTGGCACCAAGAGGCCGAGGCAGGGGACTTATCCAGAGTTCAAGTCTATCTCGGGTTACATAGTGAGGACCCCTGTCCCCTCCCCCCAAACTTGATTTGGGCTCTGCATAGTGGCACACACCTTTAATTCCGGTCCTTGGGAGACAGAAACAGATGAATCTCTGTGAGTTTGAAGCCAACCTGGTCTACAAAACAAGTTCTAGGACAGTTGGGGCTGTTATATAGAGAAACCCTGCCTTAAAAAAAAGTAATTTGCAGGGCCTTGTAACAAAACAACCAAACAATATAGAAACCACCCCAGACACCCTACACAATTCCCCCCAAACACAAGAGTCCAGATTTGCTCAGATAAACAGAAAGTTAAAATTTACCATAAAGCCTTCCTGCTTCAGAAATAATTACCTCAGTCACGGTAAGCGGAGCTATAGCTCCCTGAATGCTCGGGATATGCTGGACTTTGGGGTGCTTAACTTGGGGAGGGTGTACAAATGGGGTTGCTTCCTGGGGAGGGTGTACAAATGGGGTTGCTTCCTGGGGAGGGTGTACAAATGGGCGTGCTTACTGGGGAGGGGGATATAACATGGGCTATGTGGGAGTTTGAATGTAATTGGCCCCCATAAGCTCATAGAAAGTGGCACTATTAAGAAAGAAGTGTGGCTTTGTTGGAGTCTGTCACTGTAAGGGGGAAGGGAAGGTTTCCTACGCTCAGAAAAAGCATATGACACCCAGTGTCTCACTCGACTTTCTGTTGCCTGAAAGATGCAGGACTCTCAGCAACTCCTCCAGCACCACAGTGGTGAAACACTACCATGTTCCTCACCATGATGATAACGGACTGAACCTCTGAAACTGTAAGCAAGACACCCAAATAAATGTTTTCCTTTATAAGAGTTGCCATGGTCTTGGTGTGTCTCCACAGCAACAGAAACCCTAAGTGAGGGCTTGTAACACGGGGAGTGCGTGTGACATGGGATGGGAGGAGTGCCTAAGGAGGTCAGAGGATAGTTTCCCGGAGTTCTTTCCTTCCACCGTGTAGGTGGTGTGGCAGGCAGACTTGACGGTAGGCGTCTTCACCACAGTCCTCTCGCCAGCTCCTGTCATAG